>NC_069662.1:139417793-139720293 GCF_027244095.1 Hemicordylus capensis | reverse complement strand
ACTTGTGGAACTCTCTGCCACAGGATGTGGTGACAGCCAACAACCTGGATGGCTTTAAGAG
The DNA here is from genome assembly GCF_027244095.1 of Hemicordylus capensis. Taxonomy (NCBI): domain Eukaryota; kingdom Metazoa; phylum Chordata; class Lepidosauria; order Squamata; family Cordylidae; genus Hemicordylus; species Hemicordylus capensis. The sequence continues at coordinate 139,720,232 of NC_069662.1, read as the reverse complement.
GGGTTTGGATGACTTCATGGAGGAGAGGTCTATCAATGGCTACTAGTCGGAGTGTGTGGGCCACCTCCAGCCCCAAAGGCAGGATGCCTCTGAGTACCAGTTACAGGGGAGTAATGGCAGGAGAGAGGGCACGCCCTCAACTCCTGTCTGTGGCTTCCAGCGGCATCTGGTGGGCCACTGTGCGAAACAGGATGCTGAACTAGATGGGCCTTGGGCCTGATCCAGCAGGGCTGTTCTTATGTTCTTATAATAGTCTAAGGTCTCATTCTCTCACCTGAGAGACATCCTTCTTCTCCCTTCCCTTTTCCTGTATGTAGTTAGCAATGAGGCATATAGGACTCAGTCTATCTCCCTGATGGAATCCCTAAATAAACTATTTTATTTGTCACTTAAATGCCATGTCTCCAGACAATATTAACTACTGTAGCAGTACTCCTTTATTTGTGCACATCTGCTGTTGGAGCAGATAAAGAAATCTGCCCTCCTGAGCTCTCTCACATAACTGTACCTGTGTACAGTACTGTACTTGTGTACACTGTACACATATTGTACAGAGGTTGAACATAATGTGTGAACAGGGCTTTCATCACAAAACATTTTAAAGAGAATGGGAGGAACTGCATAAACAAGTTTCAAATTAGTTCACTTCTGTCAGAATAGGGATTGGGCAAAACAGGGCAGAGACTAAAAAGGAAACAACAGAGCAGCAACTCTTCTCACTTGTGCAGTGATCCAAAATCTTGAGAGAGCAAATGCACCTACAGAAGGAAGGTCTGGAGACCTTCTCGTTGACTGGAAACTCCAAGTGTGCCTTTAGTGTACTAATGGAGGTTTTCTAGCCCATGCAACTAATACATGTTGGAGATGGGAGTTCCAGTGCATTGATCTTTTGCACTGACTGTCCTAATGACCACTAGGGACATTGGGAGTAGAGGTAGTTAGTGAGGGTCTCCTTACCTGTCCCTGCTTGCCTCTACTCTATGACCCCTGCTTTGACTCCTTCCTGTAGTGAGTCAGTCCTCTTCCTTTCCTCTTAGAGAGAAGATGGAAACATCTCTTTCTCTCCCTACCTATTCATTATGTAGCCTTTAGATAGGATTAGATCTTTTGCATCTCAATGTACTTCACAAATAAATCAATTTTGTTTGTTTGTTGTTTTGTTTATTTATATATATACTGCCTGACTCCAAAGGCTCTAGGCTGTTTAAACTCTGCAGTGATCTCCTTGCTTGTTCCTTAAATAGCTGTAACAACTAAACTCCACACTCTGTAACTGGAGTAGTAGCTTCCTTGGCATTTGCTAAATAATAATAAAACCCCAACAATAGTAAGAAGGAAACAAACAAAATCAATATACCTGTAATTTAATCTAAAACCCTGGACAGACATTTTAGTTGGTTACACCCACAGCTGAAAGTATAACACCCTAGAGAGATGGTATCAATTCACCAATTGTCTCAGTGATGAAAAATAGATGGAAACCAGAACAAAACTTTATATCATCAAAAAGCATATGTGACTGTTTCTACATGCAAGAAGAACCCTGCAAATATTTTAAGTAATGGTTACAACTCTGAAACAATTAGATGAATAAGTCTTGCAAACAGGCAGGATTTAATTTAAGAATGTCAATGTGGTTTAGGGAGGATTGCCAACTCTGTTTGCAAATAAGTCTACAAAAGTTGTTAGCCCCATGAAATGTTTTACTAGCCTGCCTCATCATCTATCACACACGCTGGGGCTATTCTGACGATCACAAAAATTGGGCTAGGAAAATCCTAGCCCGATTTTTGTGAGCGTAAGAACCACCAGGCTCGCAGCTGAGCCCGGTGGTTCAGGAGTGGCAAACCCGCTCCTGTAGCCCGCCCCTTAGCCCGAGTTTGCGGAGCTAGTGCTCTGCAAACCCGGGCGATTTGCTCGTGAGTAGCCGCGGCACTGCGGCTACTCATGAGTAGACCACCGGCTGGGAGGCGAAAAGCTGCCTCTCGGCTCGGGGGTCTCCCCAGTATGCCCTACTGGGCATACCGCACGGCCCCCGAGCTCCCCAGCCCCCGCCAGCTCCGTCTCGGAGCCGGCCATTGTGTGGGCGGCCGATCCGGCCGCCCAGGGCTCCCTGCCCACTCGTGAGTGGGGAGAGCGGCCGTGGGCTTAGCCCGCTTTTCCCGCTCACAGCTGAAAACCGGGTCTCACTGATTGTGAGACCCGGTCCGTTATCTGTAGCCTAAAAGAGCCAACTTTTCTATACCTTCCTTGCCTGGTTACTTGGGGACAATTCTTGCTTGCTGCTGCACTCAGTAGTAGAGATCTTGCTTTGCTTATAGAAGACCCAGTTTTCATTTGTGGACATCTTCCCTTAAAAGGACCCAGCAAGGCTAGGAAAGACCATTGCCTGGAGATTCTAGAGAGTCATTGACAGTCAGAGTTCTGAACTAGATCAACCAATGGTCTGTCTCAGTATGAGGAAGCCTCACATGACAGTTTCCAGAGGGAGAGACGTGTTCGTCCATTGCAGCAAAAGAACAAAGATAAACATCTTGTGGCACAGTTTGGTTGAAGCCTCAGGGAGTCAGATGTTGATTTTACTTTGCTCTTCTCAGAGGCAGAACAGTACTGCGTAACTCCATCTCATTGTCTAATACCAAATGGTTTCTCTGAAGCCACTCAGGTAGGCTTATTTACATTAACCTTGCACTTGGAGAATAATTTGGGCACCCTGCAATTAGCGCCTGTGCATAATGGAAAGCTTGGCCCAATACCATGATCTCCTTTCTAAGGGATCACCCTCTAGGTGGTAAACAACATTTGAACACAGCCTGCTCTTCATTCTAATGTCGAGGGAAGTAAGAAGTGGGGTCCCCCAGGGATCTGTACTGGGACCGGTGCTTTTTAATTTATTCATAAATGATCTAGAAGCAGGGGTAAGCAGTGATGTGGCCAAATTTGCAGATACCAAACTCTTCCAGGTAGTGAAATCCAAAACGGATTGTGAGCAGCTCCAAAAGGATCTCTCCAAACTGGGGGAGTGGGCGACAAAATGGCAAATGCGGTTCAATGTTAGCAAGTGTAAAGTGATGCACATTGGAACGAAAACCCCAACTTCAAGTATATGCTGATGGGATCTGAGCTGTTGGTGACGGACCAGGAAAGGGATCTTGGGGTTGTGGTTGACAGCTCGTTGAAAGTGTCTATTCAATGTGCGGCAGCTGTGAAAAAGGCAAATTCCATGCTAGGGATCATTAGGAAGGGGATTGAAAATAAAACGGCTAACATTATAATGCCCTTATACAAAACTATGGTGCGACCACACTTGGAGTACTGCGTACAATTCTGGTCACCACATCTTAAAAAGGACATTGTTGAACTGGAGAAGGTACAGAAGAGAGCAACCAAGATGATCAGGGGCCTAGCGCACCTTTCTTACGAGGCAAGACTACAACACCTGGGGCTTTTTAGTTTAGAAAAAAGACGACTGCGGGGAGACATGATAGAGGTCTATAAAATCATGCATGGCGTGGAGAAAGTGGAGAGAGAGAGATTCTTTTCCCTCTCACACAACACTAGAACCAGGGGTCACTCCATGAAATTGATTGCCAGGAGGTCTAGGACCAACAAACGGAAGTACTTTTTCACACAACGCGTGATCCACTTGTGGAACTCTCTGCCACAGGATGTGGTGACAGCCAACAACCTGGATGGCTTTAAGAGGGGTTTGGATGACTTCATGGAGGAGAGGTCTATCAATGGCTACTAGTCGGAGGGCTGTGGACCACCTCCAGCCTCGGGGGCGGGGTGACTCTGAGTACCAGTTGCAGGGGAGCAATGGCAGGAGAGAGGGCACGCCCTCAACTCCTGCCTGTGGCTTCCAGCGGCATCTGGTGGGCCACTGTGCGAAACAGGATGCTGGACTAGATGGGCCTTGAGCCTGATCCAGCAGGGCTATTCTTATGTTCTTATGTCTATGTGAGCAGGTCTGTCTGCAATCTGCCTCTTGAATTTCCCAGGGATCAGTTCATGTAATACCTTCCAGCTAAATGAATATGGTACACAACAGGGCAATGTCTCTGGCATTTTAAAGATAGATACTTTATTTACGGCCAGTGGCCAAAACATTAAAGAAAAGTGTACAGTTGAGATAACTGTTTAGATAACACTGATTAAACTAATGCTTTTGGAAGGGAAATCTGCTTATTACAAAATGAGGACATCACATTACAGCAGGCATTAGTAAGCTGGCCATCCTGACACGGCCAATATTTATCTCTCTCTTTAATGTAAGCATATAACAAGGATTTGTTTTACTTAAAGCAAGATAATTTAGCATGGGATGATTCAGGCTCTGCAATGCACAACCAAACAAATCAGCATGGCTTTGTTCTCTGTACCTTTTCGGGAACCTACTACTTTATCTTCATTTTCTTTGAACAAAGACTCTTGGAATAATAGAAATGTTGTTCTCATCATATATTATGCAACATCCAGAGCTATAACAATACCCAGGAACTGAACTGTCTGCAGAATGATTTGATAAGGGAAACGGTCTTCTCCCACAGGTGCAAAACTGTTGTTGCTTTCCTCACAGAAGGCTCACTGCAACTGGAAAGTATTTGGCTTGCCATCAGTGTTTAGCTTGGTTTATTTACATGAGTAAACTTGAGCCTTAGGCCCCTGTGGTGTAGCTTGGAACCTTCTGCTCTTCTCAGAGCAGCTCCATCCCCAAGGGGAATATCTTACAGTGCAAACACTTCTAGTCTCCCTTTCATATGCAACCAGGGCAGACCCTGCGTAGCTAAGGGGACAAGTCATGCTTGCTACCACAAGACCAGCTCTCCTCTCAGAGAGCCCTCTGCCTAACCTACTTCACAGAGTTGGGAACATAGGAAGCTGCCTTTTACCGAATCAGACCATTGGCTCATCTAGCTCAGTATTGTCTTCACAGACTGGCAGAGGCTTCTCCAAGGTTGCAGGCAGGAGTCTCCCTCAGCCCTATCTTGGAGCTGCCAAGGAGGGAACTTGGAACCTTCTTCATGCAAGCCTTCAGTGGCTCTGCTCAGAATAGTCGTAACCCCTGAGGGGAATATCTTACAGTGCCTCCCGTTCAAATGCAAATCAGGGTGGACTCTGCTTAGCAAAGGGGATGTCTGAGCTCTTTGAAGGAAACCTGGGATAAAATGAAAATGTGTGTAGAGTAGGCTATAGAGGGCTGATGGATGAATAGCCTTTAATCACCCCCAGCAGCAAGGTGGATGGACTCGATTATGACAGCAATGAATGGACCACTGAGAGACCTAAAAGGTTAAGTTGAAGACAGATCATCCGGATCTGGAGAGAATCTATCTATGTGGTAGCTAAGAGTCGACACCGGCTTGATGGCACTTAATCAATCAAAATCAGTATAATTTAAACACACTACTTGGAAATAAGATCCACTGAAACCATGAATAAGCTTTAGGGCCAGTCTCCACATTCACATTTTGGCCTTGGCCTTCATTTAACTGTACAGCTGTTTTACTTATACATTACTATTTAATGTGCATTCAGGGAACTGCTCATGCACAATGGCTCACCACTGGCACAAATGGCCAAGGTGTCTGTGATAAACTGGATGCATAGAAATGTACAGAACCAGAGCTGGATGAAATTGTGCACAAAGATGAAATTTGGCAATATTTCAGCATCTGAATTAAATGTCTAGAACATTTTCAGGGGTGGACCTTTCATGAAGTGAGGTGGTCATGACCTCAGGCAGCAAATTACTGGACTGCCAGCGAGATAATGTGATGCTTTTCTGCCCCCATTGGGGGGGAAAAGGGGGAAAGAGCGGGAGGAGGCGGGTTTGTGCATGGGAGGTGTGGCATTTGGCAGTCTACCTTAGGCGTACAGAAGGCTTGAACCACCACTGCAAATTTTGGTTGGGAATTTGAATTAATGGGCAATAGGAACATAGGAACCTGCCATATACTGAGTCATACCATTGGTCTATCTAGCTCAGTATTGTCTTCACAGACTGGCAGCGGCTTCTCCAAGGTTGCAGGCAGGAGTATCTCTCAGCCCTATCTTGGAGAAGCCAGGGAGGGAACTTGGAACCTTCTGCTCTTCCCAGAGCAGCTCCATCCCCTGAGAGGAATATCTTACAGTGCTCATACATCTAGTCCCCCTTTCATATGCAACCAGGGTGGACCCTGCTCAGCTAAGGGGACAAGTCATGCTTGCTACCACAAGAACAGCTCTCCTCTCCACATCTGTCATAGATCAGAATTAAATATTTTAAATTTTGTACACCACCTAGAGATGTACATATCAGGCAGTATAAAAATATGATTAAATAAATAAATAAGATCATTTCCTTTTCTAAATTCATGCCAGCTCTACACAATACCAGCTTGCCCATTTGCACATGCTGTTTATACAGGTAAAAAGTCTTTGTGGACTAAAAAACCTCATAAATGGAAGGTCATGTCAACTGAATTGCCTTCAGTTCCAAGTAAATATGTTTAGAATGAAGATACTTCAGGCCTTCAGAGAATGCAATTTAAAACAAAACAAAACAAAACACCAACCCACTACAACTTAGAAATTTTGAATACTCCAAATGATCAGTTACTCTTGAAAAGATGAAACATCACATTAAAAAGCTTGCAGATACTATGCAACCATTGGTTACTCTGTCTCTGTATTATCACAAATGGAAACATAGCAGGCAATTTAATCTTCAAACTACACATAACTCCATTGCTTCAGTGACTTGGAAAATTGGGAAATGATTTAAACAGGTCTACCTTATGTTTTCTGCCAGACTAATAGGATTTTACGCTAATGTAGCATTTAGATGTGTGGTATTCACTATCAGCTTACACACAGTGAATACTAATAATAGTAGCTGTTGTTCTCACGTGCTAGCAAACCACTCTTGGTTCTCTAGATAAAAAAATAAAAACAGTCTTGCTGGATCAAGCCCAAGGCCTATCTAGTCCAGCATACTGTTTCACACAGTGGCCCATCAGATGCCTCTGAGAAGTCCACAGGCAAGAGCCGAGGGCATGCCCTCTCTTGCTTTTGCTCCTCTGCAACTGGTATTTAGAGGCATCTTGCCTCTGAGGATGGGAGTTGCCTATAGCCACTAGACTAGAAGCCATTGATAGACCTGTCCTCCATGAATTTCTTTAAGCCCCTTTCAAAGCCATCCAAGTTAGTGGCCATCAGCACATCCTGTGGCAGAGAATTCCATAGATTAATTATGCAATATGTGAAAAAGTGCTTCCTTCTGTTGGTCCTAAATTTCGCAGGCTTCAGTTTCATGGGATGACTCCTGGTTCTAGTGTTGTGAGAGAGGGAGAAAAATTTCTCTGTCCACGGTCTCTACTCCATGTATAATTTTATACACCTCTGTCATGTCTCCCCATAGTCACCTCTTTCCAAACTAAAGAGCCCCAATGCTGTAACCTTGCCTCATAAGGAAGGTGCTCCAGGCTCCTTTTGCAGTTCTACAATGACCTTCTTAAGATACTGTGATACAGTACTCCAAATGTGGCAGCACCATAGATTTTTTATAAGGGCATTATAATATTAGCATTTTTAATTTTCAGCCCCCTTCCTAATGATCCCTAGCTTGGAATTTGCCTTTTTTACAGCTGCTGCACGCTGAGATGACACTTTCAATGAGCTGTCCACCACAACCCCAAGATCTCTCTCCTGGTTAGTCACTGACAGCTTAGACCCCATCAGTATATGTGTGAAGTTGGGGTGTTTGGGGTTTTTTTTTGCCCCAATATGCATCAGTTTACACTTGCTCACATCAAACCACATTTGTCATTTTGTCACCCGCTCACCCAATTTGGAGATATCCTTTTGGAGCTCCTCAGAATCTGCTCTGGATTTCACTTCCCAAAATAGTTTAATGTCATCTGCAAATTTGGCCACTTTGCTGCTTACCCCAACTTCTAAATAATTTATGAACAAGTTAAAGAGCACTGGTCCCAGTACAGATCCATGGGGGACCCCAATTCTTACTTCCCTCCATTGTGAAAACTGTCCATTTATTCCCACCCTCTGTTTCCTGGGAGTGTTCTTTCTGACCTGGATCTGACCCTAGTGCCTCAGGTTGAGGCTGTGGTCAGGAGTGCTTTTTGCCAGCTGCGATTGATTCAACAATTCTGCCCATTCCTTGAGGAGAATGACCTGAAAACTGGTACACCAGCTGGTAACCTCCAGGTTGGACTACTGCAATGCGCTCTATGTAGGGCTGCCTTTGTACATAGTTCAGAAACTTCAGTTAGTTCAAAATGTGATGGCCAGATTGGTCTCTGGGGTATCCTGGAAAGACCACATTATGCCTGTTCTTAAACAGTAGCACTGGTTTCCCATACGTTTCCAGTAAAAGTACAAGGTGCTGTTATTAACTTTAAAGTTCAGAATGGCTTAGGTCTGGGTTACCCGAGAGAGCACCTTTCTCTACAAGATCCCCACTGCTCATTAAGATCATCAGGAGGGATCCATCTTTGGGTGCCACCAGCTAATCTGGTGACGACTGGGGATCAGGCCTTCTCAATTTTCTCCCCTGGGCTGTAGAACATGCTCCCCATGGATATGAGAGGATTTTCCTCCTTGGAAGCTTTCAGGAGAGTCTCAAAGATCCATCTTTTTAGCCTGGCTTTTAATGATATCAAGTTTTAATTTTAATCTGGTTTAAATTTTTATTTTTATTTTAAGTGTTTTATTATGTGTTTTTTATTTTGATGTAAACTGGAAGTTTGGTATAGAAATTGAATGAACAACAACAACAACAACTTTGTCAAACACTTTTTGGAAGTCCAAGCATACTATGTCAACCAGATCACTTTATCCACATGCCGTTTGACACTCTCAGAGAACTCAAAAAGGTTAGTGAGGTAAGACTTGCCCTTGTAGAAGTCATGCTGGTTCTCCTTCAGCAAGGCCTGTTCTTCTATGAGCCGGGTCTCACGATCAGTGAGACCCGGTTTTGACAGAACTGCGGGGAGAGCGGGCAGGGAGCCCTGGGTGGCTGGATCAGGCACCCACACGATGGCCGGCCCCGAGATGGAGCCGGCGGGGGGTGGGGGGAGCGGGGGCCCTCGGAAGCCCCAGTATGCCCTGTGCGAGTGCGCAGGGCATACTGGGGAGACCCCCGAGCTGGGAGGCTGCTTTTAAGCCTCCCGGCCGGGGGTCTACTCATGAGTAGGTGTGGTGTGAAGGCACGCCGTGGCTACTCACAATAATAAAAAGCAGGTTTGCAGGAGCTCTTGCTCCGCAAACCTGCTTTTTACGAGGGGTTCTTCAGCGGGTTTGCTGTTCCAGAACCACCGGGCTCGGCTGCGAGCCCGGTGGTTCTGACAGTCAACAAAAATCGGGCTAGCCTCTGCTAGCCCGATTTTTGTTGATTGTGAGAAGCACCCCAATATGTTTAACAATTTTGTCCTTAAGTATGCTTGCCATCAACTTACCCCGCACAGAAGTTAAGCTAACTGCCCTGTAGTTTCCCAGATTCCCCCCTGGATCCCTTTTTGAAAATTGGAGTTGCATTAGCTACTTTCCAATCCTGTGGTACAGAGCCTGATCACAGGAACAAGTTACATATTTTTGATGGGAAATGAGCAATTTCACATTTGAATTCCTTAAGAGCTCTTGGGTGGATGCCATCTGGCCCTGGCGATTAAAAAAAAAAAGTTTTTCAAGAGAGTTTAAAACATCCTCTTTCATCACCTCAAACTGGCCCAGTTCTTCAGCCTCCAAGCCTGAGAAGCTCAGTTCTGGAGCTGGTATATAGTCAGTGTCGTCCACCATGAAACGAGATGCAAATAACTCAATCAGCTCCTCTGCATTATCTTCTTTAATAATCCCTTTCACACTCTCATCATCTAAGGGTCCAACCACTTCCCTGGCAGGTTTTCTGCTTCTGATATATTTAAAGAATTTTTTTGTTATTCCCCTTGACACTTCTAGCTATATGCTCCTCAAACTCTCTTTTTGCACACCTTATGGTCTCGTTGCATTTCTTTTGCCAGAGTTTATGTTCCTTCTTGTTCTCTTCATTTGGGCACGACTTCCATTTTCTGAAGAAAGTCTTCTTCCCTTTTATAGCTTCCCTGACTCTACTTGTTAGCCACGTTAGCCATGTCCTCCTGAACTTGGTGATACCTTTCCTCCACCTTGATATACATTCCAATTGAGCTTCTGTTATGGTGGTTTTAAATGAGTTCCATGCTTTCTGGAGTGACTTTACCTTCTTGACTTTCCCTTTGAGCTTCCTTTTTACCAGTCACCTCATATTTTGAGAAGTATTGGACTTCCTTGGCAATGCTCCACTCGAATATAAGCTGAATTGGATCACACTATTGTCATTGTTTCCCAGTGATTCTACAATTCTGACATCTCGCACCAGATCCTGGGCACCACTCAGGATTAAGTCCAAGGTTGCCTTCTCTCTGGTTGGCTCCATGACCAACTGTTCTAAGGCACAGTCATTTAGTATGTCTAGAAATTTGGCCTCTTGGTCAATACCTGCATGTAAATTTGCCCAGTCTATGTGAGAATAATTGAAGTCATTCATTATTACATCTCTGTCTCTCTTTGACATCTCTCTGATTTGCTTCTCTAACTCCAGATCACTCTCAGTGTTTTGATGTGGTGGGCAATAGCACATCCCTAGCAACACATTTCCTTTCAGTCCTCATATTGTCACCCATAATGATTCTGTGGAGGAGAGGATTCTGGTCCTCCTAGGTTTTCTAGTTTGTTGGATTCTATCCCTTCTTAATATACAGTGCTACTCCACCCCCAATCCACCCCTCCCTATCCTTTCTGTTGAGTTTGTATCCAGGAATAACAGTGCCCCACTTGTTCTCACTGTTACCCCAGGTTTCTGTTATGCTCACTATATCTATGTTTACATTAGCAATCAAGCACTCAAGCTGGCCGTCTTGGCTCAAAGACTTCTGACATTGGTATATATATAAACACCTATATGACGAATCTCTTACCTGGCGCTGGCAAGTGCTATCTCCCTTACTGTCATTTGACCTTTTTGACCAGCTGCCATGTGTTTCCATCTGCTCTACTCCTGGTTCTACTCTGTCCACTTATGGTTTATTGGAAACGTTTGCAACCATGCACCTTAGGGGATTTTGCTTGCTAAGATACCACCCAGTTCCTGCTGGAAATCCCCTAGGCATCATTTTAAAAGCTGCACTGTGACCTTTTGATTTTAAGCACCAGTGACTGTCTCAGAGTCACTCAGTGAAGTAATATGGGGATAGGAAGTAAAATTTCAAGGATCTCTAAGGGCAGAAGATGCTCAGGCCAACATTTATGAAGTAGGGATGTGCACGGAACTGATTTTGTCTTTTGTTTTGAGCTTGAAACAAAATGCAGGTGGGCTGAAATGTTTCGTTGAAACATCAGTCAACTGGCTGTTTCGATGTAACAAAATTCAAAACATTTTGAGTGTTTTGGCCATAGGGAACAATTGGGAAACTCAAAATACCCTGTTGTTCCCCATGGTATCTATGGGAGTTTTGGGGAAAGGTTAAAAATGGAATAAAAAATCATCTGCTTGTGTTCACCCATTTCTTTTGTGGGTTGAGTGGTAGGTGGCACCCATCTTGCCCTACCACATAACCCACTGTGGTGTCCCTAGAAGCTACCCCTGGGGAACAATGGTGTGTTTTGCATTTCCCCATTGTTCTATATGGCTGGAACAAGCTGCACATAGAGTGCATGCACACAAGTTTTGCATTGAAATTTGCAGTGCATTTTGCAACCCTGCCTTGAAATCCGCTGCAAAAGCACACAGTAAAAGGGAATCTGTCCCTCCCAACACAAAACAAACATTTCAAACACAGTCCCAAAATGGCCAAAAAAGAATCACTGACCCAGAATCCGCTACCAGCCACAGTGTGTGTTCTGCAAGCTGCTCTCTCACACACAATTATGACGTTACTTCCTAGCATTGCAACAGCTGCCACAGCAGCACACTTACTTAGCAGCAAACATAACCATAAGCTCAACTTGAGCAACTTCAACCACATTTTGACTGAGTACACCTTGCAATGCGGATTGCAGAGCAGACCAGAGCAGTGAGTTAAGTACAAGTTAGTCTCAAGGTCAGACATGGAGCTCATCACAGGAATCACCAAGAAATATTGCACACACACAGAGCAAGCTGCTGCTGTACATTTCTTGCCACAACAACACTATCTCACAAAACCAACCAACCAACCAACCAACCAACCAACCAACCAACCACGACTCAAGGAAGGCAGGCATCCAAGTTCTGTCAATCTGAGATCCAGCACAACTAGTTAGTTAGCAGCAACAGCACAGCATATTATACTTGGTGCTGAGAAAAGAAAACCACAAATCCAAACTTTCCTTCCTCCTCCCCTGATGTATCCTCTTCAAGAGAGACACACCATAAGGGCATTCTCTGCCTCCCAGTCTCTTTGAATACATTTTGAAATTCCCTCCTTTTGGGCTCTCCCTCCCCCCGCAGCCTGTGGGGGCATAGTTACCCATGACAACACTTGATTTGTAGGATAACAAGCCAACCAAGAAGCAAGGAGATTGCAAGCCAATCAGAAGCCAGTGCCAGAAAACCAATCAGCAAGGGAAAAACAGACCTCCAAAATGGCACTCAAAATGCAAAAACATTTCAATTGAAATAGGGTTGTTTTGTTCCGAGCTCAAAACAGGCCCTTTATTCAAAGGGAATTTTGTTTTGAGCTTCAAGCACTAAAAACAGATCTTTTTGAGTCAAAACGTTTTGCACATCTGTATTTTGAAGTTTATGCACATTATTTTCTTTAAAAAGGAAATTTCACTCATGTAAATGGAACTCCCTATTGCAAATGATAACATGGGTGGGATCCAGCCTCCGACTTGTGCTGCTGCCTGATGAAGCCAGTGGAGCTACTGACCCACATCAAAGAGATGCTACTTGAGACAAGGCACACTAATGTTGCCTCAGCAACGATACCAGATGGCGGAGGTAGCCACCAGACCAAGGCAGAAGGGTGGAGCTGCTCTCTTGCTCAGATGATGCTTCCCCATTTACAGGAAAACCAGGAAGTCTTATGAGCAGGGGATGGGCTATTGCCAAGTTTACTGTAGGCATTAAAAAAGCAGCCAGTCTTGGGCCAGAGAGGAGGTCCCTCCATTTGATCTCAGGGAAGCAAGGGAAGCAAGAGAGCTCGGAGGAGGACCCAGGATTCTGCCAGTTTCTCCTTCCTAGATCAGCGTTCCCCACAAGGCTTAAGTCAAAGACTGTCAGTTAATCCCTGGCTTTGCAACATAGCATTTTCCTACTCATAGGACATAATGTCCCTGAGGATATGAGTTCTAAATAATAAGCCCTCTCTATAAGCTAGGTACTGACAATGACACACACACACACACACACACACACACACCAAACCAGGTATATTGTTATTCTTTTAGATAACATATGAGCACTTGTACATTTCCGGAGTATGTTATCTTATTATTTATTTAATAAAATAACGTTTACCCTACACCATTTCCATGGGCACTGAGTGCTGTGCAGTTCACAGTTGCAAAAAGAGGTCTGTTGCACAAAGAGCTCAGGGGACCCAAGAAATGAATAAGCATGCAATCAAAACACAACAAATAAAATTGCTAGGCAGTAGCACAGCACAACAATATTTAAGACAGCAGCCAGTAAGAAATCTTTATCAAGTAGTATTAGTATCCGTTAAAAAAACAAAAACAAAAAATACCCACCAGTGGGACCTCAGATTAATGGAACAGGGAGGTTTCTATGTCTTGAGCAGTAAGTGATATCATTAGGACTGTGAACATAGCCACCATTCAGGCCCCTGGTGTGTCAGTACACACCATGATAACATCTTTAATTACCTGATCACTTTTGTTGCTACCATCCTATCTAAACTGAAGAAGTTTGCTGATTTGTTAAAAATGTCAGCTTCTGCTTGTGGCTGAGTCAGATGACCCATTTACTATGAGCAGCAGCAGCAGCTGCCACAAGAATGCAGAAGAAAATACGCTAGTGCCACAAACTTAATGTGCATGCATCCTAGTCAGTAGTGCGGAGAAGAAAATGCAGGATAAAGGGCTCATGTGAAGGGCTCATGTGAAGGGCATGAGCCTGGAGGCCAGAGCAATAGCAGCAAACCAAGTGAATGTTTCTTTCATTCATGTATCATTCAATTTATATACCGCTTTTCATTAAAATAATCTCAAAGCAGTTTACAACATAGTTAAAACAATAAACAATTAATATAAATATAAAAATCAATATAATTAATATAAATATAAAAATAATCTCTATTATTTTAATATAAATATAAAAATAATATTAATATAAATTAATATATTAATTTAATAGAAATAGAATTTTAATAGAAATATATATAAACCCCTGCTAACTGGGCAAAGAGGCACCTTTTACCATGGTGATTCTCTTTATTTAGCAGGGGGAGAATATCTGGCCCTATCCACCCCCAGCACAGTACCCCTCCAGTGACTGTTGCTGGTGTGTATCTTATGTTTCTTTTTAGAATGTGAGCCCTTTGGGGACAGGGAGCCATCTTATTGTTTGTTATTTCTCTTTGTAAACCGACCTGAGCCATTTTTGGAAAGGCGGTATAGAAATCGAATTAATCATCAATCATCATCATCATCATCATCATCATCATCTATATTTAAAAATTTAAAAACCTATATAAAACAGTAATACACAAAACACAGAGCAGCAGAAGTAAAAACTAATCTCATTTAAAAGCCGAGCTGAAGAGCCAAGTCTTTACTTGTTTTCTAAAAATGGTGGTAGAAGCTGAGGAGTGGATGCCAGCCAGGAGAGCATTCCAAAGCCTGGGGACACAATGAAGCAGAGCCACCTCTGATGATCTTGTCAAGCAGACAGAAACCCTTGGGAGCAGGGTGGTCCTTCAGATATCCAGGGCCCAAAATGTTTGTTTGCATTTATAGATTGCTCTTCCTCCAAGGAGCCTAGTGCAGTGTACATGGTTATGTTTACCTTTACAGTCACCTTGTGAGGTAGGTTAGGATGACAGATAAGTGGCTGGCCCAAAGTCACCCCATGATTTTCATGGCTGAATGGAGATTTGTACTTGAGTCTTTCTCAGTTTTAGTCCAACACTCTAACCTCTACACCACACTGGCTCTAGTGCAGAATCACCTGGGATTTTTTTCCAAGTAAACATCCATAAGATGTTGGATTGTGTGGCTGTAGTCCATGGGAATATGCACAATACCGGCTTTGCTGGTTCAGTCCAAATCTGAACCAGTCGAACTGGCCTGGCTCAGCTCAGTTTTGGTTCTGGTCGAACTGGACCTGATCTGGTTTGACTGCCGGGGAGAATTCCGGTTCAGATTCTCACATCTGGTAATAATTCCCCTTTACTAGTAAAGGGGCAGAGATGCTTCCCTAAGGGTAGAGCGGGTGGGAGAGGAGTCATTTAGTACTTACAAGCCCCATTGACAGTGGTGGCCACAGAGGTGGTGGTGGCGGCAGCAGCCACGGGGGGCATCAGGGGTGGAGGGCGACTGCCCCCCACCCCACCGGCCTCCCCCAGAGTAGCCAGGGCAAGCGGCAGCTCAGTTTGGTCCTCTGTGCGTGCGTGGAAGCCATTTTAGTGAACTCCACGTATGTGCAGAAGTCATTTGTGTGACTATACCTGGGTGCTGGCAGAGCATCTCCCAGCTGCCCCTGTGTGGTGCTGGCACACAAGGGCAGCTGGGAGACACTGCGCGGGGATAGCTGGTGGGAGTACTGGGATGGCGGCAATGGCGGCAATGGAGGTGAGCAGAGGAGGAGCAGGTACGGACCTGCTCTCCTCCGCTTTAAAGGCCTCAACTTTTAATAAGCCCTCAAATTTAAAGGGAGGTGGTGGTGATTGGGACAGCCGATTTGCGTTTCGGCACGTCCTTGTAATCTATATTAATTATATTTATAATCTGTATTCATACAAATTAGCATTTTACAGTGCTTAAGTGTGCAGTGGGTACCACCTGTATTATCTTGATGTAATCCTACAATAAACCTTTATTTATCTTATAAGTATTATTATACCCACGTTGTAAGTAGGAAGATGGTTTGCCTAAGACTACCTAGTGAATTCCCAGCAGAGGTGAGATTCACCTTGGGGACATTCCTTGCAATCTGGTAGGCGTTTCTCCATCACAGCTCGTGGAATCTTGGAACATCGAGGCCACGAGGGCGTTAGATGAAATTGCTCCCAAGCGTCCTCTTATGGTTTGTGGATCCCGGCTCTCTTGGTTCTCTGAGGAGCTTAGGGAGATGAAACAGACCAAAAGATGCTTGGAACGCCGTTGGAGAAAAACTGGTGCCGAAGATGACCGAATACGACTACTTGCTTATATTTGGGAATATTCTAGGATGATAAGAGTGGCGAAATCCCACTATTTCTCCGCTCTTATCGCATCAGCTGACTCTCGTCCAGTGGCCTTATTTCGGATTACCTACACCCTTCTTAGGAGAGAGTTGCTGGTAGATGTTCAATCAGGCCGCTGTGATCAATTTGCTCAATTCTTTGCTGATAAAGTCACCCACCTTCGGCTAGAGTTGGACTCTACTTCTATAGGATCTGATCAGATAGAGGAGATTCCGCCCTGCGATGTTATATGGGACACCTTTGAGTTGGTCGAGGATATGGACATGATTCTCTCGGGTATGGGTGCGGCAACATGTTGCTTGGACCCTTGTCCCTCCTGGCTGGTTAGAACAGCTGGTGGGAATGTTAATTCTTGGCTACAGGAGTTGGTGAACTCCTCGTTAAGTGAGGGCTTCGTACCAGCAGCCCTTAAAGATGCAATAGTTCGTCCTCACTTAAAGAAACCCTCCCTGGACCCTGAGGTCCTTGACAACTATAGGCCAATCTCCAACCTCCCCTTTTTAGCGAAGGTGTTAGAGAGGGTTGTATGTGCCCAGCTTGAGAGGGTCTTAGAAGAGGAAACTGGCTATCTTAATTCTTATCAGTCGGGTTTCAGGCCTCGGCATAGCACAGAGACAGCATTGCTCGCTCTGCTAGATGACCTTCTTCGGGACTTTGATGAGGGTAGTATCCCTCTCCTGGTTCTTCTAGATCTCTCAGCGGCTTTTGACACTATCGATCATGCTATCCTCCTTGACCACCTGCGTGGGTTGGGTATCGGGGGCACTGTCTTACAGTGGTTCCGTTCTTACCTTAGCGGGCGTGTCCAGTCAGTATGCATTGAGGACAGATGCTCTGAGCCATGGCCACTCCTTTATGGAGTTTCCCAGGGTTCAGTTTTTGCCCCTGTCCTCTTTAACATCTATATGGAGCTGCTGGGTCAGGTCATTTCCCAGTTTGGGGTGAGATTTCATCAATACGCTGATGATACTCAGCTGTATATTGCCATCCCAGACCATTCTGGAGATGCTGTTTCTGTGCTTACTCGATGCCTGGAAGCTGTTAAGGTCTGGATGAATCAAAATAAGCTCAGACTGAATCCCACCAAGACTGAACTACTCTTACTCAGCCCTCATACTGGCCAACAGCTGGATGTGAACCTTGTTTTAGATGAGGTGGTGCTGCCCCCGAAAGAGCTTGTACGTGACTTGGGGGCCCTTTTGGATTTGCACCTCCTGCTTGAACAGCAGGTGGAGGCTGCAGCCAGAAGTGCCTTTGCCCAGCTCCGTCTGATTCGTCAATTACACCCTTACCTTGATCGGCAAGCATTAATGACAGTGACCCATGCCCTTGTTATAGACTATTGTAATACCCTTTATCTAGGGTTACCTTTGAGGACGATAGAAAAGCTACAGCGGGTCCAGAATGCAGCAGCTCATTTACTTATGGGTGCCAGAAAATATGACAGGGTAACACCTCTCTTGCAGCCATTGCACTGGTTGCCTATTCGCTACCAAGTTCAGTTTAAGGTCCTGGTTTTGACCTTCAAAGCCTTGCGGGGTTTGGCACTTGTTTACCTACAGACCCACCTCTCCCATCCAGTTACATCCCGTCCGGTCAGATCTGGTCAGATGGCCCTTTTGACGGTCCCCGATTTCCGAGAAGTTCAGGGTGCTAGAACTCGTGAAAGGGCCTTCTCGGTTGCCGCCCCACTTCTCTGGAATTTCCTTCCCCTGCAGATTCGTTTAGCTCCTTCTTTGTCGATTTTTAAATCCTTATTGAAGACTTTTTTCCCCTGCCAGGCTTTTACCCTGTAGTTTATCTATCCCCCCCCGCCACTGTTAGTTACTTTAGTTTTATTTAGAATGTAATTTTAATGCTGTCTTGTTTTGCATGTTTTTGTACACCGTCCAGAGTCTTTGGAGTGGGCGGTATATAAAATGTTTCAAATAAATAAATAAATACATTCAAACCAGGGAAGTTCTGATTCACAGCTCAGTCTCTTAGCCACTATGCTACACCAATTCTCAGTCTTGTATTATGGTGGTAAAGCCTTAGTTCAGGAAAATTCTGTTAAAAACTCTGCAACAAATGTATTTGCAAGTGTTTTAAGGGTGCTCATTAGGTAAACTAAACACGTTCTGTAAGGAAAGTGAGGGTGATTACTGGTAATTGTGGTGTCCAGTTGCTGTACTAATGGAAAGTGATTTGTGCACAGCTTCAAGGTGCAAATCCTATGAACCAGTCCTATCAGTGGTAATGAGCTTACAAACAGTGTTTACCATTTGCTGATTCTGCAGCCAAAGTTGGCTGGTTTTAGAATTATTGCATAACTCAGTTTTCTATGCAGTCAGTTCATCAATTACATGTGACAGTGTATTACTGGAAAGTACATCATGTAGCAACTACTTCTCTTAATTACTCAAAAACAATAAACTCCATGAGGCATCAGTCTCTTAACAGCTAATTAGTAGATGGCCACCATTTTGAAACAGGCTTGGAGGATATTCTCATATCTGGATTTTCTTATGATTTCTAATCAGCTATTATTTCCGAGCAGACAATATTCTCAAAATGTTTATGCTGCCATTTTGCCTAGGTTCAGTGTTCCTTCCCTTCCGCCCCATTTCTTTCCTAAACTGTTGGAGATCGAGTTCCAGTGCATCAACCTTTTGCACCAACTATTCTAATGACCAGTAGGGGCTTTGGGAACAGAGGCAGCTAGTGAGGGTCTCCTTACCTGTCCCTGCTTGCCTCTACTCTATGACCCCTGCTTTGACTCCTCAGGTACTTCCTGTAGCGAGTCAGTCCTCTTCCTTTCCTCTTAGAGAGAAGATGGAAACCTCTCCCTCTTCATTATGTAGCCTTTAGATGGAATTAGGTATTTCCTATCTAAAATATACTTCACCAATACATCAATTTAGTTTAGACTCTACAGTGATCTCCATGTGTGTTACTTAAATAGCTGCAACAACTAAACTCGCTAACTGGAGTGATAGCTTTGCTAAATAATCACAATCCCCAACATAAACTATGTTGTAATATAGTTTACAAGCCACCTAACGTGCCTAGGGAGCAAGAGGTTGCTGGTTCGAATTGCTGCTGGTATGTTTCCCAGACTATGGGAAACACCTATATTGGGCAGCAGCGATATAGGAAGATGCTGAAAAGCACCATCTCATATTGCACAGGAGATGGCAATGGTAAACCCCTCCTGTATTCTAACAAAGACAACCACAGGGCTCTGTGGTCACCAGGAGTCGACCTGGCAGCACAATTTTACCGACTTTAATATAGCCTAAAGTGCTGCTGTAAGAGGATGTGCAGGAGGAGAGGGGGCTGAAGCTGATGTTTCTTCTGTCCTCCATACAAAAAACTCTGAGAATGTGGAGGTTTGGAGATGAAAATTCATAACCTGCCAATCTTGTGACCAAGTTCAACCCAAGCTCAAATTGCACCTGAGGTTGTGTGGTGAGACACTGCCTGCCCCACAGCTGATGATATGCAGACCATGCAGCTTTTCTACCCCACTAGAAGGGCAACATTTTCCTCCTACCTAGTCAAACCTCCTGCCAACAGAGGGGAAACACCTTCCACCCTGACAAGTGGAAGGGGAGCACTTTTCACCCTCCTAGTGGAGAACCTTCTTCCCACCTATCCCACTCTCTGCTAGAGGTGAAGCACTTTCTTCCTCCTCCTCCTCCTCCTCCTCCCCCTATTCCGTCACCTGCTGGTGCTGCTGCTCTGCCACCTCTTACTCCTCTTCCTGCTCCCTGGCTTTTCAAATGGCACAGAGCAGGGAATGAGCAGTCAGTCTGTCACCTGGGTGCTTTTCGCATTACACGCTGCAACAGTTTTGCAACATATCCGCCAAGTGGGCTTTTGTACTGCCTCTGAGCCAACATCACTTGTAGCGAGGTTCCGTCCATATTTCTGATGCCCTAATTCGGATTTTATTGCTGCACTGCAGCACTACAACATTGCATCTGCGTTGCAGGAAAGTAGCAGCATTTTTCCATTGTAGGAGAGTTGCAACGATGTAAGTGGTGTGCTGTGGATGGTTCATTGTGTGTGTGTGTGAATCTGTCCATATCGCCCCTTCCCGCTTCAATTTTATTTGTCTCTTTTTATTACATATATATTTTTTCCTGTTTTTTTCTTATTTTTACACTGTGCAAAGGGGGAGCAGCAGGTGGGTGGGCGGAGTCTTAAGAGCTGATAGGTTTGCCTGGGCTTGCTTTGCTCACTGCTTTTCAGGGGCAAAGCAAGGAGGATATCTGCCTTGACTTCCCCACCATGACCCTCTTATTCAAAATCCACCTGATCCCCAACTCCCCTGATGGGCTCTGTTGAAAGTCATCTTTATCTTGCTGCACTGAAGATGACACTATCTGCTCTGGATGTTTTGAAGTTTTGAAGAACTTCTGGAAGCAAGCAAGTTCTTTCTTTTTCAAAATCTAAAGAGACTAAATTATATTCCCCAGCCCCTTTATGGTGCCGAAATATTTGGTCAATAAGAGTCTTTGAGCTGAAAGCATTTCAAAACAAATAGTCTTGTTTTAAAACAAAACAATACTGGGGACATGTAGAAGTACTCTATTAGCACTACTAACAGCAGAATCTCTACTACTACTAACAGCAGGAATCTCCCCTCTTGAAATTAGAGTTCACCTACACATTAAGTTTAATTCAATATCTAATGTATATTTGCAAGAGAACAGCCTACTACAATACACTGAAATGAACAAGTGCAATTAAAGTCAGCCTATATGACACTGAGAATCTTTCAAATGATTCAATGACATGGTTGCTCCATTAATTATTTTACAGTATAATGATGTTAGTTGCCAAAACAGAGTTCAAGAATAGGCAGAGAAACCCAATGTGACCCTGACTGCTATGGCAAACTCAGAAGTGGCTCCATGCTATGTAAGGATTAAAATGGCTGAAAATTCAGTTGAACAGATCTCTGTTGAAAAACGTGTTTTCCCCTTTCAGGTTTCAGCAAATGCCTTCAGAAAGTCCAAATGTGCATTATCAAAATACTTTCCCCTTAATCTTTGCCACTATAATTATGATGACATGATAGAACAGAGGATATTCCACATTATTTATTGCAGTGCTTGATCACTGAAAAAGTACACAATAAATTTCCACCCTGGTTACTTGAGGGTTGTGACTGCTGGTCTAACCAGCAAAAAACTGAACTTCAGCTTGCAAATAACAACAGACAGGATGAGACAAACAATGGCCTCTTTTGCTTTGGCAGCAGCAACATGTGGTTACTATTTTGATCAGCATGTGGTTTAGGTAACTGTAATTTAAATAACTGAAAGCTATTCTATGATATCTTATGGCTTTTGGATAGGAAGATTTATTCTGAGTGAAAAATTTAGAATCTTTTAACATTACTGATTTAAGTATTATACACGGAGTGGGGCAGGGATTGGGAAAACACAGTGTATTTTGATGACTTGTGACCAAGACAAATATTTAACTTATTTACAACAATCAGCATCAAACAGACTCCTCAAAGCAGGCAGCACAACCACTAAACCAGCATCAGATTCCAAAACCAGCAGGGTGGACCCAGTTCCACCATGCCCCCGCCCCCAGCCCCTAAAGCTATTTCCAGCCCTGCTAAACTCACAGCTATTTATCTCTCCACCAAAATTCCGACTGGAACTCCTTTTCTCTGCCTCTCCCACTAGTTAAAAGTGGTGATATTCAAAGAAGTTAGAGAGAGATGAAGACTATCACACCTGTTGTTAAGTCCCTGATCCCTCATCACTTGTGACAGGCGCATTCACAAACAGCCAAAAAGAATGATAAACCCCACTGGTGTCTAATTTCCCTCCAGTAGGGCTCCAATGTTTAACCAGTTGGGTAAACCTTTTAGACAGCTTTCAATTTATTACAAGGTGGCTCCCAATTAACTTGCAGTTTTAAAAAATCATTTTTAATTAATACAATTTCTTATCAAAACTGTAGATGGCAAGCATTGTCTTAAAAGGCATCCCCCTGAAATGTTAATTGGTGAATTGGGGAATTGATTAAAAATTGATGAAAAAGTTCCTATCATTGATTGGGCAGTAGATTTCTTAAAGCATATTGGTCCACACGTTGCACAGCATTATGAAGGTGTTTGTGATTGGGTACCACATTTACAGGCATCTAAGGAAGCATTGGTGGTCTTGACTTGCAAGCAAATACTTAAAGCAATGCACCTGCACTCCAGGAGCACTACTTACATGAGCTGATATACAGAGTAAGGGTGCATTGGTGCAGTGAGTGGGCAGCCTAACAGAACTTCCCAACTAACTGCACTGGTGCAGCAGGGAAGTGGCAATTTTTGACACATCCGCCTTCCTCAGGAAACCCTCTGTGCCACTCAAAAATATGTCCTCGAGGGTTGTGTAGCTGTCAGGGACATATCTTTGGGTGGCAGAGAGGGCTTCCTGTGGAAGGGGATGGCATAAAAAATTGCCACTTATTCACTACTCTGGTGCAGTTAGTGGGAGTTCTGTTAGGCTGCTACCTCACTGCACCAATGTCAGCACATTGTTTCCAATGTTAGTAGCACTTCTGAAGTGCAGGAACACTACTAAGTATATGTGTACTTGTGCAAGACTGCCAATGTTTCCTTAGATGCCTGCAGCAGTGTGGGCTGATTGGAAATGCCCGCATAATGCTGCCAACAAGTGGGCCATTATTTTTAAAAGCAGTGCTTTTAAAAACTGCAGATGGCAAGTACCATATTAAAATAAGCAATCCCTTTCTCTCTGATGCAGGTCAGAGAAAATGAGTTTTCTAAGGTTATGCCTGCTACAATATATAGATTTATCACCAAAAACAAAGAAAGTATACTTCTTAAGACTGTTGCTCTATCTGAACTATTTTTTTAACCAAATGCAAGTTTAATTGCTAATTTCATCCGCTAAAATGCATGCAGTTAATCAACTAATGATGCAATGTTTTACACACTTATCTGCGATCTCTGGGAACACAGTGGGACTTATTTCTGAGTAAATGTGCATAGGATTGCTTAGCTGTGTGAGATGTTTTTAATGTGACAGTTCTACTTCTCAGTTGCTTTGCTTAGGACTGGGTTGCAAACCTTCTGCTTAAATAGGGTTGGCAACCCTAACTGCAGCAATTCCTTAGTATTTCTTTCCCCCACAATATCAAACCATTAAAATCACCAGTCACCTGGACGCTTTCTAGGGATGTGCATGGAACAGCGGGCAGTTCTGCCAGTTTGAAGGCAGGGGGGTGCATCTTTAAGGGTGGGAGAGGGTGCACGTACCCCTCCCTCTGCTTTCCTCCCACCGGCACTCCATTTTTTAAGTCCATTGGGGTGGCATTGTACCTCCCTGCTGTCCCCTTTACCGGAGGTAACTGGAAGTATCCAACACGCCTGTGTGCACCCTCGCCACACCCATCACATGAATGAGCCTGCCATGTGTGCACCTGCCTGCGACGTGTGCGCCCCTGTGCCTGGTGTGCGCAGGCACATCGGATACTTCCGGTAAAGGGGGCAACAGGGAGGTATGCTGCCACCCTGATGGACTTTAAAAAAATGGGGCACTGGCAGGGGAAAATCGGAGGGAAGGGTAAGTGCACCCTCCACCACCTTTAAAGATGCACCCCCTGCCTTCGAACCACCCCTGCCTGGTTCCATGCATATCCCTAGCGCTTTCCAGATTCACCCCTACAACATTGTCACTACGATCTCCTAAGTGTGCTTCCATACTTCCTGAGTTCTGACTCCATCTGTAGTCCCTGTGCTGATAGCAAGGTGACATTCACATTTCAGATGCCTTATTTCAGAGTTTATCTTTGCGATTTAGTGCTACAAAGCTGCAGGTCCGTTGCAGAAAAATAGCTGTATTTTCCCATTGTAGGAGTTTGAGACTGGGGATCATTTTCAATACTACTACTACTGTTACTATGGATATTTATAAACTGCTCTTCAACCAAAGTTCTCAAAGTGGTTTTCATAGAAAATACATAAATAAGGGGGTCCCCTCAAAGTGCTCATAATATAAAAAGAAACATAAGGCAGACACCAGCAACAGCCACTGGAGGAATGCTGTGCTGGGGTTGGATAGGGCCAGTTGCTCTCTCCCTGCTAAATATAAGAGAATCGCCACTTTAAAAGGTGTCTCTTGGCTCAGTTAGCACTAGCAGGGGTCAATCCTGCCAAGCTGAAGCATATTACTGCTGTTCTACGATGTAGTCTGGAAAACGCCCTGGAGAATGATGCTTATTCTTCAAGGGTTGGCAACCCTATGCTTAGTGCAGGGATTCCCAACCATGGACCCTCAAATGTGGTTCGAGTCCAGTTCCTATGGCCTTCGGTCACTGGGGCTGAAGATGATGGGCATTGTAGCCAATAATAGAATATATAATAACATAACATAAAATAATAATAATAATATATTTTAATTGTGTCCTTTTTACAATCTTGTTTTTAAATTTTGCTGCAAACCACCTTGGAATTGTTTTAATGAATAAATTTAACAACAAACAAACAAACAAACAAACATTAAGGGATCAGGGTTGTGAATTCCTGGCTTAGACTCGGATCGGGAAATAACTAAAACTAGTCCCAAGCCAGGTGCAGACTGAAGGAAAGCTTGCGGAGTAATTCCTCACTTATTTCCCCCCTGGGGGGAGGAAATGCACGTGTTTTTGTTTAATAGGTAAGAAAATTATTTTGCGAATTGAAGATATGGGTTATTAGGCTTGGCAGGAAGTTCAGCAAAATGGGAGGGCTCCTCAAATGCTGATTTTTTTGGGGGAAAAGATTCCTTGGGAAGATCTTGTAGTGAGCATGCATTTCCCATTTGCTAAGCAGGGTCTGCCTTGGTTTACATTTGGAGGGGTGACTACATGTGAGTGTTGTAAGATATTCCCCTTAGATGGGTCCATCCATCACTCAGTGGAAGAGCATCTAGGCCTCAGGTTTGATCCCTGATATCTCCAGGTAGGGCTGGAAGAGACTTCTGCCTGAAACCTTGGAGAGCAGCTGCCAGGTGCAATGGTCTGACCCACTGTAAGGCAGTGTCCCTTTTGGTCCT
The DNA here is from genome assembly GCF_027244095.1 of Hemicordylus capensis. Classification (NCBI taxonomy): domain Eukaryota; kingdom Metazoa; phylum Chordata; class Lepidosauria; order Squamata; family Cordylidae; genus Hemicordylus; species Hemicordylus capensis. The sequence continues at coordinate 139,694,743 of NC_069662.1, read as the reverse complement.
GCCTGGGGGTGCGTGTGTCGCAAACCGTTCCCTGTTGAGAGGTGGGCCCAATTCTCTTGCTCAGTGGGCAGAGAGAAGGAACGCCTCTCTAGCGGAGCAACTTTCCCTGTCTTGGTCCCCGCTCCCCTCCTGCTTCAATTCTCCACGGAGGAAAAAACCTTGCGCCATGCTGCCTTCTCTCTTGAAGAGGGGCCTGGCTGGGGGCGAACGGAGCAGCCCAAGCCAAGCAGCGCGTCCTTCAGCGCGGGGCTGGCTCTGCTGGGGAGCCGAGCGCGCAGGCACCAGGCAGAGGAGGCAGGCGCAGGCGGAGGCTGCCGGCGGCGCTTCCCCTCCCACTCGCTCGCACATGCTGCCGAGCTGCTGTCGCTGCAGCAGCCGCCGCCGACGCCGCGCTTCTTCCGCTGCTGACCTTCCCTGCTGCAGTCGCAGAAAAGTCGCCTTCGCTTGTGGTGGGCAGGGAATGCTCCAGCGGCTCTCGGCCGGGACGCCTCAGCCGGCGGCTTGACCATGAACCCTCAGTGCGCCCGCTGTGGCAAAGTCGTCTATCCCACCGAGAAAGTCAACTGCTTGGATAAGGTGCGCGCATTGGAGGGGCGCTGGTTGGCGAAGGGGAGGTGAAGGGAAAGGGGGTGCGGGGGGGGGGCTGAAGAGCTGCGCGGTTGCTGGTGGCCCTCCCCGCGCGAAGCGTCATTTGGTTTCACCTCCTTGTAGAAGGAGACGATTTAAAATTGGGAAACAGCAGCAGGCGATGCGTTTTTGAGGGAGAGCGTGTGCGTGTGCGTGTGTGTAGGGGGAGGGCGGGGGGCTTCAGGGTTCTTCTCTGGGGTTTCCTTTCTCCACCACTTGGAACTTCAAAGCGAGTGGCCCCCTTGCAATTATTGGATGCGAGGGAAAACGGCGAGAGGGACTCCTCCGCAGAACCACTGCTGCCCGGCGACTCCCTCTCTCTTCTCCGCTTCCCGTCTCCGGCTACCAGGAGGCCTCGGGGCCAGTCCTGCAACGCCAGCGTCTGCTGCTGCTGCTACCTGCTGGCCTCGTGGTCCCCGGAGAGCAGCAAGACGAGGGGACGTTTCGCCCCTTTGCTGAGGGAAGGGGTGAAGCGCGGCGCAACGTAGCGGCGAAGGGAGCTGCAGAAGGCGGTGAAGGGCGGGGGCGAGCGGAGCCAGGAGCCTGAGAGGGGCCCGGCGTAGTGGCCTGGAGCGCCGGGCTTAGTTTCGCCACCTGCTTTGGGAAGTGGGCTGCGGCAGCAGCAGGAGCTTGGGGGCGAGCCGGGGGGATGGTGCGTAGCCCTTGCAGGTGGCCGAGAGAGCGCCTGGGCGGTAGTTCCTGCCTTGGAATCTGCGCTGCTGCTGCCGCCGCCGCCTCCTCCTCTCTTCAGCGCGGTATTGGCGGGTGGGCAGACGGTAATTAAGGTGCCACCCAGCGACTGACGCATTGCTCCCCCTGCTCGCCAGTAGGGGTGGGGGCATGGCATGTTTGAACGGGACCCCCGCCCCCCGGTGCTTCTTCTAGGAAGGGTATGGAAGCTCCCTTCAGCTCTTTATTTTGGTGCTCCCGAGAGGGAGGGATGGAAGCCCCCTCCCTCCAACGAATGCCCAGATCATCCCACCATGCTTTGCCCTAAAGGTGAGTCCCCCCGCTCTGCGGGGAGTCAGAGCTGCTGCCTCCCTCGCCTGCAGGGCTGCAGTGCCGGAGATGCATCTCTCGGCCGCTTCTTACGCAACGACAACCGGCAGCTCGTCGTCTGGTGTGACTGACAGGCACGTCATGGCAGGGAGGTGGGGCGCTTCAGCACCCCATGCCTTGCCCTTCCCGTTGAAATGACTTCTCTCTCTCTCTCTCTCTCTCTCTCTCTCTCTCTCTCTCTCTCTCACACACACACACACACACACACACACACAGAGAGCAGGGTTGTCTTGAAGAAAGCAGCAAATGAGGCTGTGACAGATGTCACCAGTTTCATTCATCCTCGCCCCAGAAAGGGATTAGTGGCTTTTGGGTAGGCTTTTGGGTGGAGGTAGTTTCTGTCAAGCTCAGTGGACAGTGTTTGCTGAGCACTTTTTCGGGTGGGTCTTGTAGAAATATTTTTTAAAAATGACTTCCTACTATGTGGAATGTCAACTGTGTGTTTGTTTGTCATATTTATATATTGCCCTAGAACATGAGAAAAGAAGTGTTGGATCAGGCCCAAGGCCTAGATACAATCTCAGTGCAGTTCACAACCAAAACCAAAACCAGATTAAAATTACCATAATTAAAACTGAAACTTTAAAGCATCCTAAACTAAAAGCCTGATAAAACAGGTGTGTTTTCAAAAGTCATTTAAAAACAACCAGAGTTGGGGAGATTCTGATTTCATTTGGGAGTGTGGTCTAGAGCCTTGGGGCAACCCTAGAAAAGGCCCGGTTTTGGGTCACGACTGAGCAAGCTGCAACTGGACCTTGCCCGATGACCTTAATAGGCGGCGGGGTTCACGAAGAAGAAGGCGTTCTCTTAAACTGAGATATTTAAATTGTTTGAGATGTGTGTAACAGGATGCGGAGAGGATGGACTTCTCCCTCAGAGGTCATGCTATCCCGCTAGTTAACCTTGACGGCAGCTGTTCTTGGAGGACTTTTTCATCAACTTTCCCCCAGTACCAAGCAATTAACATTTCCAGTGTTCTGAAGCTTGATGTTGATTCTGGAGATTCCAGGCAACACTTACATTGGCTTTAAAATGTGGCATTACAAAAATGTCCAATCTGTATCTAATAATTAACAAGGGTAGCTAAATTAAGGGCACTTATCATTTGTTCATCTAGGGCCAGTTCAGATGAACATTGGCCAGCACAAGTGATGGGGATGCTGACATGCCCAGAGTGCACTTGTCCAGGCATTATTGCAGGGCATCCTTTAATCGTGCGAGAATCTGATACATATGCCTTTGGGACATCCTTTAGTGACATCAGAATACACTCACTCTGGACAGGTTCCCATCCTCATCGCATATGCTGGTACATTTGAATTCATTGTGTCTATGTCAACCTACTGGAATAAGAGTTGAAGAGTCTGTGCATCTTGGGTCAGTTTTTGGAATCATCCAGTGAAGCTATATCATGACATTCTGTAAGCGGATGGGAGCAGTGTCATTTGGACAAATTCCATCCCTACCCCTCAGGGCATTTCCCCTCCAGGTGAAGGAACCTGGAAGAAGGACAGTAAGCTAGGACCATATCTACAGTAAGCTAGGAGCATATCTATTTTATCGAGACAAATCCATAAAAACAAAAAAGAATAGTGACATAATTTCTTAAAAGCACAGTGGGTGATTGCAGTTGTGGCACTGCTGCATGTGCATATCTTGCTGGGTGTGCATATTTTCCACCTGTGAAGCTTGTGGCAAGGTTACACTAAACATGTTTTTTGACTTGTTTAGTCAATAAAGTAACATTCTCTCTAAACCCAGTGGTTTTGAATGGAAAGGACCAAATGGGAAGAAATGTCGCTCTGTGGTTGAACACCTGCTTTACATGCAATGATCCTAGACAGCGTTCTCTCTATTTTTTTTTTTCATCTATGTGTGGAATGAATTTTATTCTGGGCAGCAGTGTCAAGGCAGTGTGTGCGCACAGGCGTTGAGAGTGGGGCCTTCCCGATTCAACCTGAGTGGGATCTAAAATTCACTGAGCGGATGTCAAAATACATATGAGTGCACGTACATGCACACGCCTTAGAGGGAACACTGATCCTAGATGCAATCCTTGGCACTCCCTGGTGGGCCTGGGAAAGACTCCTTTCTGAAGCTCTGGGGAGTCACTGCCAGTCCGTGCAGAAGGTACTGACTTGGTCTGATTCCATATAAGTCAGCTTCATAGGCTCATATGGAAATTCCCTTTGCTTGCATAAATTACAAATGTTGGCAGTGATATTATTTGTAATTATATGAATTATTTTTCAGTACTGGCACAAAGGATGTTTCCATTGCGAGGTCTGCAAAATGGCTCTAAACATGAACAACTACAAAGGGTATGAGAAGAAACCTTACTGCAATGCGTAAGTATTGTACATGTCAAGTTTTGTAGAAGTATACTGGGTCTGAGTAGTGGTGTGCACGAACTGGTCTGGAGGCCATGTTCGGGGCCTCTGAACCGGTTTGGAACCTGGCCTGTCCGGCGGTCCAGCACTGTGGGGGGGGGTCTAGCTTTAAGGGCGGGGGTGTAGTACTTACCCCTCCCACCGCTCTTCCTCCTCCGGCACTGCAGTTAAAAGTGAAGTTTTGGGGGCGGCAGCATTCCTCCCTTCCGCCCCTGCCCCCGTCGTTGCCTGGAAGTAGAGTAATGTACAGGGGCGTAGCGAGGTTGGAGTGGGCCCAGAGACAAGATTTTAAAATGCCCCTCCCCCTCACTCACTGAAGCTCAGCTTATGAAGTAAAGAAATCTTAAATAAGGCTGAATAGTGGTAACAAAAAGCATAGTAAAATTTATATATATATATATGTGTGTGTGTGTGTGTGTGTGTGTGTAAAACCTATGTGCCACAATAGAATATCACCCTAAATTATTTTTTAAAGGTTTTTAAAATTGTGGATGATGCAAGTCATTTAATGGTACTAGAGAAAGACATGCTGTTCTGGTAGCTCCAGGTCTTAACGCTCTCATCAATTTCAGAGGATGAATACAACTGAAGGAAGCCCAGGTGGGTGTGTGGCTGGGGGAGTCAATCATGTGACTTGCCTTTGGGGGCCCCCCCAAGGCAGTGGGCCCCCAGACAACTGTCTCCCCTTGCCCTATTATAATTACGCCCCTGGTAATGTACCAGCATGCATGTGCCCATCGCAGCGCGCGTGCCTGTTGCTGCCGTGCGCGCGTGTGCCACACACGTCACATGCAGCGTGCATGTGATGTGTGCGGCGCGCGTGCGCACGGCGGCGACAGGCGCACGCTGCGATGGGCACATGCGTGCTGGTACATTACTCTACTTCCAGGCAACGATGGGGGCAGGGGCGGCAGGGAGGAATGCTGCCCTCCCCCAAACTTCACTTTTAACTGCAGCGCCGGAGGGGGAAGAGCGGCGGGAGGGGTAAGTACTAACCCCCCTTAAAGCTAGACCCCCCCACAGTGCTGGACCGCGCCTCTGTGGTTCTGTGCACACCACTAGGTCTGAGAGGGTAGCAGTGTTGATGGCAGTTGTCTGGCTTGATTTTTGCTTTCTCAGTAGGTTCATTGAATAACTCTTGAACAGGGATTCTCAACGTTGGGTCCCCAGATGTTATTGGACTTCAACTCCCATAATCCCCAACCAAAGACCACTAGATCTGAGGATTATGGGAGTTGAAGTCCAGTAACATCTGGGGACCCAACGTTGAGAATCCCTGCTCTAGAACATCATTATGTTGCATGTGTCTGTCAGGGCTGCTTCAAACTTTAGTTTGCGGGCACACTGTGTATACCTTTGGTATACCCTGCATGTGTGGGATAAAAATGACATTTTGCCACCATGAGTATGAGTTGTGAGAAGCCTCCCTCAGTTGTTTGTGGTTGCCTGTGATTTTTATGCAGGTAGTTTAATTTCAGTGGGACTTGCTCATGTAAATTTTGTCAGGATGTCAGCCAATAAGGTAGTTCACACGACCCCCAAGTGTGGGGTTACAAAACATTTTACAAACATGAAGACAGAATGACAAGTTGTTCAAGAAACAAGAGTCCTGTGGCATCTTAAAGACTTAACAACTGTTTTGTAACACGGCCTTTCACAGGCTAGACTACTTGAATGCAGTTTTTCAGGCTAGATCATGGAAGCTCTTTGCTTCTGGGTTTGGAAAAGCTATATTCTGAGGTTTATTTTTTAATTCAGAATTCACGATGAAACTAAACTTTCGTAATGTAAGGTTCTCAGAATAGCCCAGAATGTTGTATTTAAAGAAAACTGAGTAGAGGTTTTCTGAGTAGAGCTTGGAAGGACTGTTTGTCCCCATATACCCTGTGCAACTTCCTGCCATGCCCTGCATGCTGCTGCAGTCATTGCTGGGGCAGGATGGGGCTCTGCTTCCCAGAAAGGAGGCCCCTTGTTGCACCGGGAATGTGCGGTTCCAGCAACATGATGGTGCAGATTATTTGGGTTTTGTGGTGCTGGAGCACAGCCATATTGTCCAGCTTTCTGTATCTCCACACTTCTAGTATTTATATCAATGATTCAAACAATAGTAAATGTCAAAGCCTGCCTGAGCCTCATCCATACTGGTTTATTCACTTCTGTCATGGAGGAGGGGCCAGAGCAGAATGTGGCAGTCATCATGGCATCCGTGGCAAGTGATTTGGTGGATTCTTGCCTATGCAGAGTTAGGTGGCCCTATCCAAACTAAGGTTGTCATTACTAAGTCCCACTGAAATTAATGGGATTTAGATTAGTCCCGACTAACTTGTGTCATTTATTTCAGTGGTGCTTAATCATGGGCAAATGGTCTGAATGCTGCTCAACTAGTAGGCTAGTGGATTTCCTGAGCTCTGATGGATCATATTATTTATATTAAAATATCAACAACCTGCTTTTCCTCTATTAACAAGGAAAGCCCCAGGCAAATGTCAGACTTCTGTAAAACATCAAATAAAATAATCTAAACAACATTTATTTACAGAACAAACATTTTAAGATAAACAATCAATCAATCTTTATTTTGGTCTTAGACCAGCATAAGAACAAAGTAAAAAGGAAGGGAAAAAAGTCATAAGATACAGGCAAAGGGTAGGAAATAGAATATAAAATATAAAACTACTGTTATGGAACTATAAAAGCATAGAGTAACCCTGCTAACTAGGCAAAGAGGAACCTTTTTGCCGTGGTGATTCTCTTTATTTAGCAGGGGGAGAGTAACTGGCCCTATTCGCCCCCAGCACAGTACCTCCAGTGACTGTTGCTGGTGTCTATCTTATGTTTCTTTTTAGATTGTGAGCCCTTTGGGGACAGGGATCCATCTTAGTTATTTATTATTTCTCTGTGTAAACAGCTTTGGAAACTTTTGTTGAAAAGTGGTATATAAATATTTGTTGTTGTTGTTGTTGTTATTATTATTATTATTATTTGTAGTTGTTGTTGTAGGGTAGTGGTAAGGTAGAAGTAAATTTAAAAATTTAAAATATATAATATATAAATTACTAAGGCTGTTTATGGGAGAGAGATCTAGAGCCTAGTAAGCAGTAGGCCAGAAGGGCTCAACATTTAAAAGTACTTTAAAAATAGTTAAAAATAGTTATGGGTGTTTAAATGTACATAGAAGAGATTAAAGGTAAGCAATTAAAAGGAGGTTACAATAATGTATGTCAGAGCAGAGGCTGAGACAGAATTTATGTAGGCTTAGCCTGCAGTCCCTAAGCAGAAGCTGTCAGGGCCCTGGGAATTCTGCATGCTGCAGCACAGAACTTTGCAGTGTTGTCCGTGATGGTGGGGTCTTCCTCCGGAATCAGCAGCGAGGTATAAAATTTACTTGAACGACCAGGATGCCTGTGGTGTACTAGTGAGATGAGGTTGGTGTGGCTATCTCTATAGAAGGGGCAGAAGAGGAGAGCATGCGCTGTGGTTTCGACCTACCCTGTGTCGCAAGGTTGGAGTCTCTCTGCAAGTGGGATCTTCCTGAACGTGCCTTCTAGAATGGCTGATGGGAGGGTGTGGCAGCGTGGCAAGGAAAGGCCCTCCTGTGGGCTGGGATTTCCAGTAGTAACAGATATGCGGAGACATTTTAAGACAAAAACTACCTAAACAACACTATTTATTTAACTAAATAATTATGCTAAACTTTTGGAATGCAAGATTCTTCATTTAGGGCTCTCAGAATGGTCCAAAGTGTTTTATTAAAAAACAGCAACTGAGTAAAGGTCTCTGGGGAAAATGCTTGGAAGGACTACTCGTCCTGGTACACCCTGTGCAACTTCCTGCCACGCCCTGTTCCAGTCATTGCTGGGGCAGGATGGGGCTCTGCTTTCTGTATAAGAGGCCCCTTGTTGCACCAGGAATGTGCCGTATCATCAACATGAAGGTGATTGTATATTGATGGCAATTTGTATATTGCCCTCTGTCCTAGTACCCTAGTAAGGGTGATGAACAGCAAATTAAAAACAGCAAATAAAACAATCATACAATTTTATTAAAAATACACTAAAAATCAACAAACAGGCTACAGCCTACTGTCAGGGAAACAGAGGGGAGCTATGTATCAACCAAAGGCCTGAATAAAAAGAGCAGTCTCTTCCAAAGATCTGGAATGAGGGAGCCATGCGGCTCTCATCTGAGAGTGAGTTCCACAGCCCAGGGGCAATCACCAAGAAGGTCCTGTCCCATGTGTGCAACAAACAAGGTTCAGCAGGAGACAACATGTAGAATAGTGTCCTCCCAGCTGACTTAGGTGGGTAGATTCAGCTGAATTTAATTGAGCAATACAACAGTTGGGAATGTTTTATTATTGAATGTTATTGAATATCTGATCATTGTTTTTAAAGATTTCATATACTTGTCAAGGGTTTAGTCTTGGGTAGCTCCACTGTACATATCAAAAAGTTCCTTTTTTTCGGTACTGATCTTCCAATATAGGCTAGCTACTGACTTACAGATTGTAAGTCTTAATCTTTTACATGTTAAGTATCATTGACTAATTCTTTTGAGAACTGCCTCCATAACATTAACTCATCTAGTGAGTGAAGCTTTTTGTTTCCAAATAACTCTCCACCCAGTTTTGGTGCGGTATTTCTTACTGCTTGGTATCTGGAGCTACTCTTAAGTGCATCTAGAAGAGTAATGGGCACAAGTCCAGTGAAAGCTAAAGTGCTTTTATTTTGTTCCCTCCTATTTAAACAAGTGGGATTTAAAAGTGTTTAGTTTGGGTTGGATCAGACCCAGTTTTTCTCGTTTGTTTGCATGGTGAGCAGTTGTCTTAGATCAGGGGTTCCCAACCATTTTAACAAGTTTATCACTTTTGCTGCAGACCTTCAGCTTGGGTACCCCATGGAGGATACATGTACATTTGTGTGCACAGACACAATTTTAAATGTTACAGTTAAGGAGACAGACTACTTCTCCAGTCACTGGTTTACATCCAGACTAAATTACCCATGTGTACTCCCATTGAAATCAACAGGTCAAGTAAACTTGTCTCATTAATAGGACTGCTTATGAGTAACTTATATCCAGATTAAGCTGGTGACTGGAGTAGCCTATCTCATAACTGTAACGTTTAAAATTGTGTGTGTGCATACACATATATACGTAAAAAACAGAAATTTAAAACTTACAGTTAGGAAGAGAGATGACCACAGTCACTGGGTCACATTTGCACCAAGTTATAAATGAGGACAGGAAGCCCTGCTCTCTAATCTCAGCTCTGTCAGAGACAGAAATTTAATGGTGGCAGAAATGCACTCTGCACAAACTCAGAGTAGAGGTGTGCAAAACCAGTTCTATTAGAATCTGGTTTGAATAGAACTGGCCTGGTTCATCTGGTTTAGAGTGAACCGGACCTCCCAAAAGGGTTTCTGGTCTGTGTTCAAGCCAAACTATCCCCGGTTCTAATGAACCGGTTTGGAACCGGTTTGGTGGTTCACGGGGGCATGCTAGTAAAGGGGCATCCAGTAGGCTTGAGCCTGAAACGTTTCGGAGGCCATTTTGGTGCTTTGGCGCCAGCGGGGGTAGTTCTTTAAGGGTGGGGAAGGGTGCACTCACCTCTCCCGCCACATTTCCCCTGCCGGCGCTCCATTCTTTTCAAGCCTGTCAGGATGGCAGCATTCCTCCCTGCCACGCCATTGCCCTCATTGGCTGGAAGTGGCCGAAAGTAGCGATTGCGCGTGCACAGCAGACGGGGGTGCACCCTCCCCTGCCGGCGCCGAAGAAACTTCGGGCACATCCCTAGCATCCAGTGAGGATTCTCTTTTACATGCAAAAGGGGGAACCCTGCCTACCTTTAAAAAGACCCTAATAATGGTAGTGAGAGGGTACCTGTAGTGGTGGTGTAGCTGCTCCAAATTGTCTGGACTGGACCCAGTGCTCTGGGCCATTATTAAGGTAGGCAGTCTTCCCTCTTTTCTTGTAAAGGGGAATCCTCACTGGATTCCCCTTTACAAGTTTGCCCCCTCGAATTGTCAAACCAGTTCCAAACTGGTTCAGAACTGGTTTGGCCCGGTTTGACACTCAGGCTGAGCCGGGGACCAGTTCGACTGAGCCGGGGACCAGTCCATTTAGATTTTGACTCAAACTGCTGGAATCAGTTCGTGCAGACCCTGAACTCAGAGGATCAATTAACTTCACACATTCCAAGTCTGAGATTTGTTTTTGGAGAGAATAGGAAGTGAGGAGAAATTAACCAGTTTTTGAAAATTTAGGGATGTCATTTGGGACATCCTGGTACTTACACAGTTTGGGAGCCAGAACTCTATGGCCCACCATACGTGTATGTGTGTGTATAATATTTATTTTCACATTTATATCCCATTCTTCCTCCAAGGATCCCAGAGCCCAGCTACTCTCCCCCAGCCATCCACCCAAATAACAGATTACAGCCACAATAAAATCTTATCTCTGAGAAGAGGTCTCCTTGAAAAGGGATGTCTCTCAAACACAGCAAATGAAGGGGCCTTTTGATTCCCACACTCAACAGATACTGATCTGCTTATAACAAGGCTGAAAAAAACTGAAAACTGAAGGCTCCCCCAACCAAGATCACCCTCCATCCACTCAGAACAAAAGATTACTGCTACTATGAATATTGCCCACCTAATGGTGCAGCAGGGAAATGACTTGACTAGCAAGCCAGAGGTTGCTGGTTTGAACATTGGGCAGCAGTGATATAGGTAGGTGCTGAAAGGCATCATCTCGTACTGTGTGGGAGATGGCAATGGTAAACCCCTCCTGTATTCTACCAAAGACAACCACAGGGCTCCGTGGTTGCCAGGAGTTGACACCGACTCGACGACACACGTTACCATTACTATAGATATTTTCAATAAAAAGTGGATGAGGATGAGGTTTGCAGAGAAGGATGCAGAGACGACAAGGGGAAGAGAATGTAGGGATGAGGAAAGGAGCCATTGGGAAGAGCAGGAGCTGTGGTGGCAGTGGGGGGGCAGACAGGAACAGAAGGACAATGGACAAGGAAAGGAGGGACGAGGAGGAGTGTGGTGGCAGGCAGCATGCACGCACACACATGCAACACACTTCAAGCCGCTCTGCCACTGAGCCAGCCCACAGGTCCACCGGTCAGCGGGAAGCAGGCTTGCTGCCCACCCACCCACAGAACTTGTCATTGGCAGCACTGCTATCAGGAGAAGGTTGAGGGCAGGAGCTGGCAGCGAGCAATCCTAATGATTGCTGAGTACCAGCAGGGACCCCTCAAAGGACTGCTGGTGGTAGGCCACGGGTTGGGAACTTTAGAGAAACCAGGGTTCTCTTTGGATACTCTGGAAAGTGCCAGTTGGAAACATAGCTGCTTTTCCAGCTTTATGGGTAATTTACCTGTTGATTTTGGGTTTTTTAATAGTTAGTCAAAAAAGGTAGTTCCTTTGTACAGTAATGGTTTATTTTAAAATAGGTTGATAATGCTCATAGGAAGTTAGTGCTCTTGTTGAGTTAGTGTGCAGTCTTGCGGCTGTGGGAGGTTGGATAAAATTTGGCATCTGAGCCCCTCTTCAGTTAAGGCATAATCATGGACAAAAATCTTTGGGTGTGAAAAGATGACCTACAGCCTAGAAATGCTCTGTAAAACCATTGAGTTGTATATAATGATTCATCTTCACTAATTCATCTTCAGAATACATGCCACTTCAGTCATTCAGATGCAGCTCTTAGTGTTGGGAGTCAGCTTATGACATTGTGCACTTTGATCTGATTTTAATGTTTCCTTTTACTCTTTTCATAGCAAATTATTTACTTACTTACTTACTTGTTTGTTTATTTATCTTTACACTTGTATCCCGCTCTTCCTCCGAGGAGCTCAGAGCAGTGTACGTGGTTACTTTTTATCCTTACAACAACCCTGTGAGGTCGGTTAGGCTGAGAGATAATTAGAAAAATAAGTCTTTCTGATTACAGTACTGTAGATTTCTTTTACAAGAGATGTGAAGTGCATCTTTTTGTCTCCAGTACTGGACTCACCCCCACCTCCCCACGTTTTCAGCCTGTACACGTGGTTGATGTGTGTAGCTTAGAAAATTACCATTTTGACTCTGAATGTTTTAGAAATGGGGGTATAAAATATGTATTACTCAAGGGATGTACATTTCCCTATTCCAGTGAGCAGATGGGATTGTAAGATTTGTATTATTGCTCAACAGTTATATTTGACATAGTGCAACATAGAACTCTGGCTATTCTGTGGGCTTGGTCTCTCCTGCCCTGGAAAAAGATGGGAATGGTATTCAGGATGCTTCAGTTCCTACCCTGGAACATCTTCAATGGTGTGGTGCCTTCATGTAGAAGAAGGAAACTTACAAACTGAGTCAAGTGTATCTTGTGGAAGTGTATCTTGGAAATCGGAGTGCTGCTTTGAGATCTGTCCTTGCTTTAGTTTGGCCCTCCAGCTGTTGTTGGACTACAGCTGAACTCTCATCATCCTGACTATTGGCCTCAATAGTTGGGGGGTGATGGGAGTTGTAGTCCAACAACATCTGGAGGGCCAAAGTTGTGCAGCCCTGATCTAGATTCAGGCAGGTGCTGAAGAAAAAGGAGCAAGATGGAGAAGAGAGAAGTGAGGGAGAGGAGAGCTGGTTTGGGAGAGGAGAGCTGGTCTTGTGGTAGCAAGCATGACTTGTCCCCATAGCTAAGCAGGGTCTGCCCTGGTTGCATCTGAATGGGAGACTTGATGTGTGAGCACTGCAAGATATTCCCCTCAGGGGATGAAGCTTCTCTGGGAAGAGCAGAAGGTTTCAAGTTCCCTCCCTGGCTTCTCCAAGATAGGGCTGAGAGAGATTCCTGCCTTCAACCTTGGAGAAGCTGCTGCCAGTCTGTGAAGACAATACTGAGCTAGATAGACTCAATATATGGCAGTTTCCTATGTTCCTATGTTGTGAGGGAGGGCTTCTTCACCATCATCTCATCAGGAGAGGAGACCTGGTCTTGTGGTAGCAAGCATGAATTGTCTCCTTAGCTAAGCAGGGTCTGCCCTCATTGCATATGAATGGGAGACTTGATGTGTAAGCACTGTAAGATATTCCCCTCAGGAGATGGAGCCACTCTGGGAAGAGCAGAAGGTTTTAAGTTCCCTCCCTGGCTTCTCCAAGATAGGGCTGAGAGGGATTCCTGCCTACAACCTTGGAGAAACTGCTGCCAATCTGTGAAGACAGTACTGAGCTAGATAGATCAATGGTCTGACTCAGTATATGACAGCTTCCTATGTTCCTATCCCATGTCTGCTGCAAGAAGAAGCCAGCTCAAACTACCCAGAGGCGAGAGTTTGGGGCGGTATACAAATATACTAAACAAACAAACAAATAAAAATGTGACCTTCCAGGAACTTTAGTTTGTGCTGAGTCCATCATGTGTGCATATGCGTACCTCTGTGAGGTGAATTTAGCTTTTGGTGTGTTACCACAAATAATCCAAAAGGGTAATTAGTGCTAGCATGTCAAAATCTTAAATTGCACCTGTTTCAGCCATCTGAAGGGTGTGCAGTCAACCAGTTCTGCAAAGATGGTTGTATAAGAGGCCCTAAGGTTCAAGATATAGAAGAGTAATTTGACAATCAATTAAGGCTCATGATATGAAGGAGCAGGCAACTCAACTACATTGCAAAAGACAGTAAACATTAACTCATCTATGAGTAGTCAAGCTGGTTCTGATTAATGACAAATCAGAGTTGCCAGTGATTGCACATTATTCTTGGGATGAGGGCAAGTCATTATTATTATTATTATTATTATTATTATTATTATTATTATTATTATTATTAAAGACCTGACTCCTCTTTTGGTGAAAATCAAAATTGTGGAACTCATGAAGCCATATTTTGCAAGGTTGCTATGTAAATGTTGTTTGACTTACACTAATCAGCTCTGATTAGACAATACAACTGTAATGAGGCAAATTAGTGGCTGTGGTTGGATACCATGGTACCCAATGAATGTTACATAACTTTGTACCATGTACCAAGTGTATGAATGTGACATAACTTCTCAGAATATTCTCAACCTATTATTTGATAAAGCTAATATGTGAGCAGTTGTTATTTGGTATTCGTTCAATCATATGCTGCTTTTCTTCTCAAATTTTATTTCCCTTTGTTTCCACAACTCCCCCCCCCTTGTAGGTCCTGAAGTGCATACTATTGGTGCTGTATGTTATATATGCTGTGTACTTGTTCACATCTAGAAGGCTCCAGCCAAATATTTGGCTGGTATGGGTATCTGCAGGACCTTTTTGGGGGGCAGGGGCAAAGACTGCAATCCTCTACCCACTTGTCTGGGAGTAAAGGGTAAATGTAAAGTGTGCCCTTGAGTCGGTGTCGACTCCTGGTGACTCCAGAGCCCTGTGGTTGTCTTTGGTAGAATACAGGAGGGGTTTACAATTGCCTCCTGCCATGAAATATGAGATGATGCCTTTCAGCATCTTCCTACATCACTGCTGCCTGATATAGGTACTAGTGGGGATTTGAACTGGCAGACTCATGCTTGCTAGGCAAGTCATTTCTCACTGCCCCATTAGGTGGGAGTAAGCCCCATTGAATTCAGTGAGAGTGATTCCATCCATGGGTGGAGCAATTGGCTCCCCTTGTCCCCCCTCTCCAGATGCTCATGTTGGCTAGTTATTTCAAATCACTTCTGCAGCACGCAGTTCTCTTCTCAGTTGATCAGTCTCTCTCTTCTTTCTCCTCTTGAATCCCTTCTCCTCTCTTCCTTCTCTGCTTCTTTCCCCCCTCACCCATTCTTCTGGACTAGTTCATCTCCCATTTCTCTCATCTCCCAAATCACTTCTCCTCTTTTGCTTCTCCGCTTCTTTCCCTGCTCACCTATTCCTCTGGACTGGTCCATCTCCCATTTCTTAAGCACCTCTGCTTCCTTTGGCCTTCTGCCTTCTTAGTCCATGTTCCTGTTTATTTAAGCTTGTGCATCTTCTATCATCCTTTCCTCGGGCATTCTCTCTGCTTTCTCTCCAGTTCCTGAGTAGCTTAGTGAGTGGCAGCCGAGAATCTCTGCCTCCTTATTTTTCTGCGACATTAGGGCAATGCAGCCAGTTGCTACAAGAGGCTTCACCACTACATCATCATCTTTTGGCACATTACAATATAGGTTACAAAATAGCCCAGCAGTAGAGGAGGAGGAATAGGATTAATGAGAGATCAATTGCCAGAGACTAGAAAACTCTGCAGATTCCTGGAAGGGCTGCTTTTCTGAGTCAGCACCATCAGCCAGCTCCGAGTCCATCTGCAGCTCCTTCTGCCCCCTCCCTGTGACATGAACTACCAAGGACCAGACTACCATAAACATCGCTGTGTATCCCTAATGTATTGTACCTTTTTGCACACCTTAAAAATTGTAAACTGCTGTGGGAGCCACTTTTGGCTGAAATGCATGGGATAAATCTATCTATTAGAATAAAATACATGAGAAATATTTGTGGTCTTTAGATAGGGCCAGAGAAGGACCTTATTTTATTACAGACCTCTCCCCAAACTCTTCCAGCCTCCAAGCCTTTAGCAGATAACATCTTGATCTCTTCATCTTTGCAAACAAAAGAGGTAAAAATGTGCTTTAAGCATGTTGGAATCTTCAGGGATCTAAATGGATGCAATAGATATTGTGCTGGAAGCCAACTTCTGTGATTCTCAGTTTGATTGTAGCTCTGCAGTAAACTGATGTCTCTGCTTGTAATCTCTGCAGGATTCTTTTTCCCAGGTCAGGGTTATGTTCCATTAGTAGTACATACCTGATACTCATACTCTTTTTGAGGCAGAACTTAGTAAGATGACTTCTTAATAATGCTATGGTGGAAATGCTTCCTTATATTTTTACCATGTTCAGGCAGGACTCAGAAAAAACAGGTATAAAGAGAGGTGCATTATCTTGTAGTTAAAGCAGGGTTTTTCAATTATAGGCTGGGTTATGAGTTTTATCACAGGCATCATTTGATTACAGTAGTTTATTTTGACTCCATTTGGCCCTTCCCTGAAGTAAATTGATGCAAGATTTACAGCTATAAGGACCTTCACATTTCTATGGACTACAGTCCTCCCATCTGAAAATCAGTTATGTTACTGCTGTTATATTTATCCCTCCATGCCACGTTCATACTAAGCCACAGGAACATAGGAAGCTGCCTTATACTGCCTAAGACCATTGATCCATCTAGCTCAGTATGTCTACACTGGCTGACAGGCAGGTTTCAGGCAGAAGTCATTTCCAGCCCTACCTGGAGATGCCAGGTATTGAACCTGCAACCTTCTATATATAGAACAGATGCTTTACCTCCCCCCCACCCCAAATTCAATTTTTATTGATTTTAACAATAGTAATATTGTCATTCATTACAAATACACACAGGTGGACTTCCCGCACACATCTCTTCGTGAATCATCAACTATAAAGTTTACCCTTGCTATAATAATAATTCAAAGCATAAATTTAAACCTTTACGAACACAGTTAATCTACCCAACCTGCAGTTTTTTACTAAATTTCAAACCCTGCTGTAAAGTCCATAGTAGGAAAATAGTTCTTTAGATACAACAAGAATGGTTTCCAATCTTCTTTAAAACATTCCAAATTTTTGTCTCTTATTAGTGTTGTAAGTTTTGCCATCTCCAGAACAGATGCTTTACCATCGAGCTATGGTGGTAGTATGGTTCCATCTCCATTTAAGACCAAACCATCCATGATGCATATTTTCTCTCTCACTAAACTAGCAGTGAGGGACACACCTGATTGGGACCTTGTTATGTTGAGAGGAGAATGTTATGTAACCCTTTCTCTGTATGACATAGGCCCAATGGAAACTGCCCCCAAAGTTGGTATTGGGCCCTTTCCTCCTGAGGCTGATAGCTTTGGGAGGGGTGACTTTCACTGGGGCCATAGCATAAGTCAGGGCTGCTCAACCTCCTGCCGATGTTGGCCTACAACTCCCATTATCCCTGGCTATTGGTCACTGTGGCTGTGGATTATGGGAGTTGTCCAGAAACAGCTGCGGGGCCTAAGTTGAGCAGGCCGGATATTCCCCTCAGGGGATGAAGCCGCTCTGGGAAGAGCAGAAGGTTTCAAGTTCCCTCCCTGGCTTCTCCAAGATAGGGCTGAGAGAGAGTCCTGCCTGCAACCTTGGAGAAGCCGCTGCCAGTCTGTGAAGACAATACTGAGCTAGATAGACCAATGGTCTGACTCAGTATATGGCAGTTTCCTATGTTCCCTAAGTTAAATACTCCCTCACTGCATATTAGATTCCTGATTCTAATTGGGCTGCACATCACAGCTGATATTTTAATGTAAAAGAAAATATGGTAGCTCTAATTATGCTTCCCTAATGGAGCTCTTCATTGGTGTCATCTTCTGCATGATCCCCATCGTCCACTATGTTCATCAGGGGAGGCTCGTCTGTGGCTACCTTCATGTCGTTTGGTGGCCACCCAAGGACGGGCCTTCTCTGTTGTCGCCCCGAGACTTTGGAACGCACTTCTCGTGGGAATAAGAGTCTCCCCATCTCTAGTGGCTTTTAAAAAGGATCTAAAGACTTATCTTTTTATCCAAGCCTTTTAGCTTTTTAACTTTTTAGCTTTTTAACTTTTTAAACTTTTGATTGTTTATTATTTGTTTTAAATTATTTTTAGTATTTGTTTGTTGTGAACCGCCCTGAGACCTTGGGTTAGGGCAGTATAAAATGTGCTAAATAGATAAATAAAATAAATAAATATATGGAAGCCCTTTAGTAGAGCAACATTTTGAAAGAGAAAAAGCAAAAAAAAGAAAAAAAAAAGAAAATATTTCATTTGGGGTCATTAAAACACAGGAAACTGTCTTATTCTGAGTCGGACCATTGCTCCATCTAGCTCAGTATTGTCTATACTGCCACATGTTGCCCCGCCCCACCCCTCCGGAGCTCCAGTAATGCACTGCATGAGTGCACAGTGCATTATAGGCATCCCCCCTCCCCTCCCCAAGTGTGTCAGCTGCTCTTATAGGTCATACCACAGCTCACACCCACGGGAGAGAATTATCCTGGACCAGAACCTACCACCCCGAGAGGACCTTTTGTAACACCCATCTACCAAATGCCGCCCTAGAGGAGGTGTATACGTCTGATTTATAATGATGTGAGAATGTAGACGGGGACTTCCATGTAGCAGCCCTGCAAACTTCCTCAAGCGATGCTTTCAAGGAGAATGCAGCAGAGAGAGATGCAGAACTTGTGGAGTGAGCCGTAATCCCTTCTGGGAGGAGTCATACCACACAGCTCATAAGCTAACAGGCAGGGATGGAGTATTCAGTGCATGTGGCTGCTGACTATAAATCGGGCAGCTTGTGCCTTGAATAAATTGCTGGAAACAACACGTCAAATCTGCTTGGAGCTTTTGTCGGAGAGATTGTGACTTTGGAATTGGGCTTCTCACTCCTGTATTCTTGGTGAGACTGTCAAACCTGACTATTTAGCAGTAAAACTGAAACTTGAGCTACTGGCTATTGTGTCATATATTTCTGGCCAGCGTCTTCTGTTGAGTGAGCTCGTGACAACTCTCCAAGACAGGAACCGAGACACGAACCTGGGCAGCTTCACATTTTCTGGCAATGCAAACAGGTCGATCAGGGGTTGCCCCAGTTCTTGGGTCACCTAATGGAACACCTGTGGGTGTAAACTCCACTCTAACGGGTCGATGTCCCTGCGACTCAGCCAGTCCGCTTGTACATTGGATACCCCACTGACGTGATGTGCAATAATCAAATCAAGGTAGGATTCTGCCCATAGGATTATCGAAGATGCCAGTTGATGTAGAGACTTCGATCTCGTCCCCTGCCTGTTGAGATGTGGTTTCATTGAGGTATTGTCTGTTTAAATGAGCACGTGAGCTCCCACCAGGACTGGTGAAAACTTCAATAAGGCTAGCTGAACTGCTCGGAGTTCGACTCAAATTATGCTGTGCCGTGCTTTCTACTGGAGACCACCTGCCCTGTGCATGAAGATGTAGGCAGTGTGCCACCACAGCCTGACTGGCTAGCGTCCGTGGTGATCAGAACTCAGCAAGGTTCAGCAAACAATTTTCCTTGGGAAGTTTCCCGGGATCATCCACCATAGCAGGGATTGTAGGAGATTCCTGGATAGCTGTATGTGCATCTGTGATTTGCAAGCTATTTGGCTCTGAAATGGGAGAAGCGCCCATTGCAAAGGACGTAGATGAATTCAAAGACCGCCAAAGGCCTAAGAGGTACTAAAAGATAGAGAGCAAAGAGTTATCTGAACAACTGTAGCAAAGGCAGGAAACAAGACTGGAAAGGACTGCCTCTTGTGGGCTTGTTAGGATCTTTTTCAGTGACTTATTTCCTGCCTTCTGGAGCAAGTGGGCAAGATAACCCCCTGATGAGCGACCTCCTACACCAGCAAGAGAAAGAGGCAGAGGTGAAAGTCAGCCAGCACTAAGATTCCTTGAAATAAGGGATATTAAAGGTTCTAAAACATGAAATAAGATAAAGATCTTGTGGCATATAAAATTAATATAATATAATATAATATAATATAATATAATATAATATAATATAATATAATATAATATAATATAATATAATATATTAAAGTTTCTAAAACATGAAATAAGATAAGATCTTGTGGCATATAAAATTACTGACAAATTAAAGATGTCTTCATGGGTATGTGATGAAGTGAACTCTGGCTTATGAGTGTTTATGTCACAATTCATTTGTTAAGGTTCCACATAATAGTCTTAGGGTTAGGACCTTAAATATTCTGTGAATGGAAGGCACTTTTTATGCAAGGGGGAGGAGTGATTTTTGTTGATATCTCACTGCTACTCCTGCTGTCATCCAAGAGTCCTCCAACCTTTCAGCAGATTTTTGTGAGATTAGGGGGTTGTGGGAGAAAGAAGGATTGGTGAAAATAATTCCTCCTTGCATGCCTGGGAATGCCTTCTGTTAGAGGAAGCAATACTTTGGATCCAACTTTTAGTCTGCTGCAGCTCCAAAACCAAATATGGTGTGTGTGTCTGTCTGTCTGTCTGTCTGTCTGTCTCTCTCATTTGAAATAAAGCCATATTTGTGTGGAAAGGTGTGACTCTTTATGTGAAGAGTGTATGTCTTGGAATGAAATGAGAATTTGGCAGTCTTTGGATATGTAACAAGTATGCCAGCAAGCTCCTTGGCACCATATTGTATACTTTACAGGCAGTTTCAGACATTTTACCTGTTTTCCCAGGCCTACAACTGAGATTTGATTTTTAAATTTTAATGTATTTTTAATGTGTTTTTATCTATAACTTTGATCTTTTTATGAATTTTAGATATGTTATATTTTATGTTTTAATTCTGTACACCGCCTAGATATTTTTATACTAGGCGGTATATAAATTCCATACATACCTACATTTCCATATAGGTCTTAGATACATAGGAAGCTGCCTTATACTGTTAGACCATTGTCCATCTAACTAAGTATCCATCTAACTAAGTGTCCATCTAACGAAGTCAGACTATAGGTTCATCTAGCTCAGTATTGTCTACATTGACTGGCAGCGGCTCTCCAAGGTTATAGTCAGGCAGTGGTGCACCTAGGCAATTTGCGTGCCTGGACCTCCCCTGCCACTAGCCGCTAGCCTTGAGGCCTCCCGCCATGAGCTTTCCTCCCCGCAACAAGGCTGAACCGCTGATATTCTCGCCGCCATGTGCATGGCTGTTGGGTGGGATAGTGGTGAGATGAGCAGGCCTCTCCCCCGTGGCGGGCAGAGCGTGAGCCTGACTGGCTCAGCGGCCTCTGAGAACTATGAGGCGCCCTGGTGTTCCTGCGCAGTTAGAATAGGGTGCCGCAAACCTTGCAACACTGTATTCTAACTGTGCAGGCGCACTGGAGCACCTCGCAGTTCTCAGAGGCTGCTAAGCCGGACAGTAAGACCCAGTGGCCGTTCCTGCTCCACCTGCCACCGCTGCCACAGGGCGGGGGAAGGCCTGCTCGCCTCATCCCCCACTCCCTGGCTGCATGCATGGGGTGGGGGGCCTAGAATATTGGCAGTTCGGCCTCGTGGTGGCGGAGAGGAGGGCTTGTGGCAGCAAGAGGCTCCCTGGGTCTTGGAGGCCATGGGCTGGGACCCCAAGGTCTGGTGCTAAACGCACCTCTGTAGTCAGGAGTCTCTTAGCCTTATGTGGAGATGCCAGGGGTTGAACCTGGGACCTTCTGCATGCAAAGCAGGTACATTGCCACTGAACTGTGGTCTCATCTCCCCCATCTTTCTTTTCATGTGAACGTAATAATTGCATTTTTAGCCTGCTTTCCAGTAGGCTTATGAGATCTCCTGGCATTCTGTGTGTGTGTGTCTCTCCGTGTGTCCCCCCCCCCTCAACTTCGCAGTGCTTGGACCAATATGAAACAGATCGGTACAGTTGTGGGGACACATTGGGACACCACAATGGCTTTGTTTATGATGATGTCATCTACTTCAATCCAAGATGACGGACGTGTGAACGTTTGAGGTGCAAGTGTAACTTGTGGACTGTCTAATTGATTTAAATCAAATTAGGTACAGTTGTAGGGAGGGACACACAGGGATGCCTCAGTGGTGTAGTTTGTGATAATGTCATCCACCCTGATTCATGATGACAGAACCATAAACTTTTGAGGTGCAAGTGAGCTAACTTGTGAACCACTTAACTGATTTGAATCAAATTTGCTTTAGATGTAGGGATACATAGGGACACCTCAACTGTGAAGACTGTGATGATGTCCTGTTCAAGATGGCAGACAGGTAAACTTTTGAGGCGCAAGTGCACTAACTTGTGGACAGTCTAACTGATTTGAACCAAATTCACTACAGCTGTATGGATACATAGGGATGCCCCAATGGTGTTGTTTGTGATGATATCATCCACCCCAAACCAAGATGGTGGACATGTGAACTTTTGAGGTGCAAGTGCACTAACCTGAGGACTGTAACCGATTTGAACCAAATTTGGTTCAGTTGTAGTGAGTGACACAAAGGGACACCTCAGTGGTGTAGTTTTAATGATGTCATCCATCCTGATCCAAGATGGTGGACACATGAAAATTTGAGGTGCAAGAGATCTTTGTGGACTTCGATTTGAACAAAATGTAGTCCAATTGTAGAGACAGTGAAAAGAAAGTAGGCTGATTAGTTCTTACTAGAACAACTTGTAGTTTTGTTACTGAAATACTTGATCAAAGAGAGTTTACCTCACTCTGTCACAGCTATTCCCTGGAAGAGGAGAGAGAGATTGAAGGTGCTGGTATAGTTGCAGAATGTGAGTGTGGTGATGGTATATGTGGTGTGCCATGGTGGCATGGTCTTGTTGGTTGGAAAGAAATTGCTGTGTTAGTGCTGTGTGGAAGATAACTTCACAGTATAAGAGATGATTAAGTGGTTGACCAGAG
This sequence comes from Hemicordylus capensis, assembly GCF_027244095.1. Lineage (NCBI taxonomy): Eukaryota > Metazoa > Chordata > Lepidosauria > Squamata > Cordylidae > Hemicordylus > Hemicordylus capensis. The sequence continues at coordinate 139,672,206 of NC_069662.1, read as the reverse complement.
AAAAATCTAGGGACTGCTTAAACTTTAAGCCTGAAGTTCAAGGATAAACTTTAATCATTGCCAAGAGCTTTGCTCAGTGGGATTTAAAAAAAGTTATTTCTTTAATGATTGAATTAAATTCTTTAACTTAATCTTGTGATGTACCATTCCATCACAAACTTCTTTTTGAAAGTCCCTTTGGTTTCAAAAGTGGTTTGCCATGTGACATGGAGAGTTGCTGTTTGAGAAACAGAAGCTCTGAATCTCCCCAGATCACATGAAATGAGTTCTATGGTTCTTTGGATCCTGGCCCAAATTTGTTTTATTGGATATTGCATTTCTTTTATTTTGATCTGAAAATGAATTTCAATCTGCTCTATAGCCACAGGCAATAAGAACATTAGGTTCTTGTTCTACCTAGCAATTTACGCATTTAAATATGTTTTAAAATCTCCCTCATATCTGACCACATAATAACCTTGTGAAGTAGGTTAAGGCTGAGAGATACTGACTCATCCAAGGCCACCTACTGACTCACTGAATGATGAAGAATTGGCATGTTTATATGATTCAACCTGCCTTTTATCCAGGACAACATACTTAAATGTATCCATTTTACCTGCCTAATAACCCTGATGATGTAAATTAGGCTGAAAGTGAGTGTAAGCTTTATGGTTGACAGTCAATTCTGAATCTGGATTTCTTTGAACCAAGTCCGACAGTCTGTTCATTATAGCACACTTGCTCTTCAAGCTCTATCTCTTGGACTCAAGTATATCATCAGGGTAATGTTGGCTTCTTGTTTTTCAGAAGCTTTTGAATTCATCGTTGCTGTGCCAGGTGTGGCAGTTCTGTGTCATAATACAAGCATAAGTGTTCACTGCTATTGAACGTGAAGGTTGAATACTGACTTCCATATTCAACCTTCAGTATTCAAAGGGGAGCAAAAGCAAGAGAGAGGACATGTCCTCACCTCTTGTCTGTGGGCTTCTCAGATGCATCTGGTGGGCCACTGTGTGAAACAAGATGCTGGATAGGCTTGGGGCCTGACCCAGCATGGTTGTTCTTATGTTGCAATGGCACTTATGATAACTTGTCCCAGGGAAACAGAGTTTGAGAGTCAGGCCTGGTATTCCTGGAGTGATCTTCTTGTGTTCCAGTGGAAGGCTTAGCTTGACTCCACAAATGAGTGGAAGAAAGGCAACTTCTGACCTCCCTTGTCACTTTTTCTAAAATGCTCGAGGCTGACAAGTATTTTCCTACTTGGGGCATTACAGGAAGGTCCAAATAGTATTACATATTTTCCTTAGTTTTGTTGCCTAACAGAGGCACTAGTTTTCTGTATCTGCACATTTACAAAGATCTTTAAAATGATCTCTAAAGTGCCAAATATTTTATCCTGAGTACTATACATATTATTTGTTGCTCTCTCTTATAGTGGTATAGAATTGTATTGTGTTTTTGTTGTGCATATTATGTTTTTTATCTTTAGCTGTCTGAGCAGTAGTGTGCTGGATGGATGGGATATAATTTTTTAAAATAAATAAATAATAAATATTACACTGAGAGGAGAAGAGACTGTGTTTAGGTATAGAACAGAGAACTGTATGATCTTGGTGTTGGTTGCATATTTGAGTACCAATGTGAGTGACAGACTGTAAGAAATGCGACTGTTGTGGGGAGTAACATAGGCTTGATTCTGTATTGTACAGGAACTCTGTGTATTTTTTTTACTTTCAGTTGAAAAAGTCATGAAAACAAGCTCTTAGTAAAGAGCTTACTAAGTGGGGTTATCAGCCCCGCCTTTTGCCAACTGCCAACCAAGCAGTTGTTGCAAAACTTCTCATGAAAAATGTTAGCACTTAAGTGTGTTAAGGGCATATTTTACATATTTTTAAGGGTGTAGTTAAAGTACATTAAAAAAAGAATCTCCTCTTCTTTTTAAATAGTTGCCAAGATTTCTACCAATTTTTTCTTTTGATAAAGAGAATGTTTGAGCTGAAGCTTTTATATCCTAAAGCTTTCAATGACCACACATTTTCCACATAGCTGAACTGGTTTGATGCCAACACCACAAAATAAACATAGACTTAGCACTTGTCTGGAATAAAATTTAAAGCTACAATTATTCTATTTTTGCAAGCATAAAAATACGTGAGAATTGCAACTGTTAAAACAAGAACAAACTGGATATGTACAACTCCATTGCTGCCAATTTTTATAGCACTATGAATAAGAATATTTGGAAAAGAGAAAACGAGGATACTATTTTCAAATTGATTAAGATCTTATACATAGGGGTAAAGGTTGGCAATATGCATTCAGTTTACTGCAGAAAAAAAAGGCAGGGACTGTTCATTTTTAAAGCCAAGGAGACAGGTTGCCCTATGCAGAGGCGTAACTAGGGAAAACGGCGCCCGGGGCAAGCACTGAAATTGCGCCCCCCCATCACGCCCCCCCCCCGTGAATGAGCCTCCACATGTACATAAATGAGCCTCCACACGTATATAAATAAATATAAGCCTCTCCCATTGAATTATATGGGGGAAAGTGCTTAACTAAGTATGTATGATACTACATACATACTTAGGTTTTTCCTCACAACAACCCTGTGAAGTTGGCTATAGTAGTATGTATCATCATTGCATCATAATTCTGATGTTTGAGATACAAGCCAACCTCACAGGGTTGTTGTGAGGAAAAACCTAAGTATGTATGTAGTATCATACATACTTAGTTAAGCACTTTCCCCCATATAATTCAACAGGAGAGGCTTATATTTATTTATATACATGTGGAGGCTCATTTGTTCATAGAAAAAAAAATTCCTTTCAGCTCTCCTCATTTTCTCCATATCACTTTCCTAACAGTACATATTCATATGTTATGGTGCCCTCCTGAAGAGAATTCTGTTCAGTTTCACTTTATAGTCACCAGATTTTTATGCAAACATATCTTGAGGAAGAAGAGAGAACACACAGAAATTCAGCCCACTTCACACAATTTTTCACCACACACAATCCCTTCTGCCCACACACAATCCCTTCTTTTTGGCGCCCCCCATGTGACCAACCAGGGTGGCGCCCGGGGCACGTGCCCCCCCTGCCCCCCCTATTGTTATGCCTCTGGCCCTATGATATGCAGTATTGCCAATTCTACATTTGCAAAAGCAAAGATGATGTTGTTTAATGTCAGACTGTGCCAAGAAGGGCATCTTCCATTGTGATTATTGTCAACAAGAGCTTGTAAGATGCAGAAATATGAGGAGTTAACATGTTCCCCCACCTAGCATGCATAGAGAGGCTGAGCAGGAAGTCAGCATTCTATGAAGGGTTTTTAATGAAGTGGTAGCTGATGCCATAAAAGCATTTTTTTTAAAATGCAGGAGTCTCCAGAGTGAACACTTGATGTAGTTGATCATATGATTGGGATTAAAAGAGGAGATGCTAACAACAGAGCATCTGTGTATACACAGAGGGGTTGCCAACTCTCCCCCCCCATGCCCCACCCCCCAGCAGCAGTTCCTTGTGCCTCATGGAATGCTCCTCTGGAGAGTTCACCAATGTCTGGGGTGACTTTTTAGAGAGGGGGCAATTGTCACTGGCAAAGGGGACACTGAAATGTACCTACGGACTAAATTGTGTGCAGCCCTTTTGAGCCTGACCTTTGAGTTTTACAGGGCCAGACTGGGGGCACTGAGAGGGCGGTGGAATGTATGTGGGGAGGGTGCTGGGTTTTGAGCAGAATTGGTGCTTAAGGGTGGGAATATACACTGCTGCCGAGTGCGGCAGGACACAGGGGCGCACCACGGGCGGGATGCACCGGGAATATGCCCTTTTGCCCTGTGGGCCAGTCTGAGCCTGGAGTTTTACATATTTGAGTGTTCACTTAAACCTTGTATAGCTGTTCTGATGGAACCTTCCTTTGGTGTGATGCACTTTCAAGTTTCTTGTAACATTGTATCCAATCCTCATGTTAGTGGATTTTCAAAAGGCACGGCAGCATTAGTGCTTTTGTGCTAAGTGATGTTACTTGTGAAGTCATGAGCACTATCCAATGGTGACGATTGTAATGCCATAGTCCATACAGCACATACCATTGCAATGCAGTTGCTCCTTGCTGGAGCTGAGAATAGCTTTTTATCAGGAAAGAAAGAAAGAAAGAGCAGTTTATTTATAGCACTTAGCAATAGCACTTACATTTATATACCGCTTTATAGCCGGAGCTCTCTAAGCGGTTTACAATGATTTAGCATATTGCCCCCAACATTCTGGGTACTCATTTTACCGACCTCGGAAGGATGGAAGGCTGAGTCAACCTTGAGCCCCTGGTCAGGATCGAACTTGTAACCTTCTGGTTACAGGGCGGCAGTTTTACCACTGAGCTACCAGGGAATGACATGATATTTGTATCCCGCTGTTTCTCTGAGGATCTCAGACTGGTGTTTATGGTTGTGCCTGTCCCTCTGAGACACTGCTATTGAGTGGGGTCTGTTCCCAAAACTAGGGAGGTCAGTAATTATATGACTTTGGGGACCTGTTCTATAGAGAATGATGTTCTTTTTCCTTTCTCCCCTTTTAAGCTTTCGCTGCCACCACTAAGCTTTTCTTGCTTAGGTTTGTGTCCTGACAACCTTTTGGTAGTGTAACTGAGGGCTGCATGGGGGCAAGTATAACTCACAGGACACAGAGTGAACTTTAAAATAAAACAAAGTTAAGTTTATTCATGTACAGTAGCTTTGAGGTTCCTCTCTGCCAAAGCAGGGCTATACAAGCATCATGGTATCAAACTTAGTCCTTTAACAGAAGCTGTACTTATATGTTACTGAGTTTTCCAACCATCACAATGTTTCTTCCTCATAGCAAGCCTGAGGTAGGTTAGGCTGAGAGAGTTTATTGTTGGTGAAATGGAATTTCCTTACAATAGATGGGCAGCTTTTAAAGAGCCTCTGAAACAATGGAGTAGGGGCTGTACATTGCACTAAAGAATGTAAGTTGATGAGCACAACAAAATGTCCGGACTGGAATTGGGATATTTAAGATAATTCCAGTTGCTTACGTAGTTTAAGTTCACTGTCCTTGGAAAACTTGGAAATTGTGAAATCTTTGTTCATAACATCAATTGGAGGAATGAAAGAGAAGTGGCAACGATGGCATTTCCATGGGACAAGTGGGTGGAATACTGCACATTGAAATATAGGCAGCCTGGATCAATGGTTGTTCTCTCTAACAGTGATTCCCAGATGTTGTTGACTACAGCTCCCATAATCTCCAGCCAAAGGCCATTGCAGCTGGGAATGCTGGGAGTTGTAGTCAACAACATCTGGGAATCCCTCTTACAGGGCCTGCATCCAGTTTTTGCTGTTAGTAATGGAGACCTGATTCTGATATGGTTTCTTCCTTTCAAGTGAAATAGTAGAATATGGATTGATGTGTCTTCAAGTCTCATTGCATCAGTTAGACCACACCATTAGTTGATCAATTAGACCACACAACTGACTGGGGATATTGCATAAGCAGGATAGGGGAAAGAGTTTGACATGTGGAACTTGTGTACTATCATCAGGAATGCTTAGATCCATGCCATGTGCCTGTTCATTCTGATGGACTTGTGTCTTTTTCTCCTAGTTTCATTTAAGCCCTAGTAGAGAAAAGTAATATTAGAACTAGCCCTGATATAGAAAACAATGGGTCTATTCTTGTGACCCTCTGGGTCACCTGATTAATAATTCTGCAGTCTATTGTGTAGCTAAGCACAGAAGCAACATTAAAAATTAGTGCCATTGTGCAATTTCAACATTTTAAGACTAAAATTGTGCACTTTCTTAAATCCTCTTTTTAAAATGCACAGACTGAGGAAGTGGCAGGTGAGCAAAGCCTGTCCACTTACACTGTCAACCTGAGACATGTTGGCACCAGTGTTCCCTCTAACAGTGATCCCCAGATGTTGCTGACTACAACTCCCAGAATCCCCAGCTGCAATGGCTTTTGCTTGGGAATTATGGGAGTTGTAGTCAGCAACATCTGAGAATCCCTGTTAGAGGGAACTCTGGTTGGCACCATACTACACTATACCTGTCTTCTTAAAAAATTATACCTCCAGGTATCCAGGTTCCAAACTGTAAAGGGCTTTAAAGGAAAGCATGGACATTTTGAATTGTGTTTGGCAATGGACTACCAGCCAGTGAAGTTGTTTCAAAACTGGCAAGATGTTTTGGTCCACTCCCAATTAGTAGTTTAGCAGCTGTGTTGGTAGCACATTACATCCTAGGTGCTAAGGAGGAGAGCTGGTCTTGTGGTAGTGAGCGTGAATTGTCCCCTTTGCTAAGCAGGGATCACCTTTATATTTGGATGGGTGACTACCTGTGAGCACTGAAAGACATTCCCCTTAGTGGGAAGGCCAGAGACCACTGGAAGAGCATTTGAAGGTCCCAGGTTCACTTCCTGGCATCTCTAGGTAGGGCTGGGAGAGACTCCTGCCTATAACCTTGGAGAGTTGCTGCCAGTCAGTGTAGACTAGCTGTGGTGCCTAGACTAGGATTTTCAGAGGTAAAGTTATATAATAAAATATTTCCTTGTCCCAGGCAGCCCTGTTTCTGTTTTAAGTATGTTTCTTGTAAAGGAGATTTACCCTCCCTGTCCATCGATAAGTCTGGTACTTTTATTAAGTTTCCACTATTTGGCTCCTAAATGTTTGGGGTTGGCTCCTAGATCCAAAGAAAATTTGTCAAGGCCTGTATTCTTTGAAGTTTCCAGGAAGTTTTCAAGAATGGGGCTCAATCCTTGCTGGATCCAGTTATCCCTGGGGGTGCAGGGCAGTCAATGGTGCCCCCGCCCCCGGGGTGGTTGGGCTACAGTATGCTGATGCATTGCAGCATCAGAGAGCAGAGAGCTTATGTTGAAGATAAGGATCAGGAGAGTCTGTCTTTATAGTTTAGTCTTGTAATGATGGATATTACGCATTTAATGGTTTTGTGAGATGCTAACACTAAAACCTGACACATCTTGTCTTTTAACTATCCTAATTTCATGATTGTAATAGCAATCATGGATTATTAGGGTCTTTAATGGTAACTCTGCTCACTACTTGCTCATTAAATGTGATGTTATGTTTGGTTACTGTTACTTTGGGATTTCAATTTCAATTGTAGGAGCTCTTAGTAACAGTTGCTTAGTAACCCACACACATTTTTGAAACTGGTTTGTGGTGATTAAGTATACCGAAGTGTTAGTATTGAAGTTGAAAGATAAGCAAGAAATATTTTTGCAGGTACTTAATAAACTGATACTGTCAGTTTTTCCTTTGAGGCTATACTGCTGGGATAGCAAATCAGGGATGTGGTCCATCCTGCTGTGGGTGTAGTGCCTGTGGATGGGGAGCAAACCACAGGACAATAGGGCTGTGGTTCCTCCTGTCATTTCTTGGTGTGTGTGTGTGCGTGCGCGCGCGCACAGTGAATGTGAGCCATTATGGAGATCAGAAGGTCTAAATTCTACTTAGTTTAAACTTTAAACTAAACTCTGTTTAGTTTAGAAAAAAGACAACTACGCAAAGACATGATAGAGGTCTATAAAATCATGCATGGTATGGAGAAAGTGGATAGAGAGAAATTCTTCTCCCTCTCACATAACACTAGAACCAGGGGTCATCCCATGAAATTGATTGCAAGAAAATTTAGGACCAGCAAATGGAATATTTTTTCATACAAATACAATGCATAATCAACTTGTGGGTTTCTCTGCCATGAGATGTGGTGACAGCCAACAACCTGGATGGCTTTAAGAGGGGTTTGGATAACTTCATGGAGGAGAGGTCTATCAATGGTTACTAGTTGGAGGGCTATAGGCCACCTCTAACCTCAAAGGCAGGATGCCTCTGAGTACCAATTGCAGTTACTGAGTACCAGTAGTAACAGCAGGAGAGAGGGTATGCCCTCAACTCTTGCCTGTAGGCTTCCAGCGACATCTGGTGGGCCACTGTGTGAAACAGGATGCTGGACTAGATGGGCCTTGGGCCTGATCCAGCAAGGCTGTTCGTATGTTCTTAAGGTCTGTGCCCCCATTCCTTTGTCTCCATCCTCCTCTCACTCTGGTCTACATTACTTGCATTCTCTATTCTAATTACAGATGAGAGTTGCACACAGCTTTCCATTATGACTCTGCACAGTGCTTGTGGAGTGGGCAAAAGATAAGCTGGGTCCTGCTGAGTCCTTTTTTTTTTTTTTTAAAAAATGCTTTTTATTATATAGAAAAGTAAGAAAAAGGTTACAACTCTGAGCCACCAGCTTGTCCAATAACACATAATATGGCATATCACACATATTCATACCCATGTATGTGCTATGTTCATTCATACTTATCATAGTTAATTGTTTACATACAGAACAAATGCAAAAATAAGCTAGATCTTGCCCATCAATAGTCCTATAGTGACTTAAGGGATTGAATACTGACTGCACTAGGGTGGATAGGGCCTATAGTTTGTGCTTAAATAAATTCATGGATAATAATTTATTTAATTATATTTTCCACCCAAACTTGTATTTCTGGGTGCTTTACAACATAAAACAGATTAAGACAAAATTAAAACATTAAAAGAATTAAAAACCACAATTCTAGTTAAAAAACTTGGGTGAACAAATGTGTCTTTAAAGACTTTGTGGAAGCTAAGGGATGGGGAGGCTCTTATTTTAGCAGGGAGCGCTTTCCAAAGTTTCAGGGCGGCAACAGAGAAGGCACATCCCTGAGTAGCCACCAGACAAGCCAGTGGCAATTGCAGATAGACCTGTCCAGATGATCTCAATGGCTGATGGGGTTCATAGTGAAGAATACATTTTCTTAAATGCTAGGATATGTTAAAACAAGTTCCGTACAGTTATCTATTCTTTAAATAACACTAAACTTAAATGTTAAATAACTAAAACCACTCTGACCTAGAAGTATAGTCCATAACTGCAACAGTTACATTTTAAAGTTGGAGGTGGAAGAGGGGAAGTAAAACTTTTGAACTCCCTTCTCTCTCGGTGGACAGAGCTTGCGCCAAAGAGAGAAAGATTACCATTGCCTAGAATGGAGTCAACAAGGTATTTAAGCAGCATGTCAAAGATGACTCCTTCTTAGAACTAAGCTGCTCGGGTGTTTAACAACCTTAAATTATTCCACTGGTAATCCAATTTTATCTCCTATTTTGCCCTAAATCCTTCACTGTTCTTAAGCTTGCTTTGAAGTAGAAGACTGAATCCACCATGGGAAGTTGGCATTTACACTTTTGGAAAGGCAAGAAACACAAATAGCTATTGTCTGTTTAGAATTGTTCATCGCTCTAGGCAACAGTGAATAACAGCCCCAGAAAATTGGATAACTGCCATTTTTAGGTGGGGTACATTTGAAGCATTTATTTCATGTTTGGGAAGTGAGGATCTTGACATTGCCTGAAGCCATGTGGGCTCCCTATGGATTGCTTCCGAAAAACATGCCCTGGTAGGAAATGAATAGCTTAGCAAGAAAGACCCCAGAGGTTTGTGCTTGTATTTAATTTCTGAGGCTAGTGTTTCCTTAATCACCCGCCAAGCTCACCACTGGATACAAAGTACTGCAAGCTGTTGCCACTGGAAGTGGCTGCTAATACAGGCCTAACTGGTATATAAGAACACAAGAACAGCCCTGCTGGATCAGGCCCAAGGCTTATCTAGTCCAGCATCCTGTTTCACACAGTGGCCCACCAGATGCCTCTGGGGAGCCCACAGGTGAGGGCAAGCCCTCTCTCCTGCTGTTGCTCCCGTGCAACTGGTATTTAGAGGCATTGTGCCTCTGAGGCTGGAGGTGGCCTATAGCCACCAGTCTAGTAGACACTGATAGACCTGAATTTGTCTAAGCCCCTTTTAAAGCCATCCAAGCTAGTGGCCATCACCACATCCCATGGCAGAGAATTCCATAGATTAATTATGCGCTGTGTGAAAAAGTACTTCCTCTTGTCAGTCCTAGATTTCCCGACCTTCAGTTTCATGGGATGACCCCTGGTTCTAGCGTTGTGAGAAAGGGAGAAAGATTTCTCTCTGTTCGCTCTCTCCACTCCCTGCATAATATGATACATCTCTACCATGTCTCCCCTTAGTCACCTCTCACCTTAGTCATCTTAGGTACTGGGCTCTGGCATCCCCTCCCTTGCTTTATTGAAGAACAACCTATTCAAAAGCTCACTCTGTAAAGAATGAACCCACATCTGTAGCTGATGAAAACAGCCAAGCTTTATGCTCCCTCTGCTCACAACATGGATGTGAAGGACGGGAAATCTGAGACTGAAACTTTTTCCAGTGCTCCTTCATGCACATCAGAAAGAAAACCAAAATAAAAAAAAAGGTTTTCTGTATATACATAAGCATGAAATCACTGCTTTAAATATGTTGGGTGCAATTTATTAGTTATTGCTTCCATGCAAATCTTATTTATTTCTTTGAAGCTTGAGCAGGAGCTGTCCTTGCCAAACTAAACTTGTTTCCATTACTCTACTTCTGTCGAAAGACATTCAAGCGGCAATAATGTATCTCCTTTCTCCAGCACCTCAGAATGCTAGAGGAATAGACAGTAGCTATTTGTGTTTCTTAGCCACTTAATGGTGCAGCAGGGAAATGACTTGACTAGCATGCCAAAGGTTGCTGGTTCGAATCCCTGCTGGTATCTTTCCCAAACACCTATATCAGGCAGCAGTGATATAGGAAGATGATGAAAGGTATCATCTCATACTGCGCGGGAGATGGCAATGGTAAAAGGTAAACGTAAAGTGTGCCATCAAGTCGGTGTTGACTCCTGGCGACCGCAGAGCCATGTGGTTGTCTTTGGTAGAATACAGGAGGGGTTTACCATTGCCATTTCCCACGCAGTATGAGATAATGCCTTTCAGCATCTTCCTATGTTGCTGCTGCCTGATATAGGTGTTTCCCATAGTCCAGTGGGGATTTGAACCGGCAACTTCTGGCTTGCTAGTCAAGTCCTGCTGTAAACCCCTCCTGTATTCTTCCAAAGACAGCCACATGGCTCTGTGGTCACCAGGAGTCGACACCGACTCAACAGCACACTTTTCCTTTACCTATTTGTGTTTCTTGCCTTTCCAAGAGTGTAAATGCCAACTTCCCATGGTGGATTCAGTTCTCTAGCATCTCAGAGTACCTCAGAATACTCTTTCCTCTTAGCTCAACAGTACCTTTTGTAGTGACATCTCACATATTTTGCATTTGAGGCTTGTTGAATGTACGAAGTCTGCTGTACATTCTTTTCATATATGCTGAAATGTTTAATTCTTATTCACACTAGATTTGCATTCAAATAATGTTTGAAACAAAAACAAAACAAAGCAAAAAACCCTAAGCAATCTCCTCCCTGCTTCCCCTAGATGGAAGTCCAGAAATCTTCAGAATTATCATCCTTTGGATCCATTGATCCCTAGGAAGCTTATACGTCAATGTGTCTTGTTGTTACATATCTACCCTTACGTCCCAATATGGTTTTCCTTATAGGAATAGCTGGATGGTCACTTGCCTAAGGCACATATTCAGTCCTCCAGCTATTGATGGACTATTGTCCCCTGTGGGGGGTGGGGATGATGGGTCTGCAACTGCTGGAGGGGAGTGAGGTTATGCAGCCTTGCCTTAAACAACTGATTGTCCAGCTGTTCCTGTATGGAATGCCATAGTGGAATATGACTCCCATCATCTCCAGCCACAGTGGCCAGTAGTCGGGAATGATGGGAATTGCAGTTCAACAGCAGCTGGTGGGCAGAAGCTGTGTAACCCTGGTCTAAAGTAGTAGAATAGTCATGAGTATACCTTGTTTTTAACCCTCACAATAGCAGAAAAAGCAGACAGGACTTTGAGAAATGTAGAATACCTCACAATGAAGAGAATGTCTGAGGATGTAGTTTGGAACTCCTTTTGGTTTGGTTCTCCCCCCCCATATTTTGGATGCACTTTGGGTGTACTTTGGATGGGTTTTGGATGTCAAAACCTGAGGCATTTTGTAGACAGCACCGGCAAATTCTCTCCGGCAGCCAGTGTGCACTAATGCCATAATCTCAAGCAAAGTTAATTGCCTTTCACCCACCCAGATAGAGTTGGCTATTCATCAGTTTGGTGAGTTTATAGTGCAGTCCTTGTTGAATTTAAAGGTCTGCCACTTGTCCACCCAATTACATGGATGGACTGCAATGAACACCACCTTACATTCACTCACATGTCGCATCTCTTGCACAGATTCAAAATGGCTATAAATTTAGAGCCAGCTTCTATTGCTTTAACTGGGTCTCCCAGATGGAGATCTAATAGGGCTCTTCTTTTCCTGGGAGAGTGTAGGAAGTCTGTCGTACATTCTGCACAGGCTACAGTGCTGCTCTTTCCCCCACAAGTTGTGTAAACAATAGGATAAAACTGCACAGCCTGCTGTTTCCTGGTTGCACCTGGACCACAGCACCAGGTGCACCATATAATCATACCCAATATAAACAGTTGTCATTGTACAGACATATCCTTAGAGATCAGATATTTATATTCAGCTGCTGGTACTCATCCAGGTGAATGCTTCTTTCTCATGGATCTCTCCGGCAGAGGAAGATCAGTGGTCATTCTTGCCCAGAAAAATAGCTTGCTTTGAATGACACCCCTTGCTGTTTCTACCCTCATCTTCTGTGGTGAGGAGCTATGGTGCAGAACGAACTGCAGCAGCAGCACCATGGGAAGAGCCAGGAAGGATCTTCCAACATCATTTTGTAAGGATGGCCCATGGGGGGCAGGAGTACATTTCTTAATGACATTGATGGTGTTTGTGATTTGTGATACAATCAAGAAGGTAGCAGGCTTGCAAGGAGATTCAGCAGATGGTCAGCTGTCTTACAGGAGCATCACCTGACTCAGTCAGCTGACCTATGGAGGCACCAAGTGGGTAGGCCTTGGTGAAGGCAGGACAAGGAATACAGAAATTCTTGTATGAAAGTTCTCCTGGGCCAATTGCAACCCTAGCTTCTGGATTTAAGCCTTCAGCCAGGCCTGCTAGGATTGGCCAGTGCTGTAATTTGGCTTTCATCCTGAGGGCCTTTATTCAGAAGGAAGTGAGACTTGCAAAGAAGACAGTCTCTGAGGCAAGCTTATGCAGTAGTGCCAAACTTGGCATGCAGGCAGTGTGTGTCTTTGGATACTATAAAGTGGATGAAGGGGTGGTGGAGGAATTCTTCCATATAGTCTAATACACTTCTTTCTCTGTGGAATGTAGCCATTGTAGCGTCAGAAGGTTGCATGCTGCTTAATTCAGCATGTCAGGCTATTGCATCACAGGAGACATACAGCCTGTTCCTTCTTTTCTGTATCTTTTCTGTAAGGTTGCTTAGCAACTTGATTCTACCAGGATTAACAACTGCTCTACCCCTTGAAATTGATGGGGGAACAGAGTTTGAAAGTGAAGTCGTTTGATGCAACTCTTTCCTGCAGTGAATTTGCAAGGCTAAGTAGAAGTGTAACAAGGACATGAAGGTGATAAGAATTACTTAACAGCAGTAAGGTTATCTATCTATCTATCTATCTATCTATCTATCTATCTATCTATCTATCTAATTTTTATACCTCCTGATAGGTAAATCTCTAGGCGATGTACAAATCCCTACATTAAAAATCACAGGTTAAAATACAAATTATTAAAATTAGTAAAATCCTAATTAAAAGCTTGCAAGAACAGGAAACTCTTGAGGGTCTTCCTGAAAACAGAGAAGGAGATGCTCTTATTTCAGAAGGGAGTAGATTCCAAAGCCCTGGAGCAGCCACAGAGAAAGCCCAGTCCTGAGTCGCCACCAGACACAAGCTGGTGGCAAATGTAACCGGACCTCTCCAGAAGATTATAAAAGGCGGGAAGGTTCATGACAAAGGAGGCACTCTCTTAAATAGCCTGGTCCCAAGCTGTTAAGGGCTTTATAGGCAATAACCAGCACTTTGTATTTCACCCGGAAACATATCGGCAACCAGTGCAGTTCTTTCAAAACCAGTGTTATATGGTCCCTTTGTGTTGTCCCAGAGACCAATCTGGCTGCTGCATTCTGTACCAATTGTAGTTTCTGGACTATGTACAAAGGCAGCACCATGTAGAGTGCATTACAGTAGTCAAATTTAGAAGCTACAAGCATATGTACCACTGTTTTAAGGGCATTCGCCTCTAGAAATGGACATAGCTGACGTATCAGCTGAAGCTGATAAAAAGCGCTCCTGGCCACCGCCTCAACCTGAGAAATCAGGGAGAGCTTTGGGTTCAGGAGCACTCCCAAACTACATACCTCATCTTTCATGGGGAGTGTAACCTCACCCAGAACAGGCAGATCTAAACCATCTCTTGGGTTCTGACCCCCCACAGTCAGTATAGTAAAGTGTGCCATCGAGTCGGTGTCACTTCCTGGTGACCACAGAGCCCTGTGGTTGTCTTTGTTAGAATACAAGTAGGGTTTACCATTGCCTCCTCCCATGCAGTATGAGATGATGCCTTTCAGCATTTTCCTATATAGCTGCTGCCTCATATAGGTGTTTCCCATAGTCTGGGAAACATAGTCTGGGAAACATACCAGTGGGGATTTGAACTGGCAACCTCTGGCTTGGTAGTCAAGCCATTTTCCTGCTGCACCATTAGGTGGTTCCACAGTCAGTACTTCCATCTTATTTGGATTCAACTTCAGTTTGTTATCCCTTGTCCAGCCCATTACCACCTCCAAGCAGGCATTTAGGGAAGTATGCCATTTCCTGATGAGGTCGACATGCTGAAGTAAAACTGAGTGTCATCAGCATGTTAATACCACCCAGCACCAAACCTCCTGATGATCCCTCCCAGCGGTTTCATGTAGATGTTAAAGAACATTGGAGACAGTATGGAGCCTTGTGGAACTCCTTACTTCAGTTCTCGCTTTTGCAGAGTAATGGTGGACAAATTGTCTAGTGGAGGAGAAGCAGAGATTTGGAAAAAGATATGTACAATAATCTAAAATAATTTCTCAGTTGTTATATTATTATTATTATTATTATTATTATTATTATTATTATTATTGCTTGAGAGAGGAATAAATTAGAGCTTCTAATCTCGCAGTGGGGAAGTAACTTGCCTAGGGAGCAAGAGATTGCTGGTTCAAATCCCCGCTGGTATGTTTCCCAGACTATTGGACACACCTATATCGGGCAGCAGCAATATAGGAAGATGTTGAAAGGCATCATCTCATACTGCGTGGGAGATGGCAATGGTAAACTCTTCCTGTATTCTACCAAAGACAACCACATGGCTCTGTGGTCACCAGGAGTTAACACTGACTCGACGGCACAACTTTACTTTACCCACTTCAGCAGCTGAAGTTTGGTAGTAATGCTCATGCTTTGAATTACATGGGTTCCCTAGGCTTGAGCCTTAGCATCTCAAGTTAAGGGATTTCAGGAAGACAGCCAGGGAGAACAAAACTTTTTAAAACTTTGGAGAGTTGGATTGAGGCTTATCCAATGATATTTTTAGAAAGTCTCTGCTAACTGAGCAAAGAGACACCTTTTTAAAGTGATGATTATCATATATTTAGCAGGGGGAGAGCAACTGGCCCTATCCAGCCGCACCACAGCATCCCTCCATTGGCTGTTGCTGGTATCTGCCTTATGTTTATTCTTAGACTGTGAGCCCCCTTTGGGCAGGGGTCCATCTTATTTATGCATTATTTATTTTCTATGTAAACTGCTTTGTTCTTTGGTTGAAGAGTGGTATATAAATACCCATGGTAGTAGTAATAGTAGTAGTCGAATGCTTGCTGGTACACCTATATTGGGCATCAGTGATATAGGAAGATGCTGAAAGGCATCATCTCACACTGCGCAGGAGGAGGCAATGGTAAACCCCTCCTGTATTCTGCGAAAGACAACCACAGAGCCTGGAGTCGACACCGACTCGACAGCACGCTTTAGTAATAGTCAATACAATGATGCCTTAGCTGCCATTTGGGCCAGATAATCTGATGCTTTCATATAATTTAGAAAACTGAGATTTGGTACATACGCAGCTCAAGATGCCCTGATTACTAGATAAGACTGAAGTGGGACATTTGTCCCTCAGTTGAGTACAGAAGTGTACTCCAAAACCATTAAGCTACTCTCAGACAAGCTAGAAAACTAAGATGAAATTTGGTTCATATTTATTGCAGGGCACCTGGATTACTAGATATGATCTGAAAAGAGAACATCTTTGTATTTTAGAGTCCAAACTCAAGACATGTTTATCTCATAATGACAGGCTGTACTGCAGTACAGAACAAGCAAAGCCATAGAATTTGCTTTGCTTGTTCTGGAATTTTATACTTGCTCACTAGCCTTGGCAGGGATTTCCAGTATGGATTAGTGTCAGTGCAGTGGATTACCAAGTTTTGCCTTCTGGATCAGTCTGACCAAGGGTCAGTCTAACCTTTGGTTTTGATAGCAAATAGGCAGATACTTTTAGGTGCTCACAAACAGGTATACCTCTATACATTTAGCTGCTATAGTTAATAGCTGTGCATAGACTTCTATAAATTTGCCCAATCTTTTTAAAACAAAAAACATATAAATTAGTGGCACATCGCTCTAAATATAGACGCACTCTAAATGGCTGTCATGTTGTGAAGGAGCATGAGAATACCACAGGGCACCAGGAATATTGTAGGGTAGCATGAATATTTGGACTGTCCACACTGGGCTGCATATAAATATGGACCCTTTGAGGTGCCCAAATTATATTTAATGATTTAAAATCTAGTCATCCTTTCCTGTAGGGGTCAGCAACCAGTGGCCTGCATGCCAAAAGTGGCATGTGAAATGATTGAGGTCAGGGCTGCTCAGCTTTGGCCCTCTTGCAGATGTTGGCATACAACTCTCATAATCCCTGGCTATTGGCCACTGTGGCTAGGGATTATAGGAGTTCTAGTCCAAACACAGCTGGGAGGCCTAAGTTGAACAGGCCTGATTTAATAGGTAATCCTATTGCTAGGAAGACCGGCCGCTACAGTGCCAACTGACTGACTCAGGCTGGAGTGTTGCTTCTTGATGTAGCAGGTGGTAGAGTGGAAAGAAAGAGAGAGAAAGCACATGTTTGAGGAAGACTGGCTGCTATTATACCTGCTGCCTCCCTCCAGTGGCATGTCACTGACGCCAGTGGACATCCAGCATCGAAAGTGGAGGTATCTCGGGCAGTGCTGTCTAGCTGGTTCTCTCTCTTGAATGCTCTGAAAAACAAAATAAAGTGTGTGTTTGCGAGAGAGCCAGTCAGTGACATGCCAACTGGAGGCAGGCAACAGCCACAGTGGCAGCTGGTGTGCTCTCTCTCTCTCTCATCCCTCCAGCAACTAACTTCTGTGCTTTGCTCCTGAAATGGAGGAGACGAAGCACAAAAGTTTGCTGAAAGTCAGAGACAGACCAGTCAGCAGTGCTTACTACTGGCTGGAGAACAATGTTGAATGCTGCCTGGAAAAAGAGATCAGTACAGGGCTTCCAGTCCAGCGATGGGTTTGGGACTGGGAGCGTGGACAGTGACTTGAGGGTGAGACAGCGTCATGGCTTGGCTGACACAGGGGGCAGGGCTAGTGAGGTGGGGATGCCAGCTTTGGTTCAAGCAGCATCCTTCCTCGAGCTGCACCTGAAGACTTGACACACCACTTCTGAAAGGTTGCAGGCCCCTGTTTTACTGTCTCACTCCCTTGTTTCTCAGACCCACTTCTCCCCTTCATCAGCCTTGCATTTTTTTTATCATGCTCTTTCTCCTGTCATGTTTTTTCCTCTTCTTTTCTTCCGGTATTTTCTCACTTTTTCTTAGTTTCATATATTTGTTTTAAAGAGAAGCCTAGAGAAAAGCACTTTGATTTAATTGCTCCTGCCAAGTACCAGTTAAGTTCCCCCCAACTTTCTGTTACCTTGCCTCATGACTGTGTTTAACTGCTGAACTCAGATTTCTTAATGATGACTGCATATTCCCCTCTTTAACTTCAATTCCAGAGAACCCGATTATGCCAGAGCCGCCAGCAGTGTGTTGTAGCCAAGTCATAATGCCTCTTTCCCCTTCTGAGCTTTGCACATTTCTCTGCTGTCTTCCAAATGACTGATCTCTCCCATGTCCTTTGGCAGCAGATTATTTTTCTCTGCCCCTGCCTTCCAGGCTGCTGCTTCTGTTGGTCTACTCAAAATCCCCTATTGGTGTTCATTGGAGCATGTAGAGGCTTTTATTCTTTGTTCCTCTCCTTCTGCAGCAAGTCCTTGGGGAGTTTCATCTGTTGGCTTGATTTTCCTGGTATTGCTGCACCAAGGCGAACATCTTTATTCCTTAACCAATCACAGCAACACATGATCCTTCCACTAGGCTTGCAGTTTGGCTCAAAGGCTGCCAGCCCATTTCAGTGGTAGGAAATGGAACACTCCAGATTTGTCCTGCTTCTCTGGGAGGAGAGCTGGTCTTGTGATAGCAAGCACAACTTGTCCCCTTTGCCAAGCAGGGTCCACCTTGGTTTGCATTTGGATGGGAGACTACATGTGAGCTATGTAGGACATCCCCTTAGGGGATGGGGTCATAGCTCAGTGGTAGAGCATCTGCATGCTTGCCTGCAGAAGGTCCCAGGTTCATTCCCTGGCATCTCCAGGGGTTTTACTGCAAGTTATAGGGAGGCTTTACTGCAAACTCGAAGTTGTCCCAAATAACCAACACAACTAGTGGATTTTTTTAACCCCGGATATAGATTGGGTTACACTCTAATTCTCAGTGAAAAACCTGAATTGTGTGTGAATTGCTCCCTGATAACTCGCAGGGATTTCAGGGTAAATCTAGCCAATATATGAACTCACCCCCTCTACTCTGGAGGAGATGTGAGTTAAAGGGCTTCAAAAGCCCCATTTGAAAAGCTTCCAGGCAGTTTTTTTCTCTTAACAGGGATTCCCAGATGTTGTTGACTACAACTCCCAGAATCCTCAGCTGCAATGGCTTTTGCTTGGGGATTATGAGAGTTGTAGTCAACAACGTCTGGGAATCCCTGTTAGAGGGAACATTGCTTCCAGGTAGGGCTGGGAGAGACTTCTGCCTGAAACATAAGAACATAAGAAAAGCTGTGCTGGATCAGGCCCAAGGCCTATCTAGTCCAGCATCCTGTTTCACACAGTGACCCACCAGATGCCTCTGGGGAGCCCACAGGCAAGAGGTATGTGCATGCTCTCTATCCTGCTGTCACTCTCCTGCAACTGATATTGAGAGGCAAACTTTAAAAAAAATAGAATTTTTTAATTTTTTTAAATTAAGGAGTGGATAAAGGAAAGATATTACAAAAGTGTTAAAAATACAAGAAATATCGAACATTACAAATTGTTATCAGTATTGGAAAAAGGAGAAGTTTGAGAGGCAAACTTTGGAGAGCCGCTGTCAGTCAGTGTAGACAATACTTAGCTAGATGAACCAATGGTCTGAGTCTGTATAAGGCAGCTTCCTAGGTTCCTATCTTGTACCAAATCATTAAATCCTACCTCAGTGCATGACCAAAATGCTGATTTCTTACCCATGGTTAAGAGATCAGGTGCGGGGTGTGAGCTCTAGTGTAAGGGTAGGCAACCTTTGGCACTCTAGCGGTTGTTGAACTCCAACTCCCATCATCCCCAGCCATCATTTATTTTGGCTGGGGATGACAGGAGTTGTCATCATCCACAACAGCTGGCGTGTCAATGGTTGCCTGCTCCTGCTCTATTGCTTTCTCCTCTTCTTCCCTCTTGGTCCAGTGCAAATCCTTCCTTTCTATCTCTTATCAGCTTTAACAGTGGAACGCTATATCTGCACTGACACGAACAATAGTTGATAGTTAGCATGTGTCCCCAGCAGAGCTTGAAATAGAAGTGCAAACCTGGTTAAGAGGAAAGCTTGTTTGGAGAGTGAGGCAAGGGAGCATATAACTGCAGTTTTCTGAGGAGTTGGAATTCCATCTGCATCAGGATGTTCTTGCCAAATTTGGCCATTCTTATCTGAATGACTGCCCCTCCTGTTCTTTTATGAGTAAATGTCAGACACGGGGACAAATTTCTGTTGCGGGAATTTGTTGCAAAAATAACCAAGAGTTCTGTGGCCCTTAAAAGCAAATACATTTATTGAGGTATACATTTTGGAGAATAGAACTCATTTTACCAGCCCCTGGTCAACTTATACATATCTCCTCTTGGCTTCTAGCTCTTGTCCGAGCATCAGACTTGCTTATTTAGGGTTTTCTGTGCTTATGATTTTCAGTACTTGTTGTAGAGACTCTGTGACTATATTTGCCTTATTGCTAGTTCCAGTCTAGCTGGTTCTTTCTCTCCCAGCCCCTCTCTGTTATCTGACCTTCATTCTTGTACTCCTCCCAACTAAATTATTGGCTCTGGCCCTTTCTTTCTCCTGAATTATGCTTTTGGATCACCATGTTCCTCAGATTTTCTTGATCTGCCTCCTATTGAGACCCATACCTCACCTCTAAGGAGCCTGATTCTACCAATACTCTTTGGTCTTCCAGGACTAAGACAGGGAATGTATGCTTTCCTACCACATTTGGTTGGGGGTAGGGGGAAGCACATAGACCTTGAAGATTGAGAATAAAGTGCAAATCTAACCCCCTGTCTTGAGTTTCAGATTTCTAAGCCTGGCAGCATTGTGTGTCAGAGCAGCTCAGTCACGTTGCTTATATTCATTTGGTTTTTGCATTTTTGTAGCCATAAGCTGAATCAAGTAAATGTAATCGTGGTGTTATTCCATATGTCTGCTAGCAAGTGTTAGAAAGTTATGCTAGTCAATTTCAAACACGAGTTACCAAAAGCAGTGGTAATTTCCAGTGTCACATTTTTTCTGGCAATAAAACGTTTCACTTCCCACAGGCAGTAGCAACATTATATTCACAGTCCTATGCAGGGTATGCCTGATCCATTCCTTCATGTCATGCTGAGGCACAAAGCTGAGATACAGCTCAAAATCCTTCCTGCATGTGTTTTTCTTATGCCCTTGCTCTCTGTCTCCAAATAATATTATGCTCTGGTAGTTGAAATATCAGCATTGCTTTTTGATTGCATGAAGAGCAATCAAAAATGTTCTGGATGATTAGAAAATGTGTGCCGCAACCACATTCAGCCTGTGTGTTCCAGTCCCTGTTCAGAGCATTAGTGCAATATCTAGACTTTTGTCTCAAAATGCCTTGAGTTCTTTCAGTGTTTACATTCTAAGAATGCCCATAATGTGTTTCCTTCCAAAATGTATTGGTGAAAAGCAACAGTCTAAAGAAAGATTTCTTTTGAATCATTTTTTAAAGACCTGTGTATTAGTTGCTTGGCATATGTCAAGCAAGCATCCCAGTGTTAATTTCTCTTTGTTTCATATCGGGTTTGGAACACTAACCTGATGTCAGCTTTAGCTGGCTGTTTATGTATGCATACATAGGGATGTAGAATATGGGTAACCACAGTGTGAGAGTTTTATGTCTGAACTGGGAGAATTTATGATTATGTTGTTTTTCAACAAACAACCAAACAACCAAATAAATAAACCACAAAGCAGTTTACATATCAAAAGGAATCCCACGGTCCCAAAGGGATTCACAGTCTAGAAAGATACACAAGGGAGACAGCAGCAAAAGCCAGTGAAGCTATGCAGTATTGAATAAGGACAGTGGGTAACATCCAAACTAAGTTTTTAATGACTAAGTCCCATTGAAATAAATGGGACTTAAGTTAGTCATGATTAACTAATCTCATTGATTTAAATGGTACTTAGTTATGATTGACTAGGAACATAAGAAGCTGCTTTATACTGAATCAGACCATTGGTCCCTCTTGTGCAGTATTGTACACAGACTGGCAGCGGCTTCTCCAAGGTTGCTGGTAGGAGTCTCTCTCAGCCCTATCTTGGAGATGCCAGGGAGGGAACCTGGAACCTTCTGCATGCAAGCATGCAAATGCTCTAGATGCTGCTCAGTTGCTATCCTTGATAAATATGAAAGCTGCTAGTTTAAAAGTGCTTCTTTGCTGTTCTTCCAGCTGTTTTTAGACTACAACTTCCATCTTCCCTGGCTACTGACCACTGTGACTGGGGATGATGGAAGTTATAGGTCAAAAACAGCTGGAAGGCCACAGCTGGACACCCCTGCCATCTAGCCCTATGACTAGGTGACTTTCCAAGGTGCAGCTTTCCATATTCTTAAGCAGGGGTCTTCTGCATGTGAATTGTGCTCTACTGTCAAATATGGCCCCTGATTAATGTGGAGAGTTCAGCACATTATATGACAAGTCTGGCTGTAACCTTGTATGATCATATTAGGCTGCCTTTCCACTGTTAATGTTCGCATTAAAACAGATGCACACTCCTCTTTCTTTTGTGTCTGTTTACAGAATGATTATTGCAAGTTTCCCTCCCTGTAGTGTTAACAGAACCATGAGCAGCATATTTAATTGGATGGAGGGGAGTGCAGCTTAGCTGCTTAAGTCAAGTGGGAACATGCACTTAAATTTAGTGTATTAAAGTGGTTCATTTAAAAGCCTGAGATCTGCAAAGTGTATTTCGAGTACAAGCTTCCATTGATTTTATACAGATGTTAAGTGGCTCAGTTATATTGGAGACTGGGCTTCATATGTCTCTCTTTTAAAATGTGGTTTTGTTTTAAAAGGAATTACAAAATAGAAGCAGTAATTCTTTATTAGGTATCCAGCAAAAGTATTTTGATATTCATATTAATGGGTATGTATGATTTAACTGTTTGGGAGATACCTCTTGCTGAGTCTGAAATGCACATCTTCTGACAGCCTATAATAATAATTATTTATATAGCATTTAATGAAGAAAGTGTTCTGTTGTTTTTATCTTGTACTTCCACCACCCCCATGTGGTAGGTTGCTCTTTCCGGTTTCAGAGCTAGAGAACTGAGGCAGGGAAAATGACTTGCCCAAGACCCAAAGACTTGCCCAACAGCCATCCTGTGTGTGGCAGGATTGGAATCTGCTCTAGGGCTTGTCTCGTACTCCATACACAGGATGAAGTGGGCACACCAGGAAGATGCATCTGTGTGCCTGCAACATGTCTCTGTGCCACGTGAAAATATGTCTGGAAGTGCCCTGTGCCACCTGAAAATATATCCCTGATGGCACTCCTGCATGCATGGGTGCTGTGGTACCAGGGAAGCTCTCCACACCGCAGATGCAACTTCTTGGTTCATCTATACTGGGTGAATCAGAATGGCCGCCACTGTCTTTCAGTCTGGTGCACATTCTCACGCAACACTTCTCTTGCATGGGTGAAGTGAAGAAATGTGGATGTGTTTAATTTGATGCTTGTGTATGGCTTTTACCTACTTGTGGTAAAATAAATGCACATGCAAGTTTTCACACATAACAATGTTCATGATGCCCTTTTTTTGGTAGATAGAATGTTATGTACAAAGTAGCCCTCCCTGTGGGAAATACTGTTGTCCGTCTTAATCTCTCTCAGTTAGTTCCTCAAGAAAATAAAAGTGATGTTTACTATTTAGTATGGTGTGTGTTGTGTTTGCTGCTATCTGCTTTTGTCAGTTTTGGGTTTGTGTGTATATTTGTGTGAGTTTGTATATCTTTCTTTGCCTCCCTGCTAAGGTTGCCATATTCAAGCTTCCCAAATCTGGGAGGCCCCCTTAATTTGCATATCATGCAAATTATGGGGCAACTGAATTTCATTTCATTTATTTATTTGACACATTGCGGTGTAGCTCCTGAGCGTACCCAAAGTGCAGTCTCCAAGCCTGGAGATACAAGCCAACAGGGAGGCTCCTGGAATCCGGGTAGAATAAACGTAGCTGGTAACACTACCCAGAGGAAGAGAGGACAGGTGAGTAGCAGGTGGTGACAGCTGCTCCTGCCTCTGGATGCTCATCCTCCCTCAATGGATGGTGCTGTAGGGAGAATAGGCTCCATTGCATTGCCCATAGGTGGCTGTGAGTTGCTTCCTCTGCCCTTGTTCTATTTCTCTAGTCTAGGTGGCACAGCAGGAAGGGTTGGGCTTGATGGGCCATCCAGTGGGCCACCACCATGATGTGCAGAGGGAGAGTACAGGTGTGTAACACAGAAGTGGCTGTTCATGCAAAGAGCATCGATCCCCCCCTCTGGATGATGCAGAAGCGGGGATTGGATCCTCTGGCCTCTATTGTTTATGTTGTACTAACATTCAAATTAGAGTACTGCAATACACTTTAGGTAGGGCTGCTTTCTGAAGACAATTCAGAAGCTATAATTCACAGCGCATCTGCCAGAACATTAGCCAGAGCTCACCATATGAAGCGTATGAATAAGCTATATTATTATTATTATTATTACATTTATATGCCGCTCTTCCTCCAAGGAGCCCAGAGCAGTGTACTACATACTTAAGTTTCTCTTTCACAACAATCCTGTGAAGTAGGCTAGGCTGAGAGAGAAGTGACTGGCCCAGAGTCACCTAGCTAGTATTATGGCTGAATGGGGATTTGAACTCGGGTCTCCCCGGTTCTAGTCCAGCACTCTAACCACTACACCACGCTGGCTCTCCTTCATTTGTTGCTGGTTTGTTGGATATCTTAAGGGCTGCTTTCTCTACTGTTTTGCTATGAATATTTATATACCGCTTATCAACAAAAAAGTTCTCAAAGCAGTTTACATAGGAAAAGAAAGGAGAATATGGTTACCTGTCCCAAAATGGACTCATAATCTAAAAGAAATGCAGGGGAGACACCAGCAACAGTCACTGCAGAGACACTATGTTGAGATGAATAGGGACAGTTGCTCTACCCCTGCCAAATATAAGAGCACCACCACTTACCACCATTTGCTTCTTTTTCGAGTTAGCAGGGGTAAGAATGAGCCTCTCCAGTCACAGGTCCTCTCCAGTCACAGGTCAGCTTCAGAGGGTCTATTCTGTGGCTGACATCCTGATTATGTTAGTAGTATTATTACTCAGGAGTTACTCAAAAGGCTACTAAATTTCAATAGGACTTTCTCTAGCAGATTTGTCAGGATCAGCCTGTGTCTCCATGTTGAACTTTGATTTGGTGGGCATTGTGGTAGGGCCTTTTCAGTGGTGGCACCTAGGCTGTGGAATGATCTTCGATGGGACGGCTGCTTCCTTCAGTCATCTAGTCTAAGGGTTCCCAACCTGTGGTTCTCCAGCTGTTGCTGAACTACAGCACTCAATTTATTGTGGCTGGGGATTAGGGGAGTTGTAGTTCAGCAACATCCAGAGAAGGGGCATAACAAGGTTGGAGTGGTCCCAGAGACAAGATTTTAAAATGGGAGGGGGGGCCCACTCACTGAAGCTCAGCTCATGAAGTAAAGAAATCTTAAATGAGACTGAATAGTGGTAACAAAAAGCATAGTAATATATGCCTTTTATATATGTAACCTATGTGCCACAATAGAACATCATCCTAAATTATTTTTTTAAAGGTTTTGTAAATTGTGGATGATGTAAGTCATTCAATGGTGCTAGAGAAAGACATGCTGTTCTGGTAGCCCCAGGTCTTAACACTCATGAATTTCGGAGGATGAATACAACTGAAGGAAGCCCGGGTGGGTGCTCGGCTAGGGGAGTCAATCATGTGATTTGCCTCTGTGGGGCCCCCCAAGGCAGTGGGCCCCCAGACAACTCTCTCCCCTTGCCCTATTAGAGTTACGCCTCTGATCTAGAGGACCACAGGTTGGGAACCCCTGTTCTAGCGAAAACCTGACTTTTCTGAGGTGGAGCTTTGTTCTGGAGAGGTGGAACTTGAATACTGACCAGAGATTCTACTTCCTGTTTGTTGTGCTGCAGTGATGATCTTTCTGTTGTGGCATTTAATTTTTGTACTGTTTTGTTCTGCATTTGTCATACATTGTTATATATATTTTTAATATCGTTTGCCACCTTTATTGGATGGTCAGACAGGATGCAAAGATTTTAAATAAATCAATTACATGAATATATAAACAAAAGGACATTTAATTATTTCCAGAAACTAACAGCCCATTGATACCTTAAGTGTGTTTCTGCCAACCCATCCCCAGCAGCCATCACAAGATAAGCTAGCTGCTTTCTCGTGAAACTTGAGATGTGAAGGCCCAGGAAAAAATGAGGAGAGTTTGAGGGAGGGGAAAAACCCCACTCTTATGTACTTGGTTTCCCCGGCTGAGGCCTGCAGTGGAAAAGATGAAAATGTTGGGATTTTTTAAAAAACCCTTCTTATGAAATATTTTATCTTTCAGAATTATGAAATACTTTTAAAAGCAGTGTTTTAAAATAATAATGTTACAGTTCAAGCTCTGCAAATCACTCAAATTGAAGGTTCCGAGGTAGTAATTAGTAATTATAACATTGCTACTGTATTTGACTGAATTACTAAAAAAAATATTTTTGCCACTAGGTATTGGAGAAATACTTTCAAACATTGCACAGTACAGAACATTGTTAGGTTTTGGGTTCAAGAACAAAATTTGGGAGTTTGGCAAGCATATTGTTCCTGTCCTACAAAGTGAGAGAAAGAAAAAACCTGAAGGTCCAGGTTTATATTAGGTGTAGTTTGACCCTGAGGCAAGTGGAGTCAGAGGCTGGTGCTGAATAAAGGCAAGACCACCGACTTGGGGTCAGGCTGCACCTACTTAAATCTATTTGTTTAATGTATTTGTATACTGCTCAAAACGCAAGTCTCTGGGTGGTTCACAACAAAACAATACTGTGTCCAGTGGGGGCCCCCGCCAGCCTTACTGGCTCCGACGTTCCCTCAGCAGCCAAGGCCCCAGGTGGGGCAGGTGGCCAGGTGGAGCAGCCCCACAAGTGGCCAGCCAAGATGCTGCAAGACCAAGGAGCCGGGCTAGAGAGGGGCCGGGGAAAGGGCGGGTGTGTGTGAGGGAGGAGGCAGCAGCAGACAGAGGCACAGCTGAGGGGGATAAGGGTGAGAGCAGCCTGATAACCCCTGCTAACTTGCCAAAGAGGCACCTTTTAATGTGTTTCTCTTTTATTTAGCATGGGGAGAGTAACTGGCCCTATCCACCCCCCAGCACAGTTTCTCCAGTGACTGTTGCTGGTGTCTGTCTTTGTTTCTTTTTAGATTGTGAGCCCTTTGGGGACAGGGATCCATCTTATTTATTCATTATTCCTCTGTGTAAACCGCCCTGAGCCATTTTTGGAATGGCAGTATAGCTATCAATCAATCAATCAATATGGCAGGGTGGAAGTCCATGCAGTGGGGGCGGGGGATGCATCAGTTGTCAGGAGGGATTTAAGGCAGGCGCCTCAGCCAGTGATGAGGGGCAGTTGGAGGGTTAGGGTGGTGGAGGTCTCTGGAGAGAGACTGCCAGGAGCCTAGAGGAGGAGGACTTGGTTGAACCAAATTCCCTCTCTTCAAAAACTCTGTGGCCCTGCCTGGGGGAGGTGAGAGGGAGAAGAAAAACAAGAGAATGGCCATGGAGAAGACCAGGGTTGTGAGAAATGCAAACAACAAATAAAAAGGTTAAAACACTACAATAATTCAAAATTTAAAACAACTTTAAAATTATTAAATCCATCAAACTATTAAAACACTATCTAATCAAAAACCTGGGTGAACAAATGTTTCTTGACTGCCTTTTAAAAAGTTGTAGGAGATGGGGAGGCTCTTGTTTCAGCAGGGAGCGCGTACCAAAGCCTCAGGAGAAGTCCTGTCCCCAAGTAGCCACCAGACGAGTCGGTGGCAACTGCAGACAGACCTCTCCTGATATCTCAATGGGCGGTGGGGCTCTTAGCGATGAAGGGGGATGCTTGGCCCTGCTTCTTCTTCTTAAATTGCAGCCATGGGGCAGTGGAGAATATGAGCAGGATCGAAACTGTGACATGCAGGGAATTGATATTTAACCCTTTTCCTGTGCACTGCAATCTCCCACCCCACCAAGCTTCTGTTTAGCCCCAGGAGGAGAGCTTCTGTTGGTACCAGCTATTCAACTTTTATTGTATTTCTTGTTTTTCCTGTCCAGTGAAACTAAGAGATACTTGGCTAACTTGTGTGCAGCACGGACATAGGAATGTAGGAAACTGCCTGATGCGGAGTTGGAACATTGGTCCATCTAGCTCAGTATTGTATACACTGACTGTAACTCCAAGGTTACAGACAGGAGTCTTTTCCAGCCGTACCTGGAGTTTCCAGAGATTGAACCTGGGACCTTCTGCAAGCATAGCAGATGCTCTACCACTGAGCTATGGCCCCATCCCATAGAGGGAATATCTTACAGCAGACTGCACGCACATGCAGTCACCCATCCAGATACAAACCACGGTGGACCCTATCGCAAGATCTACTCATACACTGATCTAGATCCAACACTGGTTTGATATTTGTGCAGTTTTGGTGCTGGCGACTTTTAAAAAACTGGACTTGGTTGAATTGTTTTTAACTTGATTATTTTAATATTGATGTTATATTTGTTGGTTGTGATCTGCGTTTCAGTCAAGCGCGCGCGCACACACACACACACACATACACACATACATATACATATCTCCTTCCCCCCAAAAATGCAAAGTATCATATGAATACCAGTATAAACAAAAATTTAATTATCGTCTTGATGAAACAAAAACTTCCAAATCTTATAAACATGTCAATTACGATCTACATGGGGCTGCCTTTAAAGATCATTTGAAAACTTCAGCTGTGGCAAAAAGTGGCTGACAAAATGTTAGTGAGTGGAGAACTGTGGAGAACTGTTGGAGCATACTCCTCTCATTTAGTTCCAATTGCATTGGCTACCAATTCACTTCTGGGCTTAATTCAGAGTGCCAGTTTGGACTTTTGAATTCCTAGGTGATCTTGGTCCAGATTCCATTAAGAACCACCTTCTTCTGCTTTAGCATACTCAAGCTTTGAGATAAGGTATGGAGGCCCTGCTCTCTGGCCCACCATTAAAAGAAATTTGGCTGGTGGGTACCAGAGACATGGTCTCTTGGTGGCTCCACAGTTGTAGAACTCTCCTTTAAGCTTGTTTGGTGGCTACTTGGTGGTAGCCCTTCTTCGTTGCTGCCCCAAAGCTTTGGAACACGCACCCTGCTGAAATAAAAGAGCCTCCACATCTTTGACAACTTTTAAAAAGTCTTTAAAGATGTATTTGTTCACTCAGGCTTTTAACTAAATATTGTTTTAATAGTTTTAACATTGTTTAAAATGTTTTAAGGTTTGAATTGTTGTAGTGTTGTAGGCTGTATTCACTTTGTTTTAACTGGTGTTTTAATTTTTATTTATTTTAACTAATGTTTTAACTTTTTCTGTTTGTTTGCTTTGTTGTGGACCGCCCTGAGACATGAGTTTTGGATATAAAAATATGTTAAATAAAAAATAAATAAATAAGCTCAAACCTGGGGTTGATGGCTGGGGATGATGATGGGACGAATTGTCCAGCAACATATGGAGACCCAGTTTGAGAACCCTTACCTTAAAAGAGACAGGCTCCCTCTTTCAATCTTTAGCAGATGGTGAAGACTTTTCTGTTCTAGAAAGCTTTTAAGTCTGCTGTTTAAAATGGTCTTTACTTTTTGCCATCTTTCCTAGGCTGCTGCTATCCATTTTTATTTGTTGACGTATTTTTTAAAACCATTTTTATTGGCCCACATCTTTGCAGTGCTATGTTGCTGGAAGAAGGGCTTTGTCCTTGCAGAGCAGTTGGAGAATAGCTTCATTGAAGGCTTATTCTACAGCTCAGTGCAGGCAGAGGGGAAAGCAATTTTTGCTCCTCTGCCCTCTTCCCAAAAGCCTCCTTTGCTTCCAGGAATATGTCCCTGAGGGCTGTGTGATCCTCAGGGATATATTTCTGCGAGCAAAAAGGGCTTTAGAGGGAGGGGAGAAAAGTGAAAATCGCTTTACTCACCCACTCCGTGCTGGGCTGTGGAAGAAGCTGCTTGGCCATGGAAGAAGCCACTGTGTCATGGGAGAAGCCACTGTGTAAGTCTGGAATCCTTATTTGTAGTGCTGTTGAAGATGTGAATCCCTTGTAGATGTCAATCCCAGCACCCCTTGTAGTGCTGTGGAAGATGTGAATCATTGTTTTAATCCTTTTTATCCTTTTAAGTTGCTTTGGTATTTTTAATTTGAAGACTGGGTATAAATGAATTTAATAAACACATTACATTAAATACATGTTATTTTAGCAATAAAATAAACATCAAGTTTGATTTAAAAAATTGCATATTATATGCCCTCTGAAATTTTCTTTTTTCTTACTTCTGCACTCTACTTCTATCATGGGGGAAAAGATGTCTCTTTCCCCTATGCATCAGATTTTCAGAAATGTTGCTTCTCTAAGGGAGGTATGCATTTCCTCCCAGTAATGCTGATGCACAATTCTGCACCAGTGGGGGTTCACAGACTTTGCATGGCAATCTCATCAGGGGAATATTTGATGGAACTATATTCTGACAGACACAACAGGTGTATGAACAGGTCTTGGACATCTGGAAGATGAGTAGGTAAATGGGGTTTGAGACGATAATTCTTTCATGATTTTGTTTTCCTTGGTTAGCTATTATACCACCAGTAGTTAAATCCAGATCTGAAAACAGCTATGAAATTAGGGCAAGAAGTGTGAATCTCTTTAAATAAAAATACTATGGAGATGCTCTCTTTCAAGAAGCATCTAATAAGAGTCCATTGTCTACCTGATTGTATAGTTATGGGGAGTAGTTGTGCAGTTTTATTGTTGCTATGCCTGATTAATAATATAGAAGCAGATCTGTCATGTAAAGTCTTGTTAGAGCAGAATTTCAAAAGGTCACTTGAGTAAATCAGAGCAATTCTTCCTTTAACAAATAAATCTTCCAGCACCTTTGAGCCTCTTTAAGCGGAAATTCATGATTGTTGCCTTCCAAAATATTTTCCTTTCAAGTCCCTAATTTTCTTTCTTAGTATAATGGTATGCTGAGGTGTGTTTGTTGCAACTACACTGTAATTTAGGCTTTTAAACAACAAGCCATTTGCACATATTAAGTAGCACTGACCACAATTTTAAAATTACATAGGGCAGCATTCCAACTAGCTCTTCCGTGAGAAGAAGATATTTTGCTTGTGCAGGCAGGGGGGATTTTTTTTATGGATCCCTCTTTCCCCCTGCTGCTCCCTGCACTTCCAAAAAATCTGTTCCAGGCTGTGTGTCTCCCAGCCTTCTGGAGCATACTTGTGTGACACTGGAAGCTGCAGAGGGAAAGAGTGATCAACAAAAATCACCACTCCTCCCCTCTCTTGCAAAAGCAGAACTAGTCAGGATGCTACCCACGGAGTCTTAGTTTTCATCCAGAAGTTATTTCATCCCTGTGAAGCAAGCTCAGTTTTGTTCATTTATTATTAGGGAGAGAACTTCAAAGCTTGCAAGAGAAGAGAGTAGTAAAGCTTCCAGCTTTCATTAAACGCCATTAGGATTTGAGAACTTAACACCCAGACATTTTGATAATCCTGTCTTTATTGGCTTGTCCAAAATTATAAACTGACAGTTTATCACTCTGGTTAAACACCACAAGACCAAGGAACAAAAATCAAATCAAGCCTAGTTAATATGTGTGGGGGTGGGAGAAGAGAAGAGAACAGCAGATAACTTGGGATCAGTTCATACCATGCACATTAATCACTTATTGCTCAATAGTTAAGAGGTGATATGACGTTGTTTACTGAGTTATACTATTTTGTCCAGAATTCTGCACTCTGACTGGCACTAGTCCTCTGAGGCTTCAGGCAGAGGTATTTCTTAGTCTCAGCACCTGAAATCTTTCTGGATTTTAAAATGCTTCCTTTTAGAGATACACCGTGCTCAAGGGGCTGGAACCCATGCGGTCTATTCCATGCACCAACCTGGGTCACACTTCCTTGAGCATTCTTTGCATGTTTGAAACAGCCGGTGTTTCCAGTTGAGACAGTTAAGAGGTTTAGCCGTCAGTCACCTAGCGAGTGATAGATCATCAAGTGACGTAAAGGCATAAATGAACTGGCACCCAGTTGGTACAAAGTAATCCCATCCCACGTCTATGATCACCCTAAAAGGGAAGAAGAAAATCAGGGAGAGGAACTGAGACGCCCAGGAACAGTGAAGTTGTGCTGTAGTTTGTGTGTGCTTTTTGCACCTTTGATTTGATACTTGCAGCGGGACAGAAGGGTCTACTTCTTTTTCCAATCCTAAACACTAAAAATTAGGCTGGAAGGGATCAGGAAAGGCTTAAGCAGTTGCCTGTGCTGAAACCTACCTATTTCATTGGTTTAAACAGGGGCGTAGCTAGGGGAGAGGGAGCCTGTGTTCATCCCTCTCTCTAGCGGCCCCCCCAGAATGAGAGAGATAATGAAGAAAATAGGGAGTGGTGGAGCTGGAGGGCCCTGCGGAGCTGGGGCCCCCAGGTTCTTTGAACCTTTTCGCTCAATTATAGCTACACCCCTGGGTTTAAAACAGGGTTCCCAAATTTGGGTCCCCAGATGTTGTTATTTATTATTTTTATTTATTTTATTTAACTAGACTATGAGGTCATTCACACAATCAAAAACTGTGTTCTACCCAGGTTTAGGAGCTGTGTATGCTCCCATTGTTCGGTTGTGTGGAAGCAAGGGAGGTGGAAAATCTAGGTAGAAGTGATTGTGTGGAAGCAAGGTAGGAGGAAAACCTGGGTAGCTTTTCCTCCTACCTTGCTTCCACATAATCACTTCTACCCAGGTTTCCCTCTTACCTTGCTTCCACACAACCGAAAATTGGGAACACACACAGCAAATCCGGGTAGAACACAGTTTTTGATTGTGTGAATGACCTCTACTGCTGGGGATTGGGGATGATGGTAGTCCAACCACAGACTTATGGTTGGGAACCCCTCCTCTAAAGGACTTCAGAGCTGAGTGTTGAAATTATTCAGTCCTCCTTGCAATTCCTAGCATACCACTGAGTTAGGGCTTTTATTAATTAAAGGTTCAAAGCCAGAACTGGTCAGCTAAAAATAGCATAAATGTAACTATTGGTATTCTTAAACACAAATAAACCAATGAGGTTCTTGAGAAATGATTTGCTCTGTTTTATTTAAATGTAATTACTTCTGAAAAGGGCAAAAGGAAAGCTTTATTTTAAAAATAAATAGATTGTCCACTGAGTCAATGCCATTATTGTGGCCTGTGACCTAAATTGTTTTGTTGGGGAGGAAACGCCTTTCCAGGAGGAAAGGTTACAGCTGCTTATCATTCCATTGGGTTTTACCACCTCTTTGCAAAACAGTGAAGTCATATTTTTTTTAACATAGATTTAGCTGAGAGGAAACATTTCTGGATTTTGTTTTTTTAGAATAACATTGACTGTGTTCCTTGTGTCCAGGGTTTATTTAATAATAATATGGCCACTATAAATACAGGTAGAGTTTTAAATAATTCATTTAAAGGTTACCTGTTAATTTCAATACAATTAAGTATTGAAATTAAGATGACAGAGATGTGCCCTCTTTTGTTTCCCCAAATAAAGTCCAGTCTTCTTGCATTGAACTGACTGCAGCGGGCAGGTTTTCTGTAAACAGTGCATGACTTGCATTAAGTCTCCCTTCCCCTCAAAAGATTTTTTAAAAAACATATGAAAAATCTTTAGTATCCCCGACCCGACCCTGGAACATATAGGAACATAGGAAGTCACCATATACTGAGTCAGACCCTTGGTCCACCTAGCTCAGTATTGTCTACACAGACTGGCAGCGACTTCTCCAAGGTTGCAGGCAGGAATCTCTCTCAGCCCTATCTTGGAGAAGCCAGGGAGGGAACTTGGAACCTTAGATGCTCTTCACAGAGTGGCTCCATCCCCTAAGATGGTGCTGTGCAGTGGCCAAGGATGTGATGTGGATAATGAGTAGAAAGGCAATAAGAACCTCTATTTTAAAATGGAGTATTTCTCCATCTAGAAATGCCCCATGGGCTAGTTCTCTACCAAATTTCAAACTGATTGAATGATCAGGATGCTTTCCAGATTGCACTCTGCAACAGGGGTAAAATGCTTCAGCTTGGCAGGATCGTAGTGAAAATGATCCCCAGAATCTCAGACTCCTACAATGGGAAAATACAGCTATTTTTCTGCAATGGACATGCAATGGTGTAGCACTATCACGCAAAGATAAAATCCGAAATAAGGCATCGGAAATGTGAACAGCACGTTGCTGTCAGCACGGGGACTGTGGTGTCACAACACAGGAAGTATGGAAGCACACTTAGCAGATCCGTAGTGACACTGTTGTAGGGTTTAATCTAGATCCGTACCGACACTGTTGTAGGGTTTAATCTGGAAAGCACCCAGTAGAATGCTCAAGGCTTGTAATGGTGGAATCATCTTATTAATTAATTAATTAATTAATTAATTATTA
This sequence comes from Hemicordylus capensis, assembly GCF_027244095.1. NCBI lineage: Eukaryota > Metazoa > Chordata > Lepidosauria > Squamata > Cordylidae > Hemicordylus > Hemicordylus capensis. The sequence goes on along the minus strand of NC_069662.1, from coordinate 139,637,878 downwards.
GATTTATATACCGCCCTTCCAAAATGGCTCAGGGCACTTCACAGCATGATAAAAATAATTAAGACAAATTAACAATTAAAACAAAACTATTAAAACACAATAAAACCAATAAAACAGCTAAAAGCCCTGAAAATCAGGGCAATGATTTAAAACAATTTAAAACAGTTAATCATTTAAAACCCTGGAAGGCCAGGCCAAATAGGTTGGTTTTAAGGGCTCTCCTGAAGGACGGCAATGATATCAAATTATGAATTTTTGCCGGGAGTGCATTCCACAGCCCAGGAGCAGCTACAGAGAAGGCCCGCCTCTACTTTGCAACTGGAGACGGACCTCCTCAGATGATCTTAAGGTGCGGTGGGGATCATGTAAAAGAAGGCGCTCTCTTAGATAACTCGGACCTAAGCCGTTCAGGGCTTTAAAGGTAATAACCAGCACTTTGTATTTTGCCTGGAAACATATCGGCAGCCAGTGTAGCTGTTTCAAAACAGGCATAATATGGTCTCTCCGGGTTGCCCCAGAGACCAACCTGGCTGCCGCATTCTGAACTAATTGAAGTTTCTGGACTACATACAAAGGCAGCCCCACGTAGAGTGCATTGCAGTAGTTGAGCCGGGAGGTTACCAGCTGATGCACCACTGTTTTGAGGTCATCCTCTTCGAGGAATGGGTGCAGCTGTCAAATCAGCTGAAGCTGATAGAAAGCACTCCTGGCCATGCCCTCCACCTGAGATACCAAGGTGAGGCCTGGGTCCAGGAATACTCCCAAGCTGCACACCTGTTCCTTTTGGGGGAGTGTAACCCCATCCAGCACAGGGAGATCTAACTCATCCCTCAGATTCTGAGCCCCACAATGAGCACCTCTGTCTTGCTTGGATTCAGCTTCAATTTGTTCTCCCTCATCCAGCCCATTACTGCCTGTAGGCAGGCATTTAGAGAATGAGTGACATTTCCTGAAGGGGTAGTAGTTTTGGGTGTCATCAGCATACTGATAACATCCAGCACCAAACCTCCTGATGACCTCACCCAGTGGTTTCATGTAGATGTTAAAAAGCATTGGTGACAGAATGGAGGCCTGAGGGACTCCATATAACAGCTCCTGTTTTTAGGAGCAACTGTCACCAAGCTCCACCATCTGGAATCTACCCGAGAGATAGGAGCGGAACCACTGCAAAGCAGTGCCCCCTATCCCCAACTCCCCCAGGCGATCCAGAAGGATACCATGGTTGATGGTATTGAACGCTGCCGAGAGATCCAGAAGAACCAGCAGAGTCACACTCCCTCTGTAGATTCCCCGGTAAAGGTCATCCATCAGGCCAACCAAGGCTGTCTCAACCCCATAGCCAGCCCTAAAGCCAGTTTGAAATGGGTCTAGATAATCAGTTTCCTCCAAGACTGCCTGGAGCTGGTTGGCCACCACCCTCTCAATCACCTTGCCCAAACAAGGGAGATAGGAGATTGGCCTGTAACTGTCCATCACTAAGGGATCCAGAGAAGGCTTTTTTAGGAGTGGTCTAATCAATGCTTCCTTCAAACAAGGAGGCACCCTACCCTCCCTCAATGATGCGTTTATGATATGAACTAGGCTATCTCCAACAGTCTCCCTGCTAGATAGAAGCAGCCAAGTTGGGCAAGGATCCAGAGAGCAGGTGGTAGGCCTCACTGCCCCAAGCAGCTTGTCCACATCCTCAGGGCTCACAGATTGAAACTGATCCAATCTAATACTGCAAGAGTGATTACTGGACACCTCCTCCATAGATCCTGCAAAAACAGTGGAGTCCAAGTTGGCCCGAATACAGGAGATCTTGTTTGCAAAAAATCCATTAAAGGCATCACAGCAGAATGACCCCAGGGACTGATTTAGCAATAGCAATAGCACTTACATTTGAATTTGATTTGAAGTAGAAGGAGCAGAGATCAAACTCCTCACAACGTGAGATAGCTCAGCTGAGCGCGAACCTGCAGCCGCAATACGCGCAGACCAAAAGCTCTTTTTTGCCGCACGCACCATGACCGCATACCTCTTCAAATGAGTCATATGCTGTATCCTGTCAGATTCAAACCGAGTTCTCCTCCACTTACTCTCTAGTTGCCTACCCATCCGCTTCAGCCCTCGCAACTCCTCAGTATACCAAGAGGCCATTTTTGAAGCAGGTCGGAAGGGACGCTTAGGAGCAATCATGTCTACTGCCCTGATGAGTTCCCTGTTCCAGGTTCCCACCAGGGCATCAACAGAATCACCGGCCGCACCAACGTCAAAATCCTCCAAGGCCTTTTGAAATCCCACTGGGTCCAGCAGCCTTTTCAGACGGACCATCCTAATAGGTCCACCACCCCTGCAGGGGTGGATTGTGGATTTATTACTGTCTATCTTAACATACATACAGTAATATGCCTGTATATTTGAGTTACTAAAGAGAACATAATTGTAAACCTTTTTACAACTAAATGAAGTGTGAGACAGCAAATGCTCAAGGTAGTTACACACAACAGGTAGATTACTTACTGGGGTCAATCTTAAGAACTGATATGGCGGAATCTTCATCACTTTCAACCAATCTTGCATAGAGTTTCTAACTGGCCACCCTGCCCCCGCCCCCTGCCTGGTCTGCTTCTGTCTCTTTTAACAGAGGCTTGATATGCCGAAATTAGCAGGCAAAGCTTTTCATAGCATGGAGATAAACATGCTGTAGGGGATGGGGTTATAGCTCAGTGGAAAAGCACCTGCTTTGCTTGCGGAAGGTCCCAAGTTCAGTTCCTGGCATCTCCAGGTAGGACTGGCAAAGGCTGCTGCCTGAAACCTTGGAGAGCTGCTGCCAGTCAGTGTCAATACTGAGCTACATGGACCAATGCTCTGAATTGATACAAGGCAGCTCCCTATTATCACCTATTTGTTGCAGATCTCCTGTTAAAGGAACAAACTGTTCCAAAGGTTGGCAGCCTTAAACTTGAAAAAGGCTCTCATGGAAACCCTTTCATTTGTTCCCGGTATTTCCAGACTTTTTTAAAAAATGATCTAAACGTTAAAATGTAGATAGTAGGTCTTATTAAAATCCTACCTGTTTGTCATATCACCACTCCTGTCAAAAAATACTTCTCTTCAGTTTATACCAAGGAACATTGAAATGTAAAGTAATCACTATGGAAACAGAATACTTATCAGGGCTGATTACATTTTAAGTGTACAGAGTAGGTCTTTTGCGATTGATTTGTTAGTCATATTAGTAGGGATTTTTAACAGGCTGGAAAAAAGTGAAAAGGCTTGTAAGCTTAGGTTGCTGAAGTATAAGACATGTCCCTAATGCTGTAATTTCATGGGAACATGTATTTGAGGAGAGCAGGATTGAGGCACCAGAGCTTCTTACTAATCAGCATTCAGTGAAATATGCATTAGTAACCAGAATGAAGTTAAAATGTTGATTTATTGTTGTACTCAAGGACATTTTGAAATAATTTGCCTAATATAACTAGCTAATTCACAGTACTAGTTGCAGTATTATTATTGTTGTTTTTCAGTTATAACATTCTCTAAGTAGTTTACATAGAAAAATAAAATAAAATAAAATAAAATAAAATAAAAACATGTTTCCTGTCCCAAAAGGACTTGCAATCTAAACAGAAACACAAGGCAGATCTCAGCAACAACCATTGGGGGGATGCTGTGCTGGAGTTGAATAGGGCCAATTACCCAATCAGATATACTGTAGGGGAGCTAAACAGAGTTACATAGGAAGATTTTGGTTCTGATGGAGGCTGCCATCTCAGTTCAGAGCAGTGATGTCTTAGTGCCCTCTAAGAAATCTACTACTTTGCTCTCTACTTTCCCCCTGATACTGTATTCCCATAGTGTTGCCTGAAAAGTTGTCCTTGGAAAGAGTGACGGCGGGAGGAAGGTTTCCAAAGTGGACACAAACACTGTGAAGATATGCTATTGTGAAAAGGGGAAGTGAAGCCCAGTGGGCGCACCTAAGGCTAAATAGGCTCTGTGGATTGCAGTCTATATAAGAAAAACCTTTTGTTGGGCTTCTTAAATTTTGTTTTTAATTACAAAGTTTGATTATTGCTTATAGTTTTTAACTTAATGTGTTTAATGCTTTGTGAAACAGGGATTTCTGCATTTCCCCCCTCAACACAGACTTTTTCATATCCATTATTAGCAGAACTTTGTACAGCATTCTGTAAAGCATTCTGATCCGCATGCCCAGATAGTCTGCTGCTTCCCCCGGGAGCGTGGGGGCAGGGGTTGGGATGTGTCATCCCAGCCCTCTGAAATCCCACAGTGCACCAAGTGAGTGCATGGTACATTGTGGAGATCCCCCCCACCCAGAGATGGGCAGGCACCTGTCAGTGATTCAGCACAGGCTGTGAGCAGCTGGTGCTCGTACATGATTTTAAAAAATGGTTAAGGGAACGCTCACTCCCTTAACCTTGTTTAAGAGGCGGGCTCTGCAGACGGGTTTGCAGCTGCAACACTGCCAGCAGCTGGTTGGCTCCCATGGGTTCTCACAGGCAGCCAAGTTGGGCTTGGTTGCCTTAGCCCAGTCTTGGCCGCTCATGAGAACAGCCTCAGTATAAAGCATCTTCCTTTGTTCTGGCTTGTAGCCTGACTGCTAAGGACAAAAACTTATATTAGTTGTAATTTACTGTAAATATGTGCAATGCAGTGGTCTGTTGTCCTGCAATTGTAATGCTGCAGATGACTACTTGCATTTTTGAAATGCTGCCCAGGAGGGAAGTGTTAGAATACATGATCATTTCTGAAAAATGTTTCTTGACATGGAAATATAGTATTACTGTTATTGTTTCTGATGCAGTGCCGTCAAAGGTACATGCCATCTTACAGTGTTCATCTCAAAGGATCTTACAATCTAAAATTAATACAGGTGAGTGACTGAGAAGGCTATCTGATGTTGATTAAAACATGCATGCATTAAGAATATAAGCATTGATGCATCAGACCAAGGCTAGCCTGGTAAAGTGTTCTGCCTTGGATTCAAAGGTGCCCTTGTGCTAGTGGAAGGCTGTTTCCAACTTAGCAGAACTATGGTGTGTGAGAAATGAAACATCTCAAATCCACTGGAATTCCACCACTTGCTTAACCTTTTGTGTGAGCTTTTCCCAGATTTTTTTTTTGTCCACTCAGGTGTATTTGCTATGGTCTATGTCTTCCTTGCTATGTTTCTTGTATTGTATCATAACCCTGATCCTTTGTGGTGCTGTACTGTGAGGAGTCTTCCATTTCTGCTTGCACAAGAGCTCATGGAACAACCCTAAGTCATGTTTTCCTTCTGCATGTTGTTCAGGGGTCCAAATCTCCGTCTCCAGTGGTGGTCAGTCAGATTCTGTATACAGGAGGAGGACATGAAAGAGATGACTATCCTTAGCATTTTCCCTCCAGCTTTTGGGAATGTGAGAGGGATTGCTGGGGAAAAGAAAACCCTGTTTGCATCCACAACATGCTAGGAACAATTTTTAAGGAATTGTAAAATTATCATCACATGGCTCAAGATGGCTTTAGAGGGATGAGTAATATATATAGTCACATATGCACTTATGTGTGCATGTGTGTATCTTTTACATTACAGTAAAATGCAATCTTAATTTTTTAAAAATAGTAGTAACACTGCTCCAAGGATTGAGGATAGGTGGAAGGAACTTGTCTCCAGTTCTTTTATGAGGGCATCAGCAAGGCTGATGATAGCATAGAGCTGGAAACATCCTTCATCTCCCTTCTGATGCAAGAAATCCTTGAACTTTGTTGCACTGGTGATAGGTAATAGCTTCATGTCAGTATGACTGCCTGCGTGCATTAATAACTGCATCCATATATGCCCTTGAGGGACATTAAATGTTAGATAATGATAATCATATCTGCCTTAATGGAACATTGCAGGAGGGGCAAACATTAGATGTATCAGTGATTGGATGAATAAACATGTTTGGTAAGTAAGTAAGTAAATAAATATTTGGTGTTAGTTTATGCAACTAGGACACTTTAAAAACATAAGAACAGCCCTGCTGGATCAGGCCCGAGGCCCATCTAGTCCAACATCCTGTTTCGCACAGTGGCCCACCAGATGCCGCTGGAAGCCACAGACAGGAGTTGAGGGCGTGCCCTCTTTCCTGCCATTACTCCCCTGCAACTGGTACTCAGAGGCATCCTGCCTTTGAGGCTGGAGGTGGCCCACAGCCCTCCAACTAGTAGCCATTGATAGACCTCTCCTCCATGAAGTCATCCAAACCCCTCTTAAAGCCATCCAGGTTGTTGGCTGTCACCACATCCTGTGGCAGAGAGTTCCACAAGTGGATCACGCGTTGTGTGAAAAAGTACTTCCGTTTGTTGGTCCTAGACCTCCTGGTAATCAATTTCATGGAGTGACCCCTGGTTCTAGTGTTGTGTGAGAGGGAAAAGAATCTCTCTCTCTCCACTTTCTCCACACCATGCATGATTTTATAGACCTCTATCATGTCTCCCCGCAGTCATCTTTTTTCTAAACTAAATAGCCCCAGGTGTTGTAGTCTTGCCTCATAAGAAAGGTGCTCTAGGCCCCTGATCATCTTGGTTGCCCTCTTCTGTACCTTCTCCAGTTCAACAATGTCCTTTTTAAGATGTGGTGACCAGAATTGTACGCAGTACTCCAAGTGTGGTCGCACCATAGTTTTGTATAAGGGCATTATAATGTTAGCCGTTTTATTTTCAATCCCCTTTCTAATAATCCCTAGCATGGAATTGTCCTTTTTAACAGCTGCCGCACATTGAGTCGACACTTTCAACGAACTGTCTACCACGACCCCGAGATCCCTCTCCTGGTCCGTCACCGACAGCTCAGATCCCATCAGCATATACTTGGTTGGGGTTTTTCGTCCCAATGTGCATCACTTTACACTTGCTAACACTGAACCACATTTGCCATTTTGTCGCCCACTCCCCCAGTTTGGAGAGATCCTTTTGGAGCTGCTCACAATCTCCTTTGAAAGGAGTAAAGTTAGAACTGTGAAATTCATAGTTCTGATGCGGAACATTGCCATGTAAGATAAATAATTATCTTACATTGTGAGATATCATTACATTATCTTACATTGTAAGATAAAATGATGATGTTTTTATATGGATACTTTGATAATGGGGAGCCTTTGGCCTAAATATTCCTTGTAGGAAGTTGTGAAAGAGTAAGTTATCGAAGTTTCATTGTTTGTGGCCTGATTTTTTTTTTAATTAAAAAAAAAAGGTTGCTTGTTGAGTGAAACAGTTAACTCTGCAGCAGGTTGGTGCTGGTTAACCCTGTTGAACAAATAGGAATGCACATTCCCTTCCCATTTTTGGAGTGAATTTCCCATTGTTCCCCGCTCCATAGCCATATTAATACTACCTATCTGACATGACAGACAGCCCTATATTGAGGGACCTGCTGGGGTTGCTTAGCAACTTGGGCAACCCTGACAGTATAGTGTAGGACTGCGCAACTTTGGCCCTTCAGATGTTATTGGACTACAATTCCCATCACCCCCTGTCACCATGGCCAATAGTCAAGGATGATGGGAGTTTTAGTCCAACAACAGCTGGTGGGCCAAAGCTGTGGTGTATCATGTGACGTGGCTGCTGTGGAATGACTTCAAGGAGGAGACCAAATTACTTGGGGAGAACTCCTTTGAGACCTCTTAATACCACAATGAATCTCTGCATCTGGATGCTGAAGGTTATCATTCATTTATTTTATTTGATAAGAATTGAAAAGTATTTGTATTCCACTTTTGGGTAACCCTCACAAAACATTTCACAACAATAAAACCACAGTCAAGAAATCATGCTATGTTTATAGTAAAAAAAAAAACATAGTTTGTTGCTAACTGAGCAAAGAGGCATCTTTCAAAAGTGGTGATTATCTCTATTGAATAGGAGGAGAGCAACTGGCCCTATCCATCCCCAGCTGGTGTTTACCACACATGCACGCATGAACGCGCACATGCACGCGCGTGCGCGCACGCACACACACACACACGCACGGTGTAACTACCATTGGACAAGGGGAGACAGTTGTCTCGGGGCCCGCTGCCTCGAGGGCCCCCCCAAAGACATGTCACATGACTCCCCATTGCCCTTGTCCAGCCCGGTAATTAAAAATAAAATAAAATAAAATTTGATTGTCACAGCGACTCTCTTTCCACTGCGCAGGCGTGCGCCTCGCAGTTGCGAAGAGACGTGGCCGGGGCCGAACAGCAGGGCAGGCCTTGCTCTGGGAGAGAGATCGCTGCTGCCAGGGGGTGAGCCAGGCGGAGTCCTTCTCTCCCCATGCCCGGGCAGCAGCAATGGGGAGTCATGTGCATTGCTCTGGGAGTGAGGCTGCAGGCTGGGGGAGAAGGACTACTCCTGGTGACTTCACAACAGCAGTGGAGGCTGGCCTTCAGTTTCATGGGATGACCCCTGGTTCTAGTGTTGTGAGAGAGGGAGAAATATTTCTCTCTGTCCACTCTCTCTCCTTCATGCATAATTTTATACATCTCTACCATGTCTCCTCATAGTCGCCTCTTTTCTAAACTAAAAAGCCCCAGATGCTGTAGCCTTGCCTCATAAGGATGGTGCTTCAGGCTCCTGATCATATTGGTTGCCCTCTTCTGCAGGATCTGCACCTTTCCAGGTCTGCAGTGTACTCCTTGAAATACGGTGTTCAGAACTGTATGCAGTACTCCAAATGTGGCCACACCATAGATTTGTACCAAATCTTAAACACTCGTGACTTTTCTGGGACAAATTATTGCCCTAGGGCAACATGTTTGTTTTTTTTAAAATAAAAAAGGAATTACTATTTTTTAAAAATGGCAGTGCCCATTGTTTTAACCCATGTTGCCCCTGGGTAATGGTATGTCTGAAGCAGTTTGGGATATTCAAGATGACACCCACTAAGAGGTGGCTATGTATTAGAGTTCCTGCCATTGCTTGCACAGGTGGCGATAAACAGGAAGTTGTTTTTAAAAATTACACTGAAAATGAATGAGCAAGGAATGTTGTTTCAAATGCAAATCCCATTGATACCCGTTTATGTGTTGCTGGGTACATTTCTGAATGAATGGAACCTAAAGTGAATATACCTTCTTTAGTGAGGATCCATTTATTCCAGAAACAAGTGCACACCCCTACCTGTAGCTAAGGGTTTAGTAGCACTAATGTCATTAAAAAGAATAACAGTCTTTCTGTATTTCTTTCCTTGCCAGCTTCTGATTTGTGGCTGTAGGTATGAGTAATTTTTCCCTCTGATACAGTCTCTTAGTTGTAATTTCCAACTGAATCAATGAGGCTGTTCTCACGACCAGCCTAACTCTGCCTGGACTGCCCCTAGCATGGTTAGGCTGGTCGTGCCCCAGAAGTGGCAGGATCCTTGCAGATCCCTCCACTCCCCGCCCACCTAACCCCCTTAACAAACCCAAGATTAAGGGTGTTCTCGCACCCTTCCCCTGGCTACTGGGTATCATGTGATTCCTCAGACTGCATGCAGCCCAAGGGGTCACAGAGATGGGTGCATAGAGTGCCCGTCTAATAGGGAATCCCCAATACAACATGCGTGCCGTGTGCTACATTAAGGGATGCCTGGAGGTCGGAACAATCAGCTCCAGTGCTGGGTCCCTCCTCTGTGCTTCATGGAGCTGCAGGGAGCAGGGCTCTCCATGAGGGTGCATGGGAGGCACTGAGAAAGGAAAGTTCAGTCATCTGAGGGTAAGGTAGATTAAGTGCAGCCTTCCCCCCGTGCCATCCCAGCCTGCCCAGGGCGATCGTGTGGATCCCCCCATCATCTCTTGAGTTTTTCAGTTCATCAGGCTCTCTATATTTGTTATTTAGAAAGCCGAGTTATTTCGCTAAACCAGGATAAAAACATAACTAAGATGTCATTACTTTTGTCTTTTTTGTTTGACTTTCTTTTAACAGCTGGTGGTTAGCATGCATGTATGAGAAAGCATATTTTTCTTACCTTTGGCTTGCAGTTAACTCTTGACTTTTTTTGTTTGTTACTGTCATGTTAAATTGTTTTCTACAACAGTTTTTCAGTTAAGGGTTGGGGACTCTTGTGCGACTTGTTGCTGTAGTTGGACCTAGTGTGGAAATGAACAGAAGCTAAACCACAGTCCACCAGTGATCTACTGGCCAGTTTCCAGTGGACCACTTAGTGCTTCCTTCCTGACTGCTGGGATTTTTGCTGTGGAGGTAGACAAGGGGTCTGATCCAGCAAGCTGGTTCTTGCATTCTTAAGTAAGAATCTACACTGAGAATCACTTATCACTGGTTAGTTATGCCTTAATAACAAGATGCTGAATCCACTCTTGCTTTATAACTTTTAAAACCCATTGCTAGACTATGGGGATTCTAGTTACCAAACAAAAACAAAAAATATACCACATAAGACTGAATTCAGCTCACATATGCTAAAAAGCAGGGCTGCTCAATTTTGGCCCTCCTGCAGAAGTTGGCCTACAAAGCCCATAAATCCTGACTGTTGGCTACTGAGGCTGGGGATTATGTGAATTGTAATCCAAAAGCAGCTGGGTATGTGTTTCAAAGTTGAGCAGGCCTGCTATAGAGTAAGAACACGAGATATCCAAACCTTGAGAGTCAGTGAGAGGGGAAGGTCAAATGTTCGGTCTTTCCCACAAATTGCTCATAGCCTCCTAGTTTTGTAACACTTTCTGGAACCATCCTTTATGATTTGCCCCATCACATATCAAAATGGTTGTGTGTTTTGGGCTCCAAAGCGAACAGTTAGTGTGAAAGAAAGCCAGTGCAAGCTCCTGAAGGTTTTTCACACATGGCTCTATGCCGCGGGGTATCTGAAGAGCGATTCTGCTTTGCAGCAGATTTAAGGCGTTTTAATTCGAGGGATTAGATGGGCCATTCACATAGCTATCAGCACCTCCTTCTCATAGCCATCAGCACCTCCACCAAAACCTTCAGAGAAAGCAGAAGCCCCAGAGTTTTTTTCAGAAGCTGCAGGAAATAGAGGATTTTTTAACCCTGGAAATGACTTGGGCTAAGCCAGAATTCGCAGCCTCCATTCGGGGAGAATCAAAGGATTGCGGGGTGGAGGAGCCCTGTCTGTAAAACCTCCTGGTGTGGCAGGATGGGGGTGGAGTTCCTTGAAGAGGAATGTAGGAGGCCTGTCCAAATGTTTGCATGCTGCATTCACATTCTAGTATCATTTTCTTGACTTTCTTCTTCAAGGGGCCTTTAACCATTTAGGGGGTTTGTGACAGCATTCCTTTCAGTTGCCTGTTTGCGTAGGATACCTTCCTGATGTTTGAGTGTAGACATAGCATCTGTGCTTTGGAGCATTCTGTGCACAGCTTCAGGATGGCTGATGTAACAAAATTTGATATTCTTCTTAGTTTGTTTCTATTCATTTAACCTCAGTTTTTTGCTTTTTAAAAAAATGGCCAGCCTACCAGAAGCCTGAGCATTAAGGACATATAAATTGAAATATATTTTAAAAACATTTTATCTCAAAAAAGAACATAACTAGAAGGAACGTTATATTTAAATTGGAAAAAGGTGACTGAAATAATTAACCTTGAACTCTGGAAGAAGCCAAATACAGATACAAACGGAACACTTGGATGTCAGATCCGTGGCACTCCTTTGGGGACTCTTACGATGTGTAAATCAACAAATGACATGTACTGATCCATAAATCTCTTCTTACCCTCACTGGTAGGGAGCAATTGTATATTTGTTGTGATTAACTGTTTTGAGGACACAGTGCACCAGATAATTGCTTTATGCAAAAGAAGAGGTTGATATTTCATTGTATAGTAGATGCCACTTTGAAGCAATTACAGCTTAGAAAAGCAGTCTGTCCTCTTGCACTTTTTAGCAAAGCAATATATATGGTTAAATTCACTGTTACTGCCAGCTTACAATAGATCATTTTTATAAAACAGGTCTTCAAACAGAGAAAAACAATGATAGGGGATTATCTCTCCCTAAAACATTTTTTTCTTTTTAAAAATGAACAAATTATAACAACTCATAGTAAATTTATCTCTGCATTACCAATTTTGAACCTTGATACCTCCCCCAAATCTTTACTTATTTTTCTCCCAGCTGATTAACGTGCAAGTCACATGAAAAGGAAAAATCCCAGTCCCATTCTGTTTGCTAGGATGAGAAAGAGGAGAGTTGTGCAGCATGAGTCATAAGACTGCCAAATTTGACAAGGTCACACTTCTACAAATTCCATTTGTTGTCAAATCTCTGGTCTCACTCGAGTGGGAATAGATCAAACCGCGCCCCCCCCCCCCAATTTCAGATGAGTGGTGAGGAGATTAAGTCAAGAAAATATTGCACTACAGATACTGTTGAAAGTGTGATTTGACTCTCAGTGCTTATTTGGAAATCCATTCCTTGTGTTTTATTTTAGCAATAATAAATTTAGGACCTGTCCAGTGGCAGGACAGATCCTAAATTTGGGCCCTGATGGGTACTGGGCAGGGACACTCAGGCTATGGCCAAAGAATGGAACTATAGGATAAGCAGCCAGATCAGCAAACCTTAGCAGGTCATGTGATAAAACATGACCCCTGTAAAAGCTTTCAGGTCAAATTTGCCCCTAGTCTCAACATCACTTTGTGCTTTTCCCTGTCATCCAGGAAACTGTCCTGAACATACCAATGTTTCTGAGGTATCTTAATACAATTTAATGGCTACTGTTTCATGCTTGTGGTAATTCAAGAGGGGGAAGGGTTTTGGCTCAGGGGCAGAGAACATGCTTTGCATATAGAAGGTCCCAGGTTCAGTCCCTAGTATCTGAGGTAGGTTTCTGAAAGACCCATGATTGAAATCTGGTGCTCTGCTGACAGTCAGTGTCGGCAATATCATCATCATCATCATCATCATCATCATCATCATCATCATCATCACCACCTATATATTTAATTCTCTTAGCCAGTGCGTGTCCTGGATTTGATGGTGGAACTCTCACGAGACATTGCAAGAGTTCCTGGGCCCAGCGAGAGTTGAGGGGAAAGAAAAAATGGCGGTGGTTGGGGCGGGCTGTAAGCAAAACGGCCAGAAGAGGTGGCCTTGGCTGGCTGCTGGGAGGCGGAGGCGGTGGGACGGCCTGGTCTGTCCAGGCCAGGCCGTCCCAGGTATGGAAGAGGCGGCGGCCCAACCTGGCGGGAGGTGGTGGGATGGCCTGGCCTGGCCAGGCCGTGCCAGGTATGAGAGGCAGCGGCGGCAGCGACCTAAGCAAGCAGGAGGCGGAGGCTGCGGGATGGCCTGGCCTGGCCAGGCCAGGCCGTCCAAGGTATGAGAGGTGGTGGTGGTGGCTGCCCAACCAAGCGCAAGGTGGAGGTGGCAGGACGGCCTGGCCGGCCATCCAAAATATGGAAGAGGTGGCGGCTGGGTCTGGTGGCCTGGCCTGGCTGCCGGAGGCATCGGAGGCCGGGATGGGAAGGAAACTTTTCGGCCTGCTGCCACCGCCCCGGTAAGAAGGACCTGGCTGTGGTGGGAGGGGGGCAAAAGAGAGTGGGGCTGGAGGGAGGGGGAGGGGGGCAGGAGAGTGGGGCCGGAGGGAGGGGGCAAGAGAGAGTGGGGCCAGAGGGAGGGGGAGGGGGGCAGGAGAGTGGGGCTGGAGGGAGGGGAAGGGGGCAAGAGAGAGTGGGGCTGGAGGGAGGGGGAGGGGGCAAGAGAGGGGGCAGGAGGATAGGGGAGGGGGCAATAGAGAGGGGCAGGAGGGAGGGGGAGGGGGCAAGAGAGAGGAACAGGAGGGAGGGGAGGGGGCAAGAGAGAGTGGGGCAGGAGGGTGGGGGGAGGGAGCAAGAGAGAGTGCGGCAGGAGGGGGGAACAGCAGGCCCCCCAAAAGCGCACAGATGCTCTGTGTGGGTCAGCTAGTTATTATTATTTTAGTTTCCATTTATATCTGGCTCTGTTTAGGTAGATGGATCAACAGTCTGACTCAAAGGAAGATAGCTTCCTATGCTACTATGACAATCCCATTAAGAAAGTATCAGGAGCTCCCAGACTAATAGATGTGGTGGAACCCTTTTTCCAGTACTGGCAGGCAGTCATCCTATTGGGAAATAAGAAAGCACTTCAGTACATCCTCTCAGAGACCTCTGGGCCAAATCCCCCCATTTCCCAGTAGAACTACATATTTGTAGTTCAGTGGTGGAGCCTCTGCTTTGCGTATAGAAGGTCTCAGGTTCAGACTCTGGCATCTCCAGGTGGGGGTAGGAAAGAGTCCTGCCTGAAACCTTGGAGAGCTAGATACACCAATGGTCTAACTTGATATAAGGCACATGTTCATGAGTGGGTGGTGGTAGCTTTGTGTGAACTGATGGTTCCAGCCCCTGCCCTCATTCCCGAATAGTCCTTGGTTCCTTCCCTTTTACACCCCCTTCTCAACATTGCCTTTCCCTTCCTCTGCACCACCACATCTTTCTTTCTTGCTGTGTGAATAGTGATATTCTCTAAATTTTGGAGAGATTTCACCAAACAGAACCAGTCAGAAGCCCTGTGTTTTGTAAGTTTTCTGTATTCTATAAAGATTAATGGTTTGCTAGCCACCTAATGGCACAGCAGGGAAATGCTTGATTAACAAGCAGAAGGTTGCCGGTTCGAATCCCCGCTGGTACTATATCGGGCAGCAGTGATATAGGAAGATGCTGAAAAGCATTCTCTCATACTGCGCAGGAGGAGGCAATGGTAAACACCTCATGTTTTCTACCAAAAGAAAACCACAGGGCTCACAGGAGTCAAAATTGACTTTGAAAGCACACTTTACCTTTTCTTGTAAGTTAATAAGACTGTGAAAGAATTTCCTCTAATATACCAATTTAACTGGGAGAACTATTTCTCATTGTGTTAATGGCATCAGTTTTACTCTTTTGTCATAACCAGCAGAACTGGGTCATCTTTTCTGAAAGTCCTAGTTCAACAGCAGATGCAAAATTACTGACAGCTTCCATGGGAAAAGATTCCCCTTTTTGAATTTTGTGCATGGTCAGTTCATTATTGAGGGTCTGGGAATGAGGCCTTATCTCTGACCATGGAAGAAGATTTTTTTCTATGACCCTGTGGGTTGAGCCATTCTTTTAAGGCATGACTTATATAAATATAATCCCCAGTTGACATATGGGTATCTGACAGGCCTTGGATTTCTTGTTTTATCACATTCCTTACCAAATACCTTGAGGAACAAAAGAAAGGCTGGATAAAGGTGAGAATTAAAGGAACTCAAAGTCTTTCCTGCCAAACAAGAGACAAAATGGAATTTACTGACCAGGTGCATATGGTGTGCTTTTGGTGTATAAGGGATATTGATGTGTGATGGGGCCAGACAGGGAACCAAGAAGACAATGAAGCTCTTCTCACGATCAGTGAGAAGAGCTTCAGGGCTGACTGTGGGGAAGAAGGGTTTATCTTCACTTCCCCGCAGACGATTGGTGTTCTGCCCCTGGGCAGGCAGATCGCCTGCCCAGATGAGCAGCGGCTCTCTTGCGGGATGCCCACGCTTCGCTCAGCCACTCTGGGGGTTGGATTCAGGGAAGCACTGCCATGCAGCGCCATGCCCCTTGGAGCCCCAATTACTGGGATTCCCCCAGTGTGCCCGCTGTGGCCGATCAATTCAACAAGGTTAAGGGAGTGCTCGCTCCCCAACCTTGTTTAACGTGGTGGCTACTTTGGTGGGTTTGCCTCCATGTAGCCACCGGGGTTGGGCGTGATCCATGAGCGAGCAAAACTGGGCTGTGCTCCCTTAGCCTGGTTTTGCTCACTCGTGTGGATAGCCTCAAAGTGGAGTTCTGGGGTGGGGGGAGAGTTTTTAAAGCAGATATTTTCCTCCACATAAACTCATCCCTGCAACCTGACTGACACTGTAGTTGAAATGTGACATTTAGAAAGGTTTTATAAGAATGAAGTGTAATGAAGTGTTGGCATTAGTGCTGGTCCTGGAATGTCAGCTGACTGAAGTGAGCTCTGTGAAACTTCCAGAGGACTGTCATTCCCTTGAGCAAGCTACTGCTAGATTAGAGTGTGGGTGCCCCGCCTTCCTTAAAACAGCCATTCTGCTATTTGGTAAGTTCTCTTTTGTGTCTGCACTGAGCACAGCAGGGAGCTTGGCCAGTTCATACTCCGAAAAAATGCTGCTGTGGATCTTAAAAAGAGTGACATTCTTCACAATTAAACCTGGGTTGAGGCAAGCAACAGGGAGCCATGCTCCAAATTTTAAAGCAATAAGAGGGATAGTATGATCCACTTCTGTGAATCTAGGTGACAGCTTTCTCCCCCAAACCCATATTTTCGATAAAATGTTTGGCACATTCTCATCACTGAGTCGAATATGTCCAACTGAACTGAATGCATATTGTTTTCCTTATTACTTTCCCTTTCCTCTACTGCCTTCTCTGTGTAAAATTTTAGATAAAATGATTGGAAACTTTTAGATTGGAAGCTTACATAGGAAGCTACCTTATACTAACTTAGACCATTGGTCCATCTAGCTCTCCAAAGTTTCAGGCAGGAGTCTTTCTCGGCCCTACCTGGAGTTTTCCCAGACAGCAGGCTTTACCATCATCATCATCATAAACAACAATGGATATTTAATAATAATAATAATAATAATAATAATAATAATAATAATAATAATAATAATTCAATTTCTATACCGCCCTTCCAGAAATGGCTCAGGGCGGTTTACAAAGAGAAATAACAAATAATATTTATTTACAAAGAGAAATAACAAATAATATTTATTTATATACCGCTTTTCAACAAAAGTTCCCAAAGTGGTTTACAAAGAGAAATACAAATAAATAAAATGGGTTTTCTACAAGGCTTTACTGTGAGTTTGAAGTTGCCCCCAAAAACTGATTCAAAAAATGGATTTTTAAAACTCTGGATATAAATCGGGTTACACTCTTAACGCGCAATGAAAAATCTGAATTGTGTGTGAAGTGCTCCTTGATAGCTCGCAGGGACTTTGCGGTAAATTTGGCTGATATGTGAATGCATTTTGGAGGAGATGCGATCTAAAAGCTAGGTGTGAAAAACTTCCTGGGGATGCCAGGGATTGAATCTGGGCTCTTTTGTGTGAAAAGCAGATGCTCTACCACTGAGCTATAGCCCCATCTCTTGCCAGGAACCTGTCTTAGCTATTCTGTAAAGCACTGTTCTTCGACGTGGTCTCTGTCTTCTACACAAATGGGCTGTGCGCCTGCACAGAAACCTTATCGGAATCTAATAAGCTCAATTCTCCTGCTTTGGGTGGGAACCCCGCACCAACCCACTATGTGTGGCTGCGCCACTCCTCTAGTCTTTCTTCATCCACGCTTCAGTGAAGATCGTGGAGTTTGCAGCTCATCAACTAGTAGGGTCAAGATATTCTCTTGTTGTTTTTCTCCTTGCTTATTTGGGTTTTTTTTATTGTTTTCCTAATTTCTTCTCATAGTAGCATTTTTTGTTCATTGCGATTTAGTTTTGCGGGTTCCCCCCCTAAATTGGAGCTCCAATCCCGGCCTTCGGTGTGCATGCCAGGCACGACAAACTTTTAAAAATGCATTCACTGTGGATCTAAGATCCCTTCCCCCGATACTCATACCAAGTGTCTATTGTGCCTGGGGGAAATCCCATGTTGTCGAGACCTGTCTTTATTGCCAGAAGTTCATGAAGCAGGCTCACAGAAATAGGGCTTCTTGCCTGCATGCAGCCCTATGGGATCTGGCTCTCCGGTCATCAGAAGCCTTGTCTCTGAAATGGTCAGCAAATATGGTCTCATCAGGACAATCAGAGTGTGTGGTATCTGCTCCCACAGAATCCGAAGTCCTGTCCTTGGTCTGCACCCTTGGCCACTATATAATTGACGACTTCGAGTGAGCCCACACACTCGGAAGATCATCCTCAGCGCCCAGCGTCCATGGTACCTAAGTCCTCTGCAGATCCATCTGGATCTGTACTGAAGTTGAAAAAGAAGAAGCTGAAGCTGCATTGAGACTTGCCGGCGGGTCGTCATCTCCCTCCTATACCTAAAAAGAAGGCGGCGGAAGAGGTTCCAGCATTGGAGACGCCTGTTTCCAAGAAGGCTAAGGTGGCATCGGATTGTATGGTGCAAAAATCACCGAAGCCGCCTAGCTCGCCAGTGATGATGGAAGCCCTCAACGTGACTGACCAGTGACTGTAATAGGTCCAGTAGAGAGCCTTTGATGGTGACGGAGGAACTGGGATATCCTTCTTCAGAGGAGGCATATTCTATGACCAGGCCTGCAGTGGATGTTCCTTGGATGCCTAGGTGATGGTCACCCCATCAGGGCTTACAGGAACGTTTTCCACTTAGAGACAGAAGTACCCATTGGGGATTGGAGGAGCATTCCTCAACATACAGACAGGAGTGGTCCTGGGATTGCCATGATCAAACTTATCAAGATCGATATTGAACATCAGAGTATTGCTCCCCCTTGAGCGCAGTTGACCCTTCGTATGGTGCATGGTGCCGTGAAGCTGAGCCGTGCGATCGGTACCAAGGGGACTACCAATCTGAGTACTCTGTCTATGCTCATCCGTGATATGGGTCCTGTTATTCAGAGGATCTCACGTATGATAAGTCCTTGATGATGAAGGGTTGGTGAGAGCCCCCCTCGCATTTGGAAGGGAGGCCACATTCCTGCTCACCTCAGCGCTCCCTGAGAAACCATATTGAGTGTCGTGAACCGCCCCCTTCAGCATCGGTGATGCCCCAAACCGCTTTGATATTGAACATTCAAGATGACAACCCGGGCTCCCCTCTTGAAGTCGATGCTCGTGGCACAAAACTCTTTGGCTCCTCTGGAGCCCGATTTGGAGGTGGTTTATCTGGGATCATCCCTGCTCAATGTCCAGTCGGCTCGAAACCAACCTCCCCTTCAGAAGACCTAAAACTGTATACGGCATATGTGATGCGAATGGCTTCCGACCTGGGGCTAAACCTGGGTAATCAACAGAAAGGAGAGCTAGACCCGCTGTACCGCCTCATCGATACCGAGGCCAAGGTCCCAGCCACTCTGCCCCTAAATTCAGCATTGCTGAAAGTAATAAAAGATCATTGGAAGAAGCCGATGATGCAGTCCAAGCCCAACAGGCATCTGGAAAGTTTTTATCGGATGCAATTGGGTGAGGACACATCCTTTTTGAAAAATCACCCCACCCTGAATTCAGTAGTCGTAGAGGCGTCCCTGCAAAGAACCAGAGGCCACAGCCAGTCGGCGCCAAGTGATAAAGAGGGCAGAAAGTTGGATTCTTTTGAGAAGCAACTATACTCTGCCTCAGCGCTACATTTAAGGGTGGTAAATTACCAAGCTTATAATGCCCGATATAATCATTTTTAATGGGAGAAGGTAAGCCTGTTTCTGAACCTCCTCCCACAAGATAAGAAAGGTCCAGCCAAGACATTTGCCAGTGAGGCCATTCAAGTGATCAGACAAGAACTTTATTCTGCCCACCATTCAGTGGAATGTTCTGCTAAAGTGATGGCCACATCGGTGCCACTCAGGAGGCATGCATGGTTGCCGTCATTGGAACTGCACTATGAGGCCCGATCTAGGATTGAGGACCTGCCCTTCAAAGGCTCTTGCCTATTTTCTGAACAAATGGACGATATGCTACAAAAGGTGCAGAAGTTGAGGAGCACAGCACGTTACATGTCTTATGCTTCGCCTACCAGTAAACCACAGGGGACAGCCAAGTGGTCGTCCTACCAGTCGCGAAAGGCTCCTTCCCAGCAACAGTCGCCTTCAGAACGGTCCTTTCATGGCACTAAATTCCAACCGAGACATAGGAACACAGGAAACATAGGAAACTGCCATATACTGAGTCAGACCATTGGTCTATCTAGCTCAGTATTGTCTTCACAGACTGGCAGCGGCTTCTCCAAGGTTGCAGGCAGGAATCTCTCTCAGCCCTATCTTGGAGAAGCCAGGGAGGGAACTTGAAACCTTCTGCTCTTCCCAGAGCGGCTTCATCCCCTGAGGGGAATATCTTGCAGTCTTCACACATCAAGTCTCCCATTCATATGCAACCAGGGCAGACCCTGCTTAGCTAATGGGACAAGTCATTCTTGCTACCACAAGACCAGCTCTCCTCTCCAAAGTCAGGAGGACAGCCCAGTAAGCTGGCTTTCCAAAAACAGCACCCAGGCATCCCTCAGAAGAAACAATGACTTGGGGTGCTACAGTACTCACCTGGCTCCATTCTTGGTGAGCTGAGACAAAGAGACTACGAACAAATGGGTCCTCACAATCATACGTCTGGGCTATACACTGGAGTTTTACGGGGCATGGCCAATGTCTGGGGTTGTGGTAACTCCTTGCACCCTGGAGTTAGAACAGGAGGTTCCTGCCCTCCTGGAAAAGGACGCAATCGAGTGAGTCATCAACCCCGACAGCCCCGGGTTCTACTCTCAGTACCTGCTGGTACCAAAGCCAGATAGCGGCCAGCACCCTATATTAGACCTCAGGGCTTTGAACAGGCATTTGATGTACAAAAGGTTCCGGATGTTGTTGGTACTGACCACTATGTCCGTCCTGGACAAAGGCATGTGAATGTTATCACTGGACTTAAAAGGTGCGTACTACCATGTGTCAATCCGCCCGCAGCATCGACACTTCCTGCGTTTTCAGATTGGGGGGATCCCCCATCGATCCAAGGCCCTGCCATTCGGCCTTACGACCGCACCGAGGGTCTTTATGAAATGTCTGGCCCCAGTGGTGGTGTTCCCACAGGAGCAAGGTGTGCAGGTACTGCCGTACCTGGATGATTGGCTGATCACGGCCTGCACCAGGTGGGCTGTTTTGGATGCCCTCGATATCGTGGTGGACACTCTGCAGGAGCTGGGTTTCCAGATAAACTTCAAAAAGTCCCAGTTGGAACTCTCCTGTTGAATTCGACACTACCTTGGAGGAAGTCCTCCTTCCTATGGGCTGTATAATCACTGTCCGGAAGTTGGTGGCTGCCTTCCTAGCCAGTGGCCCACAGGCCATGTGCTCTGTGCAGCACCTGTTGGGACACATGGCATCTAGTACGTACGTTCTGCCTCAAGCACGTCTGTGGATGCACATCATCCAGTGGTGGGTTTTGGATGTGTTCGATCCCCTTTGGGATCTGGCCCATCTCGAACGCACGCCCCCTCCTTGGGTGCAGGCGACCGCGGGGTGGTGGACAGAGTTGCGGCACTTGGGTGTCAGTACTCCTTTTCAAGCCTGTTGAACCAGCTGGGTGGTAACAACGGACGTTTCAGAGCTCGGTTGGGGAGCGCACCTGGACAGGTTTTGCCTGAGCGGGCATTGGTCTCCTGAAGAAAGGTCCAGGCACATCAATTATCTGGAGCTGTTGGCCATTTTCAACACTCTCAAAGGCTTTCTGCCCCTGATTGAGGGTCATTTGGTGTTGATACAAACAGACAACACAACAGCAAAAGCCTACGTCAATCGACAGGGTGTCACGTCCTAGAGGAGCCTGCTGTTTCTGGCTTTGGATCTATGGCATTGGTGCGTGGCACATGCAGTGTTACCCCAGGCAGTTCATCCAGGGTGTGTTGAATGTCCAGGCGGACATTCTGAGCAGGATGACAGTGGTCTTTCATGAGTGGGCACTGCATCAGGGTGTTCTGAGGGATGTGTTCGTGACATGGGAGGGTCCCAACTCTGGACCTGTTTGCTTCTCAGGACAATGCACAGTGTGCCCTCTACTGTTCTAGGGGCGGGAAGGGTGAGGGTTCTCTGGGCGACGCCTTGGTCATGTCCTGGATGGGGTCTCTCCTGTACTTGTTCCCTCTGTTTCCTCTCATCCCAAGGGTCCTGTGCAAACTGAGGGTGGATCGGGCCAGGGCAATCCTGATACCCAGTGGTGGTCCAGGAGGCCTTAGTTTCTGATCCTGCTATGCTTGGCAGTGGACTGGAGACGCCTACCTGTCCAGCCAGACTTGCTGTCTCAGGAATGAGTGCTACACCCAGAAGTTTAATCCTTCATCTGACTGCATGGCGAGTCCTGCCGACTTCCTGTTGAGTCTTAAGGAAGTGTTGGTGGCTGCCAGAAAGCAGTCCACTCAGAAGTCGTATGATCACTGGTGGACTTGTTTCACTTCCTTCACTTCCCAACATGGGTTTGATGCATTTAATCCATCTGTGCAAGATGTGTGTAACTATCTATTGTCCCTTAAGGAATCTGGTTTGAAGATTTAATCCCTTAAGGTGTATTTGGCTGCCATTGTGGCACATTTCCCCTCTGACCAGGCTTCCTGGTTTAAAGACCTGGTAGTAAAGAGTTTCCTGAAGGGTTTAATGCACATGTTCCCAGATGATCCAGTTATGTCACCGGCTTGGGACCTTTCAGTAGTCTTGGCTGGTCTACTACGGCTGCCTTTTGAACCATTGGCTTCAATTGATCCCTGCCTGGAAGGTCACCTTTTTATTGGCCATTACCTTGGCCACAGGGGCGTATCTAGGGTAGGGCAGGCAGGGCACGTGCCCCAGGCGCCACTTGAATGGGGGCACCATTTTCTAAAATTTAAAAGATCTAAAAAATGGCCACCAAAAACAAAATGGCACAAGCTCAAATGGACTCTGTGAGGCCCTAGAGGCCAGAGCGGGAAGGGGGAACCTTTGCAGACCCCTCCACAGCCTTTAGAAAACCTCCTGAAGGGGCTACAGGTTAAAAAAAATTAATATAATATAAGTTACTGTACACATATTTAGTTTGGAACTATATACAGAGAATCAGGGCTTGTGAATACTGAGCTGAAGCATATGAGCTAGGATTGTATCAATTTGCTCTTACTTTGCTTCTTATGATAAGTGAGTTAAATGTGATGTCTTAATAATATGGCTATTAATGGTGAGTTTGTCTTTGAATCAGTGTGAAATCCTTAGTATTAAGACCCACTGGGAGTTTCTTGCTTTCTTTCTCTCATTTTAACTGTCTTTCTGAAATACTAGAATATATTCCAAGCAGTGACACAGTTTACTCTGAATATCCTTTAATTATTTTCAGAGTATCTTGGAAAAGTCAAATTCTCCATTTATTTTTAAAACTTACGTAATAGTGATGCTACAATGCATAGTAGAGAATTAGAGAGGCACTTCTGTTTAGTTTTCCAAGTACACCTCCACATAGTATTTGGGTATTTCATGAGCCCCAGCATACTGAAATTTGTAGTTTTCCAGCATTTTTTAGTCTGGCTATGTCCACTGCTAAATAGTTTTTGAAATATTAAAAGATTAACGAGCTTGACTTGTATTTTTCAGCTGATATTATGGTAAAGTTATCTGAAAGATGGGTGTCAGATGCTTGGACAGGGGGCGCAATTTCAGTGCTTGCCCTAGGCGCTATTTTCCCTAGTTACGCCTCTGCTTGGCCAGGCAGTGAGTGAGTTACGGGCCCTGAGGGCTGTCCAGCCATACCTTCAGTTCCATAAGGACAAGGTAGTGCTCAGGACAGATGTCAGGTTCCTGCCCAAAGTGGTGTCCATGTTTCACCATTCATCCCTGCTCACTCTACCAGTGTTTTTTCCAAATCCTTCATCGGATGCGGAGAGGAGGTTATACTGTTTGGATGTTAGAAGGTCATTGTCCTTTTGCGTTCAGAGGTCTACTGAGTGGAGGAAGTCTCCCTCCTTGATTGTTCTCTATGATGGGCCTCATAAAGGTCTACAGGTATCGGCCCAGTCCATGTCTAGGTGTATAGTTTCCACAATTGAGCTTTGTTATCAGTTGGCTCATAAACTGTTGCCTGCAATGGTTAAGGCACATTCTGTCAGGTCTGTGGCAGCCTCTGTTGTCTTTGACCGTGCGGTCCCATTGGATGCTATGTCAGGCAGCTACTTGGGCTTTGCCCCATTCATTTATCCGTCATTATGCAATTGATACCAGGGCACAGAATGATGCTGTATTTGGCAGGAGTGTCATGCAATCCATTTTCAGTTGATGTACTTGTTTCTAAAATTAAAAATTCTGGCAGATTATATTTGCTTCTGTTCTTCCCTCCTCCTTGGGTGCTAGCTTGCCCATTTGTGTAGGCGACAGAGAACATGTTGAAGAACTACAGGCTACTCATCTGTAACGTTGGTTCTTCTAGTGCTCATCTGTACTTCTACATGCTCTCCTGCCCTCCCTGCGGGGTTCACTGAAGCTGGACTCTGTGACTGAGGGGATGAGGAGTGGTGCAGTCACATATAGTGGCTGGGGGCAGGGTTCCCGCCCAAAGCAGAATTGAGTTTATTAGATTCCAACGAGGTCTCTGCGCAGGTGCATAGCCCATTTGTGTAGAAGGACAGATGACCACTAGAAGAACCAAAGTTACTGGTGAGTAACCAGTAGTGCCATATTGATGGTGCTTTATAAATAACAACAGCTTGAAGATGCCCTTTTTGGATTAGATATGCATTGGATATGCATTTTTTGGATTAGCTGAGTTAGAACAGTACAAACACTGAAGAAGAGGCTACTTCAGATGGACATGGCAACCAAAGTCTTGCAATAAAGGCATGTCACCTCTTATTTTCCCTTCTCTGATCACAAATGAGAGTTTTGATTCTGACCAATTGCTATTTTATTAACTTGTTTTATTTTCTCACAGAAGAGTTTTAGGAAATGTTTCATCATGTTTATCATCAATTAATGTATATTTCAGGGATGATAGTAATAGAGATTTCTATTTATTTTACAGTCAAGATTGGAAGAGGGAATTCTTGAGAATGAGCTGAAGTCCTGGATTGGTTATTCAGTGTTTTGCTGTCATGGCACTTGTTAGCAGCAAGTCAGATATAGCAGTTCTTTTCTTTTTCCTTCCTCTTCACACTGAAGGAAACTAGTAGCCAACCACTGTTACTAGGGCTGCTAGTTTGCCAAAAATGACTGTTTTCCCAGCTTTTGCTTTTTCCACCAGCAGATGGGTGACAGAGGTTAATTTCAGGCCATATTGGGGCACCACAGGGTTCCGCTGTTAATTCCTGTACCATATGGCACAAAGATGAAACATACCATGTTTTATCCTTTTATTATATTTTCTTCCAATTTTTCAAGGGTTCAGGCTTGCTACATCTACAGGCCCCACCTCAGAAATCTCAGTTTTTTTGGATTCATCTGACCTGGCAAACCTAATATTAATGTCAGCCCATCTATGCTACCTTTAAAACTTCAGTGTGTGGGTAGAATGAATGTATATGGTGGGGGGCAGAATAGATGTAGGATTGTAGCAGCAACCTCTACCTTGGCCTGCAGTGATCATTTGAATAAAGCCTATGCATTTATACCAATGGAAACTACAAAAAGCAAGGTTCCTTATGAGGCCCCTACTGAATTTTGATCAATGGAACTGAATTAAGGAGAGCTGGTTCCTTGGGGGGAGAATTGTTTCTAGGCAAACAGCAACCAGATTATTTATTTATTTATTTATTTATTATTTATTTATTTATTATTTATTATTATTATTTTTACATTTATATCCCGCTCTTTCTCCAAGGAGCCCAGAGCGGTGTACTACACACTTGAGTTTCTCTTTCACAACAACCCTGTGAAGTAGGTTAGGTTGAGAGAGAAGTGACTGGCCCAGAGTCACCCAGCTAGCTCCATGGCTGAATGGGGATTTGAACTCGGGTCTCCCCGGTCCTAGTCCAGCACTCTAACCCACTACACCATGCTGGTTCTCTTATTTTGGACACAGTTCTTAGTTCAACAAACTTTTTCTTGCAGGCTTAACTTTTCCTCAATCTCTCTCTCTATTTATTTATTTACATTTAAATTCTGTTCTTCCCCCAAGGAGTAGGGATGTGCACGAACTGGTTCGGAGGCCATGTTGGAGTCCTCCGAACCGGTTCGGAACTGGGCCGGTCCGGTGGTCCAGCACTGGGGGGGGTTGAACTTTAAGGGCAGGGGGGTAGTACTTACCCCTCCCGCCGCTCTTCCCCCTCCGGCGCTGTATTTAGAATTGAAGTTTTGGGGGCGGCAGCATTCCTTCCTGCCGCCCCTGCCCCTGTCGTTGCCAGGAACTTGTTTAAATACCAGCACGCATGTGCCCGTTGCAGGGCGCGCCTGTCGCCGCCGTACACGCGCTGCATACGTCACACGCAGCGTGCGTGTGACGTATGCAGCGCGCGCACAGCGGCAACAGGCGCATGTGCGCCGCGACGGGCGCATGCGTGCTGGTATTTACACGACTTCCTGGCAATGATGGGGGCAGGGGTGGCAGGGAGGAACGCTGCTGCCCCCAGAACTTAAATTCTAAATACAGTGCTGGAGGGGGAAGAGCGGCGGGAGGGGTAAGTACTACCCCCCACCTTTAAAGTTCAACCCCCCTCAGTGCCGGACCGCGCCGCCGTGGTTCCGTGCACACCACTACCAAGGAGTCCAGAGTGGTATACATGGTTATAGTTATCCTCACAACAACCCTGTGAGATAGGTTAAGCTGAGAGAGAAGTGACTGGTCCAGAGTCACCCAGTGAGTTTCATGGCTGAATGGGGATTTGAACTTGGGTTTCCTTAATCCTAGTCCATCACTCTAACCATTACACCACACTGCCTCTTTACAGGCAGCTGGGAGTGGCAAAAAGAGTACACTTGCTGGGAGTGGATGAACTATGATTTCCTCAGACCAGAGCAGTTAGCCTGGAGCCCAACCCCCTCCCCCCATCTCTCTCTCTCTCCATTTTAAGCATCTGAGGCCATACCTTCTCTTCAGATGAATGCATGTAGGTGAAGAGTGGCATTTATGGCTGTGATCTAGCTCTCCCCTGTCTCTTTTGCCAGGAGCGAAGATCTGAAAGGGGCTATTTAAAGGAGACATTGGGCAATTGAATGACATCAAGGTTTGTCTCAAAATAGCAAAATCTGGTTTACATAGCTAATTAGAACAACAAAGAGGGAATTAATTACATCCATCCACAAGCTCCTCTTTATCAACATAGCAGTTGTGGTCATAAATTGTGGATAACATTTTCTTCAGAAATAATAAAGTACCAAATCTAAATTATATAAAAAAATGTCAATGAACTATGAAAATGTAAGGTCCACCTCCCAGGATGATCAAAGAAATTCAGTTCCATGGATAAAAAGTTGAGTAAAGTCCTGCTGACTTGGTATAAAGGTAAAGGTGTGCAGTTGAGTTGGTGTCGACTCCTGGCGCCCACAGAGCCCTGTGGTTTTCTTTGGTAGAATACAGGAGGGGTTTACCATTGCCTCCTTCTGCGCAGTGTGAGATGATGCCTTTCAGCATGTTTCTATATCGCTGCTGCCCGATATAGGTGTTTCCCATAGTCTGGGAAACATACCAGCAGGGATTCAAACTGACAACTTCTTTGCTCACTAAGGTAAAGTGTGCTATCAAGTCAATTTTGACTCCTGGCGCCCACAGAGCCCTGTGGTTTTCTTTTGGTAGAATACAGGAGGGGTTTACCATTGCCTCCTCCCGTGCAGTAGGAAATGATGCCTTTCAGCATCTTCCTATATCTCTGCTGCCCGATATAGTACCAGCGGGGATTCAAACAGGCAACTTTTTGCTTGTTAGTCAAGCACTTCCCTGCTGGGACAAGGCAAATTATTTCCCGGCTGCGCCATTAGGTGGCTCACTGACTTGGTATACTAGATGTTAAATTATGTAAACTGCTGAAAATTGCAAGGGTAACTGGATTTTCTTTCAAATGGTGCACAGCTATCCTCTGTGGCAATAACGTTGTATGAACAGTTAAATACAGAGGCTGTTCTGACAACCAGCCAAAACCAGGCTAAGAAAGCTAAGCCCGGTCTTGGCTGATCGTCAGAGCTTCTGGGAGCTATGCAGCTCCCGGTGCCAAACCTGTCTCTGGAGCCTGCCTGTAAAATGAGGTAAAGGGAGCAAGCACTGCCTTAGCCCCATTTTTCTTATTGTCTGCCAGCCCTGGCTTCTTGTACCCAGGACTGGGAGATTGGCTCCCAGCTGGCATTCAGGGAATCCCATAATGCATTGTGTACTTGCACAGTGCATTATTATGAAGCATCCCAGCCCTTGAGTCTCTGTGCTTCCGGCAGCTGCTGGCAATCAGGTTGATGGGCGATCCACCCATCTAGGGAGCCAAGAGGGATCTTCTGTGGGGAGGTAGGTGCAAGCAGCCTTCCTCCGCGCTTTCCCTTGAGCCCTTTCTCACCGATCGTGAGAGAGAGCTCACAGACTGCTTAAAATGCAAATAGCCATATTATCCTTAGAAAATAATTTTCAATGTAGGAGATAGTTTAATTGTGTAGTAATGTCTGCACCTCGCCAAACTGAGATAAGATGTTTGAGATTTTTTTTATTATTATCTTATGTTAAGGAATGTATATTCCTCCTTTACAGTCAGAGATGGCTTAAGGCAGCTTGCAAATATTTTAAGACCAGCACAATAAATCAAATTAATATAACAAATTAAAATAAGAAAATAAACACAAATACACAATGCAGTCAGTAAAAATCAGACCACAGCTATAAGAGCCAGAGAAAACAATGGGTGATATGAACACTGAATTACTCCTGAATAGTCATGTTGATATTGTGTAGTCCTTTAGAGGACTACAGAGTCCTTGACTAACTTAGTCTGGATGTCAGCCAATGTCACTAAAGGCCTGCTGAAAACAACAAGTCTTTAAAAGTCAAATGCAGGGATACTAGTTGACAAGTGGGTCTCTCAAGGTAGGGAGCTCTACACCTTAGGGGCTGCCATGGAGAAGGCACTTTCAAATCCCCCCATCCCACAACCACCCATATATGTAGAGCTCTGAAAGTGGCAGGACTTGTAGAAAACCTTCTCCAGGTGACCTGAAATTGTAGGAAGCTTCATATTGGATCTTCCCTTTCTTTTAAAAGCAGCTGAAAAAAGGTGGGGGTGGGATCTGAGCCATGCTGCAGTGGGCAGTGAACAACAGAGTACCTTCAGGGGTTGAGCAGGTCAGGAAGGTGAATAAACAATCAGCAGCAGTGATAGTAGAATGCTGCAGTTAGGAATGCAGGCTCAGTGATGCAATGAAAGGGAGATGCAGAAAGCTTCACGTGCTTTGCAGGCTCACACACATAGCTGGTTCAAAATCTCATTGCCAGATGTTTTATAGCTGCTTCCCTCATAAATACAAAGCAATGTTATGTTTGTTTAACTAAGACATTTATTCAAGAAACAACTACATTTTCTCCTTCTCCTTTCCCTCCCTTTTCTTTCTGACTCCCCACTCTCTAAAGGATCCCACTGGGACAAACTTCTAATCAACAAAACATAAAGGGGGACATTCACACATGACCAAGTGGGCAGGGCAGTGGTTGGGTGGGGTGGCGATTGGGTGGTGGGGAAGGCTGGTGCAACTCACCTTCCCCTGTTGTTGGGAGTGTGGACTGTGCTCCCAGATGATCCACAATGTGTGGTGCAACACGGAGTTCCAGAGGACGAGATGACATGTAATGGCTTCTGGATATCCCACAATGCACCATGTGACATGTGCAGTGAATTGGGGGATTCCCCCAGGAGACAGGTGCTCTAGGTGCCCATCTGTGTCCGCTGGGTCTGAATATAGCTGCAGAAAACATATTTGTTTATTTATTATTGTTAAATTTATATACCGCCTTTCATTAAAGCAATCCCAAGGTGGTTTACAGCAAAAAATTTTTAACACAAGATGGTAAAAAAGACAATTAAAAATATTAAGTGGGGGGGAAATATTAAACAAATCTGATTAAAAAATTTAAAACAAAAAGCATAAAAGCAATAAAGATTATAAAGAGCAGTAGCAGAGAATCAAATAAATGCCTGGGCAAAAAGCCAAAATTTTACATTTTTTCTAAAAGCTGTGATGGGAACTGAAGAGCAAATAGCCACCGGGAGAGCATTCCAGAGTCTGGGAACATTATCCCGGAGCGCAGGTTAAGGGCTCACTCTAGCCCTTAACCCTGGCTAAGCCAGGTTTCAAAGCTGGGCTAGGTGGAGTTGCCCTACCGGGATCAGGCCTAATCCTGGTGGTTCTCAAGTGCAGCCTAACCCAGACTGAGCTTCGCTAGCCTTGGTTAGGGGGTGCGTGAGAACAGCTTCAATGACTGCTAGATAGAATAAAACAAGTTGTTCTAGTAAGAACTAATCAGCTTACTTTCTTTTCACTGTCTCTACATCTAGACTAAATCAGGGGTACATCGAGGTCTACAAGTTAGATCTCTTGCACCTCAAATGTTCATGTGTCCACTGTCTTGGATTGGGGTGGATATCATCATTACAAACTACACCATTGAGGTGTCCCTGTGTGTCATTCACTACAGCTGTTCCAAATTTGATTCAAATCAGTTAAACAGTCCTCAAGTTAGTGCACTTGTGTCTCAAAGGTTTATGCATCCACCATCTTGGATTGGGGTGGATAACATCATCACAAACTACACCATTGGGGCATCCCTATATGTCCATTCAGCTGTAGCAAATTTAGTTCAAATCGGTTAGACTGTCAACAAGTTATTGCACTTGCATCTCCAAAGTTTACGTGTCCACCATCTTGAATTGAGGTGGATGACATCATTACAACCTTTGCCGTTGAGGTGTCCCTATGTGTACCTACAGCTGCAGCAAATTTGGTTCAAATCAGTTAAGCGGGTAACAAGTTAGCCCACTTGTGCCTCAAAAGTTTATGCGTCCGCCATCTTGGATTGGGGTGGATGACATAATCACAGACTACGCCATTGAGGTGTCCTTATTGTCACTCACTGCAACTGTAACTAATTTGGTTTAAATTGGTTAGATAGTCTACAAATTAGCCCGCTTGATCCTCAGATGTTCACACAGCCACCATCTTGAATTGATGTGGATGACATCATCACACACCACACCATTTGGGCATGCCTATGTGTCCCTACATCTGTAGCAAATTTGGTTCAAATCGATTAGGCGGTTCACAAGTTAGCCCACTTGTACTTCAAAGGTTTACGCATCTGCCATCTTGGATCGGGGTGGATGACATCATCACAAACTACGCTGTTGAGGTGTCCCTATGTGTCACACAGTGCAACTATACCTAATTTGGTTTAAATTGGTTAAACAGTCCACAAATTAGCTTGCTTGCGCCTCAGATGTTCACGCAGCTGCCATCTTGAATTGGTGTGGATGACATCATCACACACCACACTTTTTGGGTATTCCTGTGTGTCCCTACATCTGTTGCAAATTTGGTTCAAATCGGTTAGGCGGTTCACAAGTTAGCCCACTTGCACCTTAAAGGTTTATGCATTCGCCATCTTGGATCTGGGTGGATGGCATCATTACAAACTATGCTGTTGAGGTGTCCCTATGTGTCCATACAACTGTACCTGATTTGGTTCATATTGATCCAGGCATTGTACACACACACAGAATGCCGGGTGATCTCATAAACCTACTAGGGGTGTGCATGGAACCGGCTGGCCTGATTCGGTCCGGCACCCTCTTGAATCCTCCCCCCCATTCGGCTTGGTCTGCGGGGGGTGGGTTGCCAGCCTTTTGTTAAATTTTTTTTTTTTAATGTTACCTTAAACCTCCTCCGGAGGGTTGCTGAAGGTGGCGGCGGGGTGTGTGTGTCTGTCTGCGGAGGTTCCCCTCCCCCTGCAGGCCTTAATAATCACCACCGCAGCGGGTTCTATAGCCCTTTTTGGCCTGTTTGGGCCTCCGTAGCACAGCGCGGTGGCAATTTTGGCTGTCACCGGACATGCACAAATGGCCTCTGTGAGGCCTGGAGGAGGGGGTTTAAAGTAATAAATAAATACATAAATAAAATTCTTTTTAACAAAAGGCTCGCGAAACACCCCCCCCCGGACCGCCAGGTGGGTTTGGCTCCATGTCGAGCCGAACTGGGGTTGAGGAGTTCGGCTCGAAGGCGAGCTATCAAACCGAACCGGCTCAACGGCAAACTGTCGAGCCGATTTGCACATCCCTAAAACCTACTGGAAAGTAGGCTAACAAGCTGCAGATCAGAACTTTGGTGCTTGGGGAAAGGAGGGCTTAACTCTTAACAGCAGGAAGCTCTGGCATTTAAAACAGCATTCACAAGTTGCAGACATAACCCCACACAGCCATCCCATTAGTGCCGGCGGATGATCTTGTGTGTCATTGTAGTGCACTGCTGGAGATGGGGTGTCATAGGAACATAGGAAACTGTCATATACTGAGTCAGACCATCGGTCTATCTAGCTCAGTATTGTCTGCACAGACTGGCAGTGGCTCCTTCAAGGTTGTAAGCAGGAATCTCTCTCAGCCCTATCTTGGAGAAGCCAGGGAGGGAACTTGAAACCTTCTGCTCCTCCCAGAGCGGCTCCATCCCCTGAGGGGAATATCTTGCAGTGCTCACACATCAAGTCTCCCATTCATATGCAACCAGGGTGGACCCTGCTTAGCTAAGAGGACAATTCATGCTTGCTACCACAAGACCAGCTCTCTTCTAGGATGGAACAGTGATCTTTTGTATTGCTGCTTTTGCCCGGGATTGGGCCAGGTCACTATTCTTGTCTTGTGGAATTAGTCATTCAGGCTGTTTAGTGGCTCATAGAAATTAGACATTTTTTAAAATTAAAAGATCATTGGTTTAACATTCTTTACACATGCAAGCATTATGTGCATTGTTTTCGTATTTTAGCAAATATGTAACTGAAAATCACAGAAGAAACAACTCTGGGGAATGATTCCTTTGCATTTTGCTCTCCGCTTAGCTGCCTTGTGTTAACTTGTCTATGCATCATTTTTACACCTCCTCTTTTTTCTCCTCTCTGAAGAGAGTGGTGAGATGTTTTTTTAATCCGAATGCTGAAGCATAAATAATTGATACAATCCTACTACCTAATAAAAAATGTGTGGATACTTTCCTCTGTTCCCATTAATTATTTTATTGAGCTTTGATATAAAAGGAACATCAAAATACATAAGCTTTAAGAATAATAGTTTATTCTTCTATGAAGAAATAGCGTGTAAATAAAACCAAACATACCTCTTTTTCTATTGTATCCAATTCTGTCCATCTTTTTATTTCTGGACCAAGTTTTACAGAATAGTAGACTTAATATGTTTTGCTGCTACAGAAAAATCACACATTTTTCACTTAACCATTGTGCAATGTTCGTGCAATCATAAGTGCACCTAGGTAATTTTGGAGCCTGGACTTAAAAAGGCCTTTGGAGGCCTCGCCCCACCCCCACTGCAAGTTAAGCATCATTTTTTAACATGTAGGTTCTTGAGGGCACAAACCACACCACCCAGTACAGACTAAAGAGGATTAGGGAGCCCACAGGGGGTGTGGAGGCCCTGGACTTCAGCCCTGAAGTCTAGGGGTTAGAGCGCCTCTGGGTGCAATGATACAACAGCAACAGCAACTTCTGAAAACAATTCTGGTTAGTTGTCACTCCACCCTCCCTGCTTGCTGTCTTCTAGCGTTATGTATACAGCACAGGCTGTGGGTTTCCCCCCCTCCCTGGTTCAAAACTCATTTTACAGTTTCTCTGCTATCGTGATGGTGAACTTCAAAGGGAAGAGTTCACAGCAGAAAGCACTTCAAAGAGAAATTCTAACTTTAAAGAAAGATTAATGGCCAGCACATAGCAAAACCAAAACTTTCCAAGCCTCTTCCTTGCAAGACTTGGGGATGCTAGAGCAGGGTCTTGTTGATTCTCACTGTCGCACATGCCCAATTTCAAGTGTTGTGTTTATGATTTGCCCAGATGAGAATTAGTATATCAAAAAGTACAACCCAGATTGGCAAGGACCAATCATAGGAACAGAGGAAGCTGCCTTATACCAAGTCAGATCATTGGTCCACCTAGCTCAGCATTGTCTATACCAGGGCTTTAGGCCCTCCTGCAAATGTTGGCCTTCAACTCCCATAATCCCTGGCTATTGGCCACTGTGGCTGGGGATTATGGGAGTTGTAGGCCAACATGTGCAGGAGGGCTGAAATTGAGCTGGCTTTATACCAACAGGCAGTGGCCAAGGTTGCTCTCCAAGGTTTCAGGCAGGGGTCTTTCCCAGCCCTACCCGGAGATGCAGGGAATTCAACCCAGGACCTTCTGCATGCAAGCTAGATGCACTACCACTGTGCTATGGCCCTGTCCCCATTATAGGGTCAAATGTGGCTGGTACCTTTAAAAATTGGTGTACTGCAATACCCACCCTATCATGCCAGTTCCCCTACATTTTCTTTTAGCTTCGCCACCCAAAGCTTCTTCTATCTGCTTCATTCCAGTTTTGTTCACAAGAAACCTTACTCAGGCCTACTCAGTTTAGGCCCCCTAGCTGTTTTTTGATTGCAACTCCCATAATCCCCAGCCACAATGGCCAATAGCCAGGGATTATGGGAATTGTAGGCCAACAACTGCAGGAGGGCCAAAGATGAGCAGCCCTGCATCTGAATATGTTGCACAGAAGGCAGCCTCTTATGGAGCATATGCAGATAGCTAAATGCATCGTGTTCGAAGTATATCTCCGAGCACCAAAGACTGGGGACCAACAGGGAAATGCTGGGTTTTTTATGCCTCTCTCATTAGCTTCCCAGGGGTATCTGACTGACCACTGTTGGAAACGGTGCTGGACTAGATCAGGAAACCATTCATTCATTCATTCATTCATTCATTCGATTTCTATACTGCCCTTCCAGAAATGGCTCAGGGTGGTTTACAGAGATAGATAGATAGATAAGTAAGAAAGATGGATTCCTGTTCCCAAAGGGCTCACAGTCTAAAAGGAAACACAAGTTAGACACCAGCAACAGTCACTGGAGGTACTGTGCTGGGGGTGCTCTGTGTGGTCTCAGTTCTTTTTTTCTTTTTCTTTCTTTTTTACTTTAGCAGAGTTTCAGAGGCAGACTGTGGCTTATATGTTCATGTTCATTCATGGCTTATATGTTCATTTTTATGTTTTCTACAGTAGCAGTTCTAGCAGTCATGACGTGCAATTCAGCTGTCTGTATGGGACCAGAACTCGAGGGAGAATAGTAGCTCATGTCTCTTTGTTGTTTTCTGGTCAGTCGTATGTGCTCTGTGTGGTCTCAGTTCTTTCTTTCTTTCTTTCTTTCTTTCTTTCTTTCTTTCTTTCTTTCTTTCTTTCTTTCTTTCTTTCTTTCTTTAACTTAAACAGAGTTTCAGAGGCAGATTGTAGTGGCTGAATGGGGGAAGGCATACTTCTGTCCCTTCCTGCCTCCGCAATAGGCATATGGGACATGCTGTTCTCACAAGGTATAGATAGAAGCAAAATCTGGCCACTCTACTGCCCCTCTTTATGATGTGTCACTGGATTGAACCTGATAGTTTGACTAAGTGGGCAACATGGAATTTTCACATTTTTCTGTAGCAAATAATGTTGCAATTATTCCACAGGGAGCACTATACTGTGCACACATATTGATGTAGCAGGATTGCAGTGTTTGCTACTTCAAATATGTGATGACTAATTGGGAAATCTAGGAGACAAAAAAGGAAGAAGAAGAAAAAAAGCTTGACACCTAAATGTCACAGAGCTTTACATTAGCAAATTGAATCTCTGTTCTTTCCGACCGGGGCTTAAGATCCTGATAAAGTGAGACATAAATTCCTGTCAGTGTTCTTACCTCAACAAGCAATCTGTATGGTAAACTATTTTGTTTTCCTTTTTAATGTAGGTAATTCAGAAAAGAACGTGGGGATAAAACCAATAAGCTGTCAGCTTAGAACATGTAACTGTGCGGTGCTGCACAACAAGTGCATGACTCAGTATTTAAAATTGCATTAGGAATAATAATATATGACAGGAGTATAATATTTCAGATTGAAGAGGCAATGCTGAGTAGGTTGCTGTTAATTGTGGTGCATCCTTTGTTAAACAGACCTTCCATTTACATAGAACAATGTGCTGACACTATTAACACTAATAGGACTGACCTTTTTGGAGCTGGAATGTCAGTATAATGTCAGGAGCCCTTTGTGTACAGCTCAGTGTGCATGCAAAATAAGGTTGTGATGAAGATTGTAAAACTCCATGAACTGTGTGCTTGCCAGACATCAAAGGTTACTTGCCAGAGATTGATTCCAAACCATGTTGCCACTGTCTAGCAACCATTGTGTCACAAGGAAGCCTGGTTTACCTGTAGGATTCCATAGTCATCCATACTTCACAAGATTTATGAGCAGTTCAACCCCTGGGCTTAAAAGCCTATGACTAGGGATTCAGTTTCCCTTAATTTCATCTCTGCTTCTCTAGTTACTCTGTTTCTCCTTCTATAAATCCTCTGCTCTCCATCTCTTGCTCATTTAAACCTCAAGAACACCCTTTTTCTCCCTCTGACAGAGTACTTAACATTTATAGGTTAGTTCTTGGAGTAAATCCTGTGGATGCATGCTAGGCCTGCCATGTAATTGCCTATATTAATTGATTAAAGTCTTTTGATTGACTTAAATGTGCTCTCAGTTAATTGGGCAGCAGACTTCAAAATATTATTTTAATGCAAGGACTTGAAAAGTTGTTGGTGGCAAATGCCATCTTAGGAGGCCTTGCCTCTTCTCTCTTGCTCATGAGGGAATACTTGTTTTAAGATCATGCATATTGCAAAATGTGCATACATCACCCCCAAACAAGTGTGCATTTTCAGTAATATTTGTGTACAAATTTATGCAGATTCAATCCATTAATTAAGACTCATACAATTAATCAACTAAAATTTATTTAATTTGATGACAACCTCATTGCATACATATGGAATTGCTTCATCCAAATAAATTATCCTTGCAACGTGCCTATAGAGGGCTTCCATAAGCTTTTTTAAACTGCCCTGCTTCCTGAGCAGTAAGAAGTTCCAGGGGTTTGGAGCATGCCTGGGATTCTGGTTTCCCTTGAAAAAAGAGTCACTGCAGACTTCTGCTGTCTTGGTAGTATTTGCTTTATGTATACAACTATACAGCTTGTGCATTTGAAGTTGGGAAGGTAACAGTTCATCTCAGAAGTGTGAGCAAAGAGCCCCTAAATGGGCTGCAAATGGCCCAATCTGTCATTTGGGAGGCAGGCGGACTCAGAGAAGGAGCTCTTGTCACTGCCTCCCTCCCCTGAGTGCCTGCACACCGGTTGGCAGTCCCTGTCTCTGCCAATCAGCGGCACTTTAAGTATGTTAAAAAAACTTGCCCGGTGGGCATGGGGCTGCGGCGGGGCTCTGGAGAGGCCCCCCAGAAGACAGGAGACTACAGAACAAATCCCCATGGACCATGGGTAAGTGCGCCTGTGATGAGGATGGAAGAAGTAAATACAAATCAAGGCAAACCTTGCTTAGCAAAGTGGACAATTCATGTTCACTGCCACAATGTTCTCTACTCCTGCATTTGCTATCCAAGCTTGAAAAAATAAACATGCAGGGCCAGATGACGCATTTAATGTAACACATAATTTGACCCTTTGCTAAATTAAATATCCAAACATTCTTTTATTTAGCAAAGAAAGAGAGAGAATAATTGAGAGAGAATAATCTGCATTTAGCATAACGTGTCATTTGGCCTTCTGAAGTTCCAGTCCTTCTATATTTGCAGCCCTCCTTTTCCATAGCAAATAAAGTATCTACGCATGAGTATCTATTCCTGAAAAGATACTGCATACGAATCTGCCTGTCTGCAGTTTTCTAGATTATGGCCATTGTGTAGAGATTGCAACCCAGGGAAAGTTAAGTGCATTAGATCGCTTGAAATCAATGGGACTGTAATGCAGTTAGTAATACAGTACTCGTGAGATACTAACCACAAAAACAATATGAATAGAAGATGGGGGTGGGGGGATATGTGCCTTTTCAAAGCAGTTACTCATTTCAATCTTCCTGTATTTTTGTTCTAGGCACTATCCAAAGCAGTCCTTTACTACAGTGGCAGACACACCTGAAAACCTCCGACTGAAACAACAAAGTGAATTGCAAAGCCAGGTAATCTGTGAGTGAATTCATGAATGTTACCAACATTATTGGTAATGGGGTTTGTTCTTTTAAAACAATTTCATAGTAGTGTTAGAACTAAAGTCTGTTTCACACAACATTTTCTCCCCTTACAAGCAGTACCTGGCAGATGTGGATTTATGTGACCAGTAACAATGTTCATTATCAGAACTATTAGAAACAAAGTGCTGCTCTGATCATAAGAATTGCTTTTGGCTGTCTAAGTCTGTGATTATAGGTTCATTACATGGGCATGGGAGTGCCTGTGTAATATGGTAAAACAGCATTTTAAAATGTCATTCCATTTGACTCCACCCGATTTTGTGGGTTTCTCAAAACTTTCCCTTTGCGGTATTTGGGCTATTACAGGCATTTTTAAAGCTCAAAATCACCTGCTGAACAAGTGTGCCAGTTTTCTAGTGAATCCGTAGAAAAATGGTTAAGTTATAAGGAGCAGAAGTTGAAAAGCACACATGAAATCTGAACATCACAGTCAGGTCTTTCCCTCCCCCATATTTACAATGAGAGGCTTTGCTAATTAATAGTGAAGCCAGACTGACTCAATGAGCCTCTTCTCATGATCAGTGAGAAGGGCTAGAGGGTGGTCTGCAGGGAAGGGGGATTAAACTTACCTTCCTCGCAGATGATTGAGCCGGCATTGCGGGGCATGTTCCGCACATGCCCAGATTATTTCCTGCTCACTGAGGCAGCAGGGAGGGTCGGGGGCTGGGATGTGATGTCCTGGCCCCTGGAAATACAAGGATGCACCACATGAGTACACGGTGCATCATGGGGATCTTCTCTCCTCTCCCTTGGCTTCCTCCAGTGCAGCCACGGCTGCGACACAATAAAGAAAATGGGGTTAAGGAAGCACTTGCTCCCTTAACCTCATTTTCAAGGGTGGCTACTTAGGCAGGTTTGCTGTCATGTTGCCGCCAGGATAGGGGCTCCCTCAGCCCAGTTTTGCATGCGTATGTGAATAGTCTCAATTTCTTTGGAGAAAGTATCTCTTGATATCTGTCTTCTGTAAGAGGGCCTTTTGTGTTTGTGTTTTTAAATAACAACAACAACAACAACAACCTGGAAGATAAAGAACATTACAAATACCTGGGCATTCTCCAGGCTGATAACATTGCACACACTGAAGTTAAAAGAAAAATTGGAAGTGAATACATTAGGAGAGTTAGAAAAATCCTAAAGTCCAAACTCAATGGCGAGAACACTATACAAGCCATAAACACCTGGGCTATACCTGTTATCAGATACACTGCAGAAATAATAGACTGGACCCAGGCAGAGCTAGAGACGCTAGACCGTAAGACCAGGAAAATCATGACCATCAATCATGCTCTGCACCCCCGCAGTGATGTAGATAGGCTATACCTCCCTCGCAGCTCAGGTGGAAGAGGAATGCTGCAAGTCCATCAAACAGTAGAGGAGGAGAAAAGAGGCCTTGAAGAATATATAAAGGACAGTGAAGAAGATGCACTTAAAATGGTCAATAACGCGAAACTATTCAACACCAATGAAACAAAGCAGACCTACAAGAAAGAACAAGTCAAGAACCGAGCAGAAAAATGGAAAAATAAGCCCCTGCATGGTCAATATTTGCACAATATAAGTGGAAAATCAGACATCACGAAGACCTGACAATGGCTTAAGAATGGCAACTTGAAGAAAGAAACAGAGGGTTTAATACTGGCTGCACAAGAACAGGCACTAAGAACAAATACAATAAGAGCAAAAGTCGAAAAGTCAACAACAAACAGCAAGTGCCGCCTTTGTAAAGAAGCAAATGAAACCGTGGACCACCTAATCAGCTGTTGTAAAAAGATCGCACAGACTGACTACAAACAAAGGCATGACAAGGTAGCAGGGATGATACACTGGAACATCTGCAAAAAATACAAGCTACCTGTAGCCCAAAATTGGTGGGACCATAAAATTGAAAAAGTTGAAGTAAATGAAGATGTAAAAATATTATGGGACTTCCGACTACAAACAGACAAACATCTTCCACACAATACACCAGATATAACTGTAGTCGAGAAGAAAGAAAAACAAGTTAAAATAATCGACATAGCAATACCAGGGGATAGCAGAATAGAAGAAAAAGAAATAGAAAAAATAACAAAATACAAAGATCTACAAATTGAAATTGAAAGGCTGTGGCAGAAAAAGACCAAAGTATTCCCAGTGGAAATTGGCGCCCTGGGTGCAGTTCCAAAAGACCTTGAAGAGCACCTCAACACCATAGGGGCCATAGAAATCACCATCAGCCAATTACAAAAAGCAACTTACTGGGAACAGCCTATATTCTCCGACGATATCTATAACAACAGCAACAACATTGACAATAAAATTCAGCCATCCCAGGTCCTTGGGAGGGACTCGATGTCTGGATAAAACAAACCAGTCAATAACACCTGTCTGACTGTGTAAATAAATAAATAAAAATTCAATTTCTATACCACCCTTCCAAAAATGGCTCAGGGCGGTTTACACAGAGAAATAACAAACAAATAAGATGGAACCCTGTCCCCAAAGGGCTCACATTCTTAAAAGAAACATAAGATAGACACCAGCAACAGTCACTGGAAGTACTGTGCTGGGGGTGGATAGGACCGGTTACTCTCCCCCTGCTAAATAACGAGAATAAAAATAAATATGTTTTGAATTCCTACAAATTAAGAAAATGGCTCTCATTAGGTTCTTTGATAGTATCAGATGCACACGTGCCCAGTAGCAGTCTACCAACAGTATAGATTTTTGGTGAAAAGGTTGGAGCTGCCACATCCATAACTATAAACAAAAGGGGTTTTTTTTTTCTTTAATTAAATATTTTATAGTGGTTATTGAGTCTCTTCTCACAATCCATGAGAAGAGCTTGGGGAGGGTTTGTGAAGTTTGTTCGTCCTCGCAGATGAGCAGCAGTCTGCTCTTGGCAGCTGCAGCGGCCGCCCACACGACTGCTAGCTCCATCATGGAGGTGGTGGGTTCGGGGGCCGCGCAGCCCCCAGAAGCTCCAGTATGCCCTGCGCGAGCACACAGGGCATGCTGGAGAGACCCCCGAGCCCAGTTGGGGGGTCTCCTCGTGAGTAGCCGTGGCGTGGAGCTGCGCTGTGGCTTCTCACAATTTAAAAAATCAGGTTTCCAGAGTGCTCACTCTGCAAACCCAGTTTAAGGGGAGGGGTAGCTTGGCGGGTTAACCACCTGGAGGCCACCGGGCTCGCCTGTGAGCCTGGTGGTTCTCACGGCCAGGTGAAATTGGGCTAGGCTCCCATAGCCCGATTTTGTCTGATTGTGGGAATAGCCTCAATGTGAATGTGTGAGCAAGCAAAGCACTTATCACATTTTGAGGATAATCTCACGATCACTGGAAACCGGGCTAAGGGAGCCCAGCCCGATTTCCAGTGATTGGAAATTTACAGCAGCTAGCCCGCCTAACAACCCCTCCCCTTAAATGAGGTTAACGGAGCGAGTGCTCCATTAACCTCTTTGGCTGGATTGTGTGTCAGCCGTGGCTGCTTGCAGCCACAGCTGACACACTCGGGGTGGGGGAGAGAGGAGTGGGGACCCCAGGAAGGCATTTGCATGGTTCCTTACTGGGGCTCTGAGGGCCGGGGGGCTGCATGGCATCACTCTCCTTTCCCTGGAGCTCCCCAGCAAGCTCCAGGTGTGGGGAGTGCCCAACTGAAGCTGCAGCTCGTCTGGGCGGCCGATCTGGCTGCCAAGCAGTGAGTGACAGACAGAGCGGTGTGCAGGCAGAGCAGGCTAAGCCCACTTTCCCCACTGAACCTTCTTTGGCTCTGCACTTTGATCGTGTGTAGAGCCTCTTTGTTTGTACAAAGAATTCCCTTACTCCAGAGTGTAACTTGTAATGAGTGAATAGAAAATTCTAGATGAGGATATGGCAGAAATGTGCACACCTGTGCCTTCTTAAGAGGCGGCGGGGTGGGGGGAGAAACAAAGTGCTGGTGAGTTCATGGAAATCTGGATGGAGGCACTGCACCTGCATTATGTATATAGCAAGTATACATAATATTTTGATTTTTTTGAAGTCCATGAATAGGACAAATCAAGTATTTACTAACTTATATTATTCAATTACATTACCTTCAGCATCAGTTAATTTTTAATGTTTTGATATAAGAGGCTTATAAATTATGTACTGTCCCCTTATTTTATGGATCATGTAAAAATGAATTGTATTAAACAGTGGCACAAACGTCGTACACAGCTACACCACTCTCGTCTTTGGTAAACTCTGTGATTGTTAGAGTAAGGACCGGCTGGCTTCTTTTTATTCATGTTTAATCACATCCTGTTGAAAGTTTTACAATGAACTGGAGCAAAGGGGTGGGGGGGAAGAGACACACAAAATTGGGTTTTTATAACCCTGTGCATGCTCACTAAAAGCTGCCTGAGAAGTTTGCACATGCCTAGGAATCTGAGTCATATTAGTAGTGTTCCTCTTTGTACTTGGCAGGTGGTTCTTAAAATGTATCCTTGTACAGAATGTTCTTCTTTTTCCTGCTGCTTAAAATATAAAACATGATTTATGTTTACATAAAATGGAGAGGAAGAAAATTGAGGAGATCCTTTTGTTCCTCTTGTCAGGTATTTTTCCACATTGTAGGCTTGAATTTTTAATGCATTTAGGTTGCAGGGTTATAGCCGCTGAGTCAGTGGTTCACTGAGAGTCAGATGATGATTAACAAAACAAAACAAAACAGAACCCAGCATTTGATCTTCACTAGTGGTGTTCACCTTACCCACACAAAAATTCTCAGGTGTTACATGCAGGTTTGAAATTAAAATGATAAGGCAAGTAACATATTTGAAAGAGTGATGTATGAACCAAGGTGGTGTTAAGGACAATAAAAAACTAATGGGATTAAGTTCTCCAAATATTGTGGCAGGAACAAAATGAAACAATTAAATCTGTGGCATTTCCAGTAGGCTTGGGCAAACCCTGGAGAGCTGTTGATGCCAGTCTATGTAGACAATACTGAGTTAGATGGACCAGTGGTCTGACTCTGTGTAAGGCAGCTTTCTGTGTCCCCAAAGCAGTTTTTCCCTTTGAAAGTTCTACGAATGATGAGGACACAATCCATTATCTTGCCACTCTCACTAACTAAACAGAAATAAGTTTCTAAAGGGATGGTGCTCTCATTTTTATCAGGGAGACAACAGTTTCCCCCATTCAACTCAGTACAGGGTCTCTCCCAACAGCTGCTTCTTGTGTGTTTCTTTTTAGATGGTGAGCCCCTTTGGGAACAACAACAACAACAACAACAACAATTTATATATTGCTTTTCAACAAAAATGTTTCCAAAGTGGTTTACATAGAGAAATAATAAATAAATAAATAAGATGGATCCCTGTCCCAAAAGTGCTCACAATCTTAAAAGAAATATAAGATAGACACCAGCAACAGTTGCTGGAGGTATTGTGCTGGGGCTGGGAACTATTGCATTGATTGTGAAGGGCATACTAAAGACTGGAGATGATTTGTGCAGAAAATTGCTACAGAACCGATTCCAATTTTGTAATGAGAATGTGCAGCCGATACTGGAATAATAGTAGTACAGCTCCTGGGCTGATTGCTATACAGCCTGGGTGTGTTGACTTACATATGATATAGAACATTGAAACTAGTCTTGGCTTGGCCAACCTACCCCACCATGAATACATTATTTAAGGAGATTGGATAAATATACACACTAATGTCTACATGGGTGGGCCCTGTTTGTGTGATTGGTCCATACCTCTTTTGTAAATGCCTTGGTGGTGGTTTTTAATTTAGTTTATTAATGTATACCCTTCCTTTCAACCCAGATGTATACTCAGGGCAGCATATGTTCAAGATAGTGGCAAGTAGTATAAACCAGCCGTATAATGCATCCACGCATACGCAAAGCAAAAAGTATTCCAAAAGGTCTAAAGTAGGAATGAGCAAACTTCAGACATGCAGGATCTATTTTGTTTTGTATTAGAATCCCAGGATTCACCAGCTAAAACCATTACCTTGAATTCAGGGGTGTAGCTAGGGGAGATGGGGCCCATGTTCGCTCCTCTCCCTGGAGGCCCCTTGGAGTAAGAGAGATAATGGGAAGGGTGGAGCTGGGGCCCCCGGGTTCTTTGAACCCATCTGCTCAGTTATAATTACACCCCTGCTTGAATTGAGCTGGGGGGCAAACTTGCAGCCAATGGAGCTGGTAAAGGGATGTTATGATATGATCCACTGTGCTGGGATCATATCATGACATCCGATCCTATCTGGGTCCTAAAGTTCTGGATCTGCTGAAGTTTCCAAGTTGTCTTCAAGTGCTGTCCCATGTGAAATGCATTATAGTAATCCAATTTGGAACTGGCTAGATAAATAGGCTATTCTCAAGATCGCATGAAACTGGGCTAAGAGAGGCCAACCTGGTTCCGTGCGGTCGTGTGCTGCAATGGGAGCCACATGGCTCCCGGCAGCAAACCTTCAAAGATACTCCTCCCCTTAAACCAGGTTAATGGAGCGAGTGGTCTGTTAACCTGGTTTTTCCAGTCGTGAGACAAGGAGGCCCCTGACCAGGAGGCTCCAACAAGTTCTTCCCAGAATCGAGAATGCCCTGTACACTTGCGTAGTGTGTGGATTGTGTGGAAGCAGGGTAGGAGGAAATGCTACCCAGGTTTCCCTCCTGTTTCCCTCCTGTCTTGCTTACACAGAGCTGAAAATAGGACA
Source organism: Hemicordylus capensis (assembly GCF_027244095.1). Classification (NCBI taxonomy): domain Eukaryota; kingdom Metazoa; phylum Chordata; class Lepidosauria; order Squamata; family Cordylidae; genus Hemicordylus; species Hemicordylus capensis. The sequence continues at coordinate 139,593,283 of NC_069662.1, read as the reverse complement.
ACTGGAAACACACACAGCTCCCAAATCTGGGTAGAACACAGTTTTCGATTGTGTGAATGACACACAATCAGCAACCACGTGAGGGATGCTCTGCTGGGGTTGAATAGGGACAGTTTCTCTCCCCCTGCTAAATAGTAGGAAGTCACCACTTTAAAAAGTGCCTCTTTGCTCTGTTGTAGGGGATACAACAGAATCTGCTGTTCCAGGGTGCTTCTAACCCCATCTAGAATAGATTGCATTGCTTGTTGCAGGCTATCAAATTGTTTAGGGTTTTAAAATTTTTTTATATATATACACACACACACACACACACACACACACACACACACACACACTCGTGTGTGTGTATAGCATAGTTTATTTCTGCCGCTTTTAGAAAATGAGTGTAAACTTGTACTTCATGACTCTTCTGATGAAAAAAGGATTGTCAGGCCATCTGAATGTCATTAATATTGAATGACAGGCATTGATTCCTGGTGCAGCTTCCTAACCATGTAATGCTTAATGTGTCCAAACTGTGGTTCAAAACAACAAAGGGACATGTCAGGTAAATACATTCCCTGCTACACCATGAAGGTTAATTGGAACTGATTGCAAAATGTTTGATTTAAAAAGCTATTGATTTTTGTTTGGTTGTGTTTACTTGCTTTGAAATGATGAACATTTACTGCAGATGTTTAGCTCTAGTAGACTTTAGTGCCCCAGTCATCAGTGCTGTCTGAATACAGGTTCCTGTAAGCGCCACCAAGAGCCTGCAGAGATGCTTATCCTCCACCTAAACGTTGCATTCATACAAATTGATTAGTGTGGATTAAAGAAAAAAAACCAATAGTTTCAATTTTTTTGGAAAATAACAGCTTTGTAAGCTGGACACAGAGAATGTAAGCAGCCATCTGTTATACAGCCTTTAAAGGATCTCAGAAAGCAAAGTAATGCTTCTCTATGTTTTCAAAGAAACCCTCTCCATGCTAGTTCCCTTTTCTAGGGAATTTAGACAGAGACCTGATTAGGGTTCTTCCCTTTCAGACTCAGAGAGGCTTCAGATGTGAGTGAAATATGTGAATACAGGAAGTGTGATTTGTGCTCCTTGTATTCATAAATATCATTAATGTCAGAAACTGTTCTCTGTTAGGTTTTAGATCAAAGCCATCTGTTTTGGAATGGAAGATCATAAATTCAGTTGAGTACAATGTGCTGTTGTCTATTATGATTTATCCAATTCTGTGAAAAAATCAACATAATAGCTGCATGTTATTGTTATTGTTTTATGGATGGATTGTTATTGTTTTATGGAAACATGTTATTGTTTTATGGATTTCCCCCACTTTGTAGTGGCACATAATTTTGCATTTATGAAAAAAGAATGTTTCTCAGTGTGCTGCTCTCATTGAGCCTTGCAGTGAGCAAGGTGCGACCACCAGGAAATTCAGTTCTCCCAGACAAGCACAGTGAGGTAGGGTCAAGGCTAGAGAGCTGAGACTTGATCCCTTCCGATGATTGTTGGAAAGCCTCTGCCTGGAACTCTGAGAGCTGCTGCCAATCTGAGTAGACCAGGGGTTCCCAACCTGTGGTACTCCAGATGTTGCTGAACTACAACTCCCATCACCCCCAGGTACAATGTATTGTGGCTGGGGATGGTGGGCGTTGTAGTTCAGCAGCATCTGGAGTGCCACAGGTTGGGAACCCCTGGTGTAGACAGTTCTGAGATGGGTGAGCCAGTGGTTTGGCTCGGTGCAAGCAGCTTCGTATTGATTAATATGTTCAGCAATAGACTTGGTGGGTCAGCGGGAGACCAGACTTCATAACAAAACAAAACTGGGTTATCTGCTTTCCATTCTGCATAGTGTATCAAATGGGTGCAGATCTTAAGTTGATTGGTAAGCTGAAGAGCCTTGGCCTGAAACTCTTGGAGAGAAGAAAACTGAGACTTGTAGGTATACATCATTTGGGTTTAGACAGCAGAAAGATAATGTCCTGAAACAATCTGAGGTTGGAGCAAAGCTGTCACTTACCTTTGGGTCATAAGAACAGCCACTCTGGATCAGGCACAAGGCCCATCTATCCAGCATCCTGTTTCTCACAGTGGCCCACCAGATGCCTCTGGGGAGCCCACAGGCATGCCCTTGCTCTGGCTGTTGCTCCCCTACAACTAATATTGGGAGGCATCGTGCCTCTGAGGCTGGAGATGACCCACAGCCACCTGACAAGTAGCCATTGATAGACCTGTCCTCCATGAATCTCTCTAAGCTCCTTATCTATCTAAATGATTTATTCCAACTCCAACACAAATTCCAGTGGAAGGTGTTATGGGGCATCTACATGACATTTAACATGCCACATAATGCTGGCAATCTGTGAAAAAGCTGTGCACTTTTCAAGTCAAAATAAAGGTAGTATTGAAAAGGCATGGGGTTTTCATGAATTGCCAGCAGATTACCAGCAGATGGTGCTAAGAAATTACACAATGAGGTTATTCTCACGTGTGGTGGAAACCGGGCTAAGGGAGCGCAGCCTGGTTTCCACCGTGCGTGTGAACTGCTTGGAGCTGTGTGGCTTCCAGCAGCAGGTCCGCTTAATTCCCCCTCCCCTTAAACAAGGTTAGCAGAGCATACGATCTGCTAACCCCATTTAGTTGGTTGTGTGTCGCTGCGGTGCGGCTCCATCCTGCAGAGGAGACCCCTGACCCCCTACAGTCAAGCCCGCTCTCCCCGCAAACCCCCGTAGGCTCTCCATGCTGCTCATGTGGAGAGCCTCAATGTGTTTAGTCATGTAGATGCTTCATAAAATCTCCTGTCGAAATTTGTCTTGAAGGTGGAATAAATACTGTACAACTTGGACCCTCGAGCTGTTTTGGACATCAACTCCCATCATCCCCAGCCACAGTGGTCAATAGTCAGGGATGACGGGAGCTGTAGTCTAACATCTGCAGGAAGGCCGGTGTTGTGCAACTCAGTTAGACTGTTTGAGAAGCCTAGTTATGTGTAACTTAACTGAACATCATGTTTCCCCTACTACTCTTGCCTCAATTGCCTCCCCCACAGTGAATTTTAGATTATAACCTCCTTGGGAGAGTTGCCTGGTTTCTTCCTAGTTACTTTATAAAGCAGCGTGAACACTGATAATGCTCTATTAATAATATTATTTCCTGGCAGAGATTTTCTTTTTACTGGCAAAGACATTTTTTACAACAGCTTTTCCTGTCAGAACACTTTAAAGGCACTTCGCGTGCATGCGCGTACACACACACACACACACACACACACACACACACACTACTGAGAGCCAGCTTAGGTAAAACTGATGTTGATGATTTTATGGTCTGTAATTACAATGTTTTGTTTAATGCTAAGTTATGAAACTTCTCCCTGTGCAGGGTGCGAGTTCTTCCTATGTTAGTCCACACTGCAAAAAGATGCTGGCTCCTCGCTCAGAATAAACTACAGCTTCTTTGCTAACCTAAATGAAATTGTGTGTGAAGGTTCCCACATGGTTTTGGAGTCTGTCCATTTGATTTCGAATCTGGGGTGCTGTTTTTTGTGTGTGCACATATATTCAAGATTAAATGGAAGCCAGGGTGATGTAGCAGTTAGTGAGCTGGGCTTAGTAGGGTGAGTCAATTCAATCTCCACTCAGCCATAAAACTTAACAGGTGGATCTGGACCAGTCATTGGACCGGGTCTCATGATCAGTGAGACCCGGTTTTTCCTGGTGAGCAGGAAGGGAGCCCTGGGTGGCTGGATCGGCCGCCCACACGATGACCGGGCCTGAGACAGAGCCGGCGGGGGCTGGGGACCTCAAGGGCTGCGCGGCCCCCTGAGCCGGGAGGCTGCTTTTAAGCCTCCTGGCCTGGGGTCTACTCACGAGTAGCTGTGATGCGGAGCCGTGGTGCGGCTACTCACAAACAGATAGCCCGGGTTTGTGGAGCGCTCGCTCCGCAAACCCAGGCTAAGGGGCGGGTTAGCTGCTCCAGAACCACCGGGCTCGGTTGCGAGAGGTGCAAGTGGGCTAATTTGTGAACCGCTTAACCGATTTGAACCAAATTTGCTACAGCTGTAGGGACACATAGGCACACCCAAATGTCGTGGTGAGTGATGATGTCATCCACTCCAGTTCAAGATGGCGGCCGCGTAAACATCTGAGGCTCAAGTGGGCTAATTTGTGGACTGTCTAAGCAATTTAAAGCAAATTAAAGCAAATTAGGTACAGTTGCCATGAGGGACACACAGGGACACCTCAATAGATAGATAGATAAATCTTTATTGTCATTGTCCTGTGCAAAACAACGAGATTGAAAAGAATCTACAACCACTACTACAGGACCTAACAAGAATAATCTAAACATATACCCATACGCCCCCCTCCCATCAACCCACTAAAAACCCACTAAAAAACTCTAAAAACTAAATACAAAAAAATCCTCAGAAGCTGTGTTTTGCTGCGTTCAAAGCTGAGACCGTTTTTGGGTAGAAGCTACTTCTCAAGCGGCTGGTCCTGGTCTTTAAGACCCTATACCTCCTTCTCGAAGGCAGAAGCTGAAAGAGATCATTTCCAGGGTGCGTGGGATCCTGCGCTATCTCTACAGCTTTATTATAACACCTAGTGGCATAGATTTGATCTAAGGTAGGAAGAGTACACCCAATTATTTTCTCCGCAGTCTTAACAACCTTGGACAGCAGTGTTCTTTCTCTGGCTGTACAACTCCCAAACCACACACAGATCCCATAAGTCAACACACTCTCTATAGCACAGCCATAAAACACCAACAATAGATTACTTGAGAGATTAGTCCTCCGGAGAACTCTCAAGAAGTATAATCTCTGCTGTGCTCTCTTCACCAGATCTTTGGTGTTTGCTCCCCATGTCAGGTCATCTCTCAGCTCTATTCCCAGAAATCTAAACACTGAAACCCGTTCCACACAAATCCCTTCAATAATGAGTGGCTGGAAATCCAATTTGCATTTCCTGAAATCCACAATGATCTCCTTTGTTTTCTTTAAATTGAGGAATAAGTTATTCTCCCTACACCACTCTGTCAGCCTCTCCACCTCCTTCCTATAGGCCGACTCCCCTTCTCCAGCAGTAATCAGACCAACCACAGTTGTGTCGTCTGCAAACTTAATAATCCTATTGCTGAGGTAATTGGGAACACAATCGTATGTGTAAAGCGTGTACAAAAGTGGACTCAACACGCACCCCTGCGGCGTCCCTGTATTTATACTGAGATCCGTCGAGACATGAGAGCCCATCCTGACCCATTGAGAACGATCTGATAGAAAATTCAGTATCCACCTGCATAAGCATGGTGGAAGCCCCAGGTCCAATGGCATAGCTTGTGATGATGTCATCCATGCCGCTTCAAGATGACGGATGTGTAAACATTTGAGGGGCAGGTGGGCTAACTTGTGAACCTCTTAACTGAACCAAATTTGCTGCAGCTGTAGGGTCACATAGGGACACCTCAATGGCGTAGTTTATTATCATGTCATCCACCCCAATCCAAGATGGCAGATGCATGAACATTTGAGGCGTAAGAGATCTAACTTGTGGACCTCAATTTGAACCAAATTTAGTCCAGTTGTGGTGGCAGTGAAAGGAAAGTAGGCTGATTTGTTCTTACTAGAACAACTTTTTATAAGTTGTAACCATCAGCGATATAGGTGCTCCAGAGGACTAATCACAGAAACATAGGAAACTACCTTATACGGAGTCAGACCCTCGATCAGTCTAATGCAGTATTGTTTACTAGGGGTGTGCATGAATCATTTTTTGCAATTCAATTCAACCTCAGATTGAATTGCAAAAAATTGATTCAAATAGCTGAACCAGCCATCCATAACCAGCTGGTTCGATAAATAGAACAGGAAATTCATGAAAAATTTGGAAATCGCCCATAGGGAACAATAGGGAACTCAAATCACCCCATTGTCCCCATTTATTAAAAGGGGATTTTAAATAAATTTTTGAATCATCTGGGTCAGTAGGTCAGATACAAATACGAATATGACACATATTTATATGCTGCTTTTCAACAAAAGTTCCCAGAGCGGCTTACATAGATATAAATAAATGAAATGGATCCCTGTCCCCAAAGGGCTCACAATCTAAAAAAGAAACGTAAGATAGACACCAGCAACAGCCACTGGAGGGCTGCTGTGCTGGGGAATGATATGGCCAGTTGCTTCCCCCCCCCACTAAATAAAGAGAACCATCACTTTAAAAGGTGCCTATTTGCTCAGTTTGCAGATAATAATTGAAAAATGTATTAAAAATTACCTGATTGCCCGATTGTTTTGTGAGTTGGGTGGTAGGCAGGTAGGGTGATGCCCTAACACCCAACCCACATTGGTGTCCTTTGGACCTACCCATGAGGGACCATGGGGTGATTTGAGTTCCCCATTGTTCCCTATGAGTAAAACAAGCAGAATGCACACATTTTGCAACCCTGCCTTGCAAAACACCACCCCCACTGCAGAACAGAAGCACACACAGTCCCTTCCAGCATAGAACAGAACACCACATTTTGCCAAACATACAGTCCAAAGATGGCCAAAAAAGAATCACTGACCCGGAATCACTGACCCCCAGCCTGCACTGCAGTAACATCACAAGTTGTTCTCTCACACACAGTTATGACTCCTTACAACAGCTGCCATAGCAGCACCCTTAGCGGCCAGCAAGCATAGCCATAAGCTCAACTAGAACAACATCTTCAGCTACATTTTTGACTGAGTAAGTGAGTATACCTTGCAATGTAGAATGCAGATTTCAGATTGCACAACAAATCAGAGCAGTGACTGTTCTGCTGCACTCTGGTCTGGACCAGAAGTTACTCTCAAAGCCGGACATGGAGCTCATCTCTTACCATGAGAAGAAGTCTTCTTTCTTCTCTTCAGCGTAAGTGTAAGCGTGCTGCCTGCCTGCGTCTGGGTAACACACCATGCCCTCAGATTGGTGCTGGGCCCCAACTGACAATCTGACAAATGGGCCAGGGCACCAGTCCATATCTCATCATCGGCCATGGCAGTGGTATGTGTGGGTGTATGCATGTGTCAGCAGCACTAATGGGCAGACTGTGATACATCTGGGTTTGGGGTTAGCCAGGGTGGGGCAAGCTTCCATTGGTGTTGCAGTAGGAGTGGGTGACCATAGGTCACTCACCCTCCATGGCCAGCTTGGGATAGCCCAGCAGGGGGAGATTAGCCTTCAAGAAGACCAGGTGCTCCACAAGCTCGGCATCCAAGTGTGAGCGATGGGGTGTCACCATGTCACACTGGAGAACCATGGCCATGGAGAACACCCTCTCTGGATTCTGCTTGCGAGGCATGAGATGAACCATCTGGCAACCGTCACCAACGCCTGCCAGATTTGGCGACTTGTTGACCAAAACTGGATCGGCTCCATCTCCTGGCCTGCCACTGGCTCCTGCAGGTACTGCAGCACATACTGCTCAACACTCATCATTTTCTCAAGAAGGTGGGCAAAGCCTGGCTCAGTGTTGCTGTCTTGGCACACAACCTGTTTGTGACAAATAACAGCTCAAGTGCCAAGACAACCTTGGAAAGGAGTGCCTAGTCCTGGTTGGCCAGGTCCCACACTTCCAAGCCATATCTCTTTGCCAAGCCGTGGATGGCTGACTCTTGCTGCTTCAGGCACCAGAGCAAGAGAAAGGTGGAGTTCCAGGGGGTCAGAACATCCTTAAAGATCAAGTGTTCAGGTAGGTCCAGCTCAAGTTGCCACTGCCTGAGCATACGCCTACCCTTTTTGCTTGAGTGGAAATAAGCTGCTATCTTCTCCACAAGAGCAGCCATGGAAGCAACAGGATGGCACCCAGCACCTGCAGTGGGGATGTCTCGCCTGGCTGCAGCCCCAGAAGGGCCAAGCACATCCCTCATGGCCAGGTTCAGAGTGTGTACAATGGATGGACAAACTGACTCTGCTTGGTTGCCTTCATCAGTGTCTTTGAACTCTTGGTGGAGGTTTGGCTGCCCAGACAGCTATTCCTCCACTTGGTGATTTATGTTTACTGACAGCTCAGCTGCTATGTGCTCAGGGTCCACTACCTCTACGTGCAGCAGAGCACACCTATGTTTCACTGCATGGGAGGAGCTGGTCATGCCACCACCAGCGGATGTCCCCTCACTCTCCTGCCCCCACCAGTGCACTGTGAGGGAAAGAAAAGCAGTATGCCTCCTACTGGGACTGGTCCACAGATCCTCAGTGAAGTACATGCTGATGTCAGGTGCTGCTGTGCGCAGCAATCCTGATATGGACTCCCTGTATGCCCGGTACAGGGAGGGCACCACACACTTGCTAGAAGTGGCCATGAGGGGATTGGGTAACCAGGGACAAACAGTTGGAGCAGCTGGCAGAAGCCGGCATTCTCCACCACCTGGAATGCCTGGTCATCCAAAGCAATTATCTCCACAATGGCCTGGATGATGATATGAGGCTCCGGGTGACCAGACCACTTGCCTACCAACTGCACACACCATGCAGGCAACCTCCCCTGCTTGGGAGCAGAAGCAGGTGCTTTGCCACTATCTGAGGACACACCAGGCCTATTGCTGCCTGCAGGAGAAGGCACCCTCGAGTGATACTGTTGGTGGTACTAGAGCTTTGCTGTTGTCACAGCACATTTGGGGTCCTTATCCCTGCTGACCTTTGCTGTTGGGTCCTTATCCCTGCTTTCTGTGTCCTTCAGACAGCATGGTGTGGGTCACTATGGCAGAGTCAAAGTGGTCTCACAACATGCTGTTCTAAGTCTGGGTCCTTTTTGGTGGTGGTTGTACTGGGGCTGCTGCTTCTTTGGTGGTTGTACTGGGGCTGCTGGTTTCTGCTTGGGGCTAGCACCACCACTGCCCTCCATCCGGGTCTGAGAATATCCAGGAACAAATGGAATGACTTCCTCCTGTTCCTCCTCAGTCTCAGACATGGGGGGTGGGTCAGGGTTTGGGAGGGTGGAGGCAGCAATCTGGCTGGGCTAGCAGCTGATGACACCTCCTCCTCTGCCATGGGAAGAACTTCTTCCCTGACAGGGGAGGACCTCCCCACTACTTCTACTTCATCCATCACAATTGGCTGCACTGGTGGGCCAGGCCCCACTGGATAGGAGAGCCTGTGCATCGTATCAGCAGCAGGGATGATTTGGGGAGTAGGCCCCCCTCGCTGTTGCCCACCACGACCAGCATCACCCCTCCCTCTGCCTGCCACTCTGTTCCAGGCTCTGCTTCACAACCACCTGGACATCTTGGGTTTTTTAAGAATGTAAGCCCTCACCCTGATGGCAGGGGTAGAAGAAGCGCCTTTAAGGGAGTGTGGGGTCGTAGTCTGTTTATGGTCTGTGTGCCACACATAATGCTACTTATAGCACTTTGATGTGCAGACAGAAGCTAGAATAATTACCCCCTCCACCGCAATAAATAAGCAAGCTTTCTTGGGGGAGGCTGGTTTTGGAGGAGACAGAGCAACAATGGGGAGAGTTCAAGGGAAGGGAAGGCAAAGAAGGGCAGGGGATTACTGTAGCCTCTCTCTAACCCAATGCTCCTTTTCTACAATTTTGCCATCTAATTCCTCCCTCCCAAGCACAGGTGGACTCTGCTGCATGTGGAGCTGCTGGACACTAACCACATGACTGATGAGCTGTTGGTGGCCATGGATCGCCAGGTGGAGGATGGCTGTCCGGGCAGCCAAACCTTCAACCAGGTTTCATGGTGACCGATAATGGACATAGTGAGGGTAGCCGAGAACGGTCAGTTTGTGTCCATCTGTTATGTGGTGCACACTTGAACTTGGTTGTGTGGGATGCACTTGGCCTTTCTGGGGCCGCAGCCAGGTGAGACATCCCTGCTAAAGGCACTGAGTGCCCGTCTGCTGCTACCATGGCTGCTTTTGTGGATATAGGATCCTTTTGGGGGTTTGCGGGAAAGGGTAAAAATTTGTTAAACATTGCCTGCTTACCCGCATTTGGGGTAATCACAGGGGTCAGCAATGGATGAGACTCACCCTGGTAAAACCCTGTGGGTTGGGCGGTAGGTAGCTGTAGATAGGTAGATCATGAAGGAGGTTTTACCAGGGTGAGTCTCATCCATTGCACTGCGGGTGTGCTGACCCCTGCGATTACCCCAAATGCGGGAAACTCGACTGCAATTTGTGGTACCACATGCAAATTACCACAATAATATGTGGTACCACATAATTTGTGGTATGCAAATTATCACAAGTAGCACCCATCATACCCCACCACCCAACCCAATTTGGTGTCCCTAGGAGCTAACTATGGGGGACACTGTGATGTTTTGTTCTCCCCCACTGTTTCCTATGGCTGAAACACTCGAAACATTTCAAGTTTTGTTCCTCTGAAGCAACTGGGTCGACTGCTGTTTCAACAAAATGTTTTGGCCATCTGTGTTTTATTTTGGGCTCAAAACAAAACCGTTTCATGCACATCCCCATTCCTAACCTGAAGATGCCAGGGATTGAAACTGGAACCTTCTGTATGCAAAACAGATACTACTGAGTTGCAACCACCTCCCATAATATCTTACAATTGGTAATTCTGGCTTTATTACCATAGTTGTTTAGGATTAATAGGGATATTAGTCTGATAATTTACCCCAGTGTAATATATGTAGTCAAATATATGTAGTCAAATATATGTAGTCAAATAATGGACCAATTGTTTAAAAGACAGGCAGTTTATTAAGTACTTTTAAAAATCCTGGAGGGGTGGGGTATACATATTTTAAACAAATAATAAAAATAAATCCATTCTAATTTATTCTCCTGTATGGTTGTAGTAGACACTTGTGATGGGTAAAAGATGTTTTGGATATTTCAACTAACTGAGCAGCTGAAGTGTTTGGGAAAAGACAGAGAAATGCCAGTTGCTTCACAACCACTTAAAAATATGAAACAGTATTCAATCTGCTCATGTCCCCCCTCCTTAGAAAAACTGAATGCCAGGTTTGCATGTGGACAATATTATGCACTGCCACTAGCGTGCTCAAGCGATTTTAGAGGAAGACATATGCTGTGAACTAATGTTTGCAGTGATATGCTATTAAATTAATTAACTAAAAGTCTGATAGTGGTGACCATGATACTTTGTGAGCCTTCTCTACCTTTCTCCCCTCTTTTCTCTGAGTCAGCAACCATGTGTTTGGATATTTCACATATGACAACAAGAACAGTATTTGAGTTTCTGGTATATTGTGCAAAAGTGATATTGATTAGAGTGTTATAGGGATGAAGCCGCAGCTCAGTGGTAGAGCATCTGCTTTTCAGGCAGAATGTCCTAGGTTCAATCTCTGGCATCTCCGGGTACGGCTGGGAAAGACCCTTATCTAAAACTCTGGAAAACTATTGCCAATCAGTGTAGACAATACCGAACTGGATGGACCAATGGTCTGACTCAGTATAAGGCAGCTAACTATGTTGCTTATGCACATTGCATTTAAATATTATCTATCTATCTATTGATTGATTTATTTATTTAGTGCATTTTTATACCGCCCCAACCCAAGGTCTCAGGGAGGTTCACAACAAACAAAAACAAAACATTAAAATCAGTTAAATACTAAAAACAGTTTAAAACAAATCAATAAACAATACAAAATTTTAAAAGTTAAAAAGCTAAAAAGCCCGCCTCTTTTCTCCATTCTTTATTTTATTTTTTTGTTCCTTTTTTTTCTGCGCTCTATCCCATGGGCTCAGAGTGGCTTACAGCATTTTTTAAAATAAGGGACAGCGTTCAATAGAATGGAAAACATTCAGAAAGGAAAGGTAGTCACTTCTCAAAACTCTTTTTATACAGGCCACTCTGCATAAAAGGAGACACTCTGTTTTGACAAACAGGAATTAAGAAGTCTGTACATTGTAGCCTTGTTTCAGCTTTACAATACTTGTCATGGGAGGCTTGGCTAGATGGCTGCTGGTATGTGGATTAGAAGAGGAGGAGGCAACAGAGGCAGCTCAGGTTCTCTTTGCCATTGAGACTGGCAGTCTGGGTGGCAGTCCACAGCTTGCACCTGTGGCTGCATCTGAGGCTGTGGAGAATGGGCTGACTCACCTGTCCAAGATGTGTTGTGAGAACAGCCTGTTCAGAGGCTACAAGCAACTATAAGATTTTGAACTGCAGGCTTGCAGTCTCCACCTTGGCTACCTGAACCCGTGCTGTCACAAGTCTTCCAACTCCAACTCCAATATTTGGCCAACTCTCAAGTTAGTTGCTTAGCACAAGCCACATGGGAGCAGGTAACCCCAGGTCACTGAGCAGATAAGAGTTAAAGAGAAGAACTGTTTCTCAAGAGAATAGTAAAATTCCTTCTCTTTGGCACAAAGGATTAGTCTTACTAATCACCTCAGCAGGAACTCAGATAATGCTGTAACACTCCCAACCCACTATCGTGGCATTAATGGTCTAATGCAGTCCAGAGAAAGAGGCTCCGGGAAGAGGAAGATTGATTGATTGATTAAGTGCCGTCAGCTCTTAGCGACCACATAGGTAGATTCTCTTCAGGATGATCTGTCTTCAACTTGGCCTTTAAGGTCTCTCAGTAGTGCAGTCATTGCTGTTGTAATCGAGTCCATCCACCTTGCTGCTGGTTGTCTTCTTCTCTTTCCTTCAACTTTTCCCAGCATTATGAACTTCTCAAAGGAACTGAATCTTTTGCATAATGTATCCGAATTATGAGAGTTTGAGCCTGGTCATTTGTGCCTCAAGTGAAAATTCTGGATTGATTTGTCCTAGGATCCATTTGCTTTATTCCTGGCTGTCCATGGTATCCTCAAAAAACTTCTCCAGCACCAAAGTTCAAAAGCGTCAATGCTTTTCCTATCTTGCTTCTTCAGAGTCCAGCTTTCACATCCATAGAGTGTCACGGGAAAAACCATTGTCTGAACGATTCAAATCTTTGTAGGTATAGACACGTCACGGCATCTAAATATCCTTTCCAAGGCCTTCATTGCAGCCCTACCAAGTGCTAGTCTGCGGCGTATTTCTTAACTGCTGGATTCTTTACTGTTGACAGTTGATCCAGAAAGGGAGGAACTATCCACCACTTCAATGTCTTCATTATCAATACTGAGGCTGGCTAATGTACCCGTTGTCATTAGCTTAATCTTCTTTACATTTAGTCCAATTTTTTCACTGTGCTCCTTGACTTTCATTACTAGAGCTTGCAGATCATCTGCATTCTCAGCTATCAGAGTGGTGTCATCAGCGTAGCACAGGTTATGGACGACCAGCAGCAAGGTGGATGGACTCGATCACAACAACAATGAATGTACCACTGAGAGACCTTAAAGGCCAAGTTGAAGACAGATCATCCTGGAGAGAATCTACCTATGTTGTTGCTGAGAGTCGACACAGACTTGACGGCACTTAATCAATCAGTCAAACAAACAACAAACCAGAGAGTTTATTGTGGTGCTGTTTTCCAGTGGTAAAAACCCGATACTCTTGTCTTATAATCCCTTTTATTCTCCATCCTCTCCCTGCTCTCTCTTAACAGATTTAAGAACTATTTCTGTATCATTTTGTACTGGTGTTCCTGACCAAAAGCAAACTGAGCCAGATGGTTGACAGAAAGTGATACCACCTGGTCTGTAATTAGTGCCAAATGTGTCATCTCCCTCACCCCACCCCCTGAAGTTAGTTTGTGAGACTAGGGAGGGATAGCTGATCAATGTCTAGCTATTTGTAAAACATCAGGGAATTTGTATGTAGCGATTTGAGAGGGTAATAGTTATTGGAGCGGTGTGGAGTGGTTTGTGGAGTAATAGTTGTTATATGCTGGATTTTGTCTGGAGTGACTTGGATTCAGATCCCCTTATAGAATTGTGAAGATGAAATAGCGAAGGGGACAGTAAAACCATATACACTGCCCTGAGCCTTGGTGGAAGGGCAGAATTAGCATGCAATAAATAGAGTAAAAAAATGGCAGTGGAGGCAAAAGTAGAAAGTGTGAGATCTGGAACATGTCCATTACTTATAGCTTCTCCTTATTTCCCCCCCTTTCATTAATGAAATTCTGTGTTCTTAATTCCAGAATCTTACTATATGTTGTCAAGTCTCCCATTCATATGCCAGGGTGGTGTAGTGGTTAGAGTGCTGGACTAGAACCGGGGGGACCCGAGTTCAAATCCCCATTCAGCCATAATTCTAGCTGGGTGACTCTTGGCCAGTCACTTCTCTCTCAGCCTAACCTACGTCACAGGGTTGTTGTGAAAGAGAAACTCAAGTATGTAGTACACCGCTCTGGGTCCTCTTGGACTTGCAGCTCCTGCTCAAGCAGCAGGTGGAGGCTGTGGCCAGAGGTGCCTTTGCCCAGCTTTGGCTGGTCACCAGTTGTGGCCCTATCATGACCGGCAGGCCCTGGCAACGGTAACTCATGCCCTCATCATCTCTCGTCTGGATTACTGTCATGCTCTCTGCTTTTGAAGATGACCCGGAAGCTTCAGTTGGTCCAGAATGTGGTGGCCTGCCCGCTTATGGGTGCTAGGAGATATGATAGTGTGACACCTCTCTTGCGGTTGCTGCACTGGTTACCTATTTGCTTCCGGGTCCAATTCAAAGTGCTGGTTCTCACCTTAAAAACCCTTCAGGGCTTAGCAGCTGCTTACCTTCAGGACTGCCTCTTCTGGCTAGTTCTGTCCCAACCTGTGAGATCTTCTCAGGTTGCCCTTCTTTTGGTCCCTGGTCTCAGAGAGGTCCATAGTATTAGGGCCTGTGGAACAGCTTTCTCTGTTGCCGCCCCTTTGCTTTGGAATTCCGCCCCCCCCCCCCCGATTCAATCTGCTCCTCCCTTTCAGTCTTTAAGATCTTATTGAAGACGTTTAGGCATTTTGCCAAGAGTTTCCACCAGGCGTTTGCCCTTTAAATCAATCTCCCTCTTAAATCTCAGATGCTGATCTTGCCTGAGTCTGTGGACTGGGCGGTATATGAAATCTTTAAATAAATAAATAAATAAATAAATAAATAAATAAATAAGCAAGCAAGCAAGCAAGCAAGCAAGCAAGCAAGCAAGCAAGCAAGCAAGCAAGCAGCCAAATTTGGGATATCTTCCCTTTAGTTTCTAGTTAGTGCAATGTGATTGCAGTGCGTGTGTGGTTTGATTTATGGAAACAGTCTGAAATGGTAACGTTTTATTCTGGTCTGTTGGGAAATAGCCAAGAAAAAATTGTGTGATTTCCCATCTCCAACATTCTTTTCTTGGTCTTCCCAATATTGTATGTGTCTTCCTCCAGTGGGATTTTAATTGCATTTAGCTTTGCCATCTTTGTATGGCCAATTCCAAAACAGTCCATTTTGTGAAATCTTAGCAAAATAAAGCTATGTTATTCTATATTGTTGTTCACTTGTATATGCACTATTGTTTCTATATTTTATGGATCTGAATCCGAACTGTACTTTAGCTGCTAAGTTCTTAATTCCAGGATCTCTACTGCCATTCCCCCTCCCCCAGAAACCCTTGCAGATGGCCATGAAAGCATTTACAGGGAGAACTGCCCAGTTAACTACATCATACAGAACTTCCTACTTCCTGACCTGTTGGTGGTGTTGCATCATTTCAGCCTTAATAATTAGAATGACATTTCTAGGTTTTTAAAATAACCAAATTATTGTTAGAGAAGGTTCCAAGTTCCCTCCCTGGCATCTCCAAGATAGGGCTGAGAGAGATTCCTGCCTGCAAACTTGTAGAAGCTGCTGCCACTCTGTGTAGACAATACTGAGCTAGATGGACCTATGGTCTGACTCAGTATATGGCAGCTTCCTATGTTCCTGTGTACTTAGTGCCGGTTACACAAAGCCTTTGTATTTTCCTTCTTGGCCAGATGTAAAAGAGGGCAGATATGTGTTTGGTGGGAACATGTGTGCATGGATGGTAATGTAGGTTCCGATACCTTCATGTTTCTCTTTAAAAAACTACTTACAGTACAGTACTGTAGTACTTAAAGACCATTATAGTCACGAGCTGTTAGGTCAATAAGTGGGAGGAAAATTCAGATGCAAATTTCTCAGATTAATGCATGACTGAGATTTAAGCCTATGGAGTAGAACAGCTTACCTATCATGGTAACCTACATTGAATAAGCCATTATGGTGATTTTTTTTGTTGTATTACTTTTTGTCTAAGGAAGGGGTGGTCTTCAAAATACATTCTTGCTCTATTATTCCATGATTGTCAGTCTACTATTTTTCTTTGTAGTAGACTTTACTAAAGTAAAGTTGTGCTGTCAAGTGGGTATTGACTCCTGGCAACCACAGAGCCATGTGGTTTTTTTGGGTAGAATACAGGAGGGGTTTACCATTGCCATCTCCCGCGCAGTATGAGATGATGCCTTTTAACATCTTCTGATATCGCTGCTGCCGATATAGGCGTTTCCCATAGTCTGGGAAACATAACAGCGGGGATTCGAACAAGCAACCTCTTGCTCCCTTGGCAAGTTACTTCCCTGCTGCGCCATTAGGTTGCTAGGTATTATTAATTTCCCTTTCAGTTTCCTGGTTTCTTCCCTGTTGGGTCTCAGGTTTATTTTAACTTCTCCTATTATTGTTAATAATATTGTAGTTTTATTTCTCATTTTTGGTTATTCATCATAGCCTTTCTGTTTTAAACATAAAAGGGTTTTATTGTGGCAATGGGCCTTTTTTTTTTTACAAGTCTTCTGTTGGTTGAAAGTATGCCAGCTTTTCAGTTTCACAGAACTCTCCTGTGGGGATCTGTATGAGATAAAATAGCTTTATACATGCAAGGAACAGTAGCTGTCTAAATCCTATCATCATATCCCTTTCCATATTCTTCGCATTCAGAAATATTTTCACTTTGTAAGACATCTTTCAACAGATCAGTGACTGGAACATGAAGCTTGGTTCCATCCAGTGGTTCTAGGCTAAGTCCTACAGTTAACCTTCTCTAATAGTGATCATGAATGCATCTGTATCTTTGTCGAAGGAAGTTCCATTTATTTCAGTTGGACATTGTTCCACATAAGGGCTTATGTGTATGCATGCCATTGATTAAGGCCAATCTAAGCTGCATTCTTGCATCTTTAGGATGGTCAGCAGAAGTAAATATTGTGCTTTCCCTGCATCTAGTAAACCAGAGAAATCGCTTTAGCTGCCCTCCTGGGCCCAGCATACAGCCATGATTAACCAGCAGCATTTTAATGAATCACATGATGTGCAGTTGGGCTGCATGAAGGAAGAAAGGAAAGCCTTTCTTCTAGATCATACTGATCTGCAAACCAGCACTGTGATGTGAAAACACAAGCAGAAGTGTTCTGTGGATAAATGGAAGATGACACACTCAAGTGAGGCTGTTTTTGTTATTGTGTTCCACTTTAATATACAACTTCTTCTGATGGCTTGTATAACATGGTGAAAATAATTTCTCTATTTCCAATTCAATAGGTCAAATACAAACGAGACTTCGAAGAAAGCAAAGGAAGAGGCTTCAGCATTGTAACTGACACACCAGAATTGCAAAGACTCAAAAGAACTCAAGAGCAAATCAGTAATGTATGTGACCATCTTTCCAGTGGTTGTGGATCAGAGAAATGCTACACACATGAAAGGGCATGGCTGGAGTGTGGTGATGTTCCCAGAAGTTGTCTGAGTGAATGGATTATTTGATGCTTTTGTGTCTTGACTGAGCTCTAAGCATTTTTGTGTGAATGTAGCACATTGGCAGTGTGTGTTCCCTCTCCAGTACTATTTAAAGGTGGATTTACTATTAAAAAATGACAGTTCCCATTAAAGAAAAATACACATTTCTTTTAAAAAATCTGTTCTTTCCAATAACAATACTTGTTCAATATAAGTACACATTTCTTTTTAATAAAATTATGCAGTATAAAAAATAAATAAACTGGACCAGGTAGAAATAATTTCCAAATAACCTTAGTTTGCAGAATGACTTGCATCCAAGAAACATTGTTAATATTTATTCAAGGAATATGACCACAAGAGTGATTGTAAAATAAATATGAGAATATGAGCAACACCAATGTAGAGTTGGAAACATTTAAACAGAATCTTGGTGGTTTTCCCCTGAGATATGAGCAGACCAATCAAATGTTATATAAGAGCGTTATATTCTCTTTGGCTTCATCTCTTATTTCCTGTTGTCAGACTGACTCTTGGTTGAATGAAAGCATTTATGTTAATTTTAGCCTTTTTTTCCCTTGAGAAGAGGGTTTGTTCAGAAAACTAGTTGTAGCTTATGGGTTGGAATCTATGGAGCTTTCAGGATGACCTGGGAAGAGGCAGAGCTGCAGCACTGCTGGATTTAGGGAAAATGTACATTGCAAAAGTGTTCAAATCTCAAAGGCTGATGCACTGCACACCAATTTTACAAGTGCTAATGTGATTTTTGAAATACCTGATGTACACATTCTATCTGTTACAGTCAATCATTCAAATGTCTTTGTTTTGACACTAAGAAATAAAGGTGTTTAGATAACAACTGGAGCCAAACCACTGGTGAAAGTATAAAGGTTGGTGCAGATGGAATGAATAAGAGGTTAGCTGCCTCTTAAACATAGTTAACAGAAGGTTGTAGGGTTGGGTGAATCTTTCCTTAGTTCTTTCTCATGTAAATATACTTTGCCCTTTCCTCCTTCTTTTAAACATGACTTCTTGTTAGATATGCATCAGTGTTAACCATGGCTAATCCAGGTATGCTTGTAATCCAGCATATGAAACCAGCATTGCACACTTTGGCCAGTTTTTGAAGTCTTAACATCTTTAAGGACTAGCTAGTATGACTTCTGCAATAGCTTATACCTTAAGGTCAGGATGAGTATCAGAAGGAGTAACAATATGTCTAAAAAATAAACAGTAACTATTCAGTTTTAATTTAAAACTCACTTAAAACGGAGAAGTTATTACTTATTTTTTAGACTTATTGTTACTCATCCTGATTTTGGGGGGATATTGCAAGTTATACATTTAAATAGATTAGAATTTCAGTTTCTGCTATAGCAAATAGAAATAAGGAAGCTTTCAACTTGAAAGTGATCCTTCTGTTCCTTAGTGTCACATTGGTGTTCACGGTACTTTCACACCAGAGCCACTGGTTTGCCTTGGTCGAGATGTGCAAGTCACAGGACTTATTTTAGAATTTCAATGGAACTCAGTTTCAATGAAATTTCAATAAATTTTAGATCTGGAGTTAGTTTCATGATTGTGAAAGAGCACAAATAAAGCAGTAGCCTTATATTTTGCCTCTATTTACCTTCAAGTTCCAGAGTACTTTTGGCTTTACCCAGATGCAATGTGGATAAAACACTGTTTTGGAAAAGATAACATTTAGAGCAAAACCTAAACAAATACATTTTTACACTGCAAGTACACATCTATTGTAAGTAGACATCTACATTAAATAAACTGGCATCTTTTTATAATTTACCTCTATTTTAATAACCATACAGGTGAATAGGGTTATAGCCTGCTCTTTCCTTGCTAGGTGTTGTTGCCAAAACTATTTCTTAAATCTAGATAATTTGGAAGTTTCATGCAGGAGGAACTCTTCTATTTCATCTTTTACTAGCCACCTATGGGCTACCTAATGGCTTCTATTTTGTCTGTTACTAGCCACCTAATGATACAGCAGCGGGGAAATGACTTGATTAGCAAGCCAGTGGTTCGCGGTTTGAATCCCTGCAGGTATGTTTCACAGACTACAGAAAACGCTCAGGCAGCAGCAATATAGGAAGATGCTGAAATACATCATCTCATACTCCATGGGAGGAGGCAATGGTAATCCCCTCCTGTATTCTACCACAGACAACCACAGGGCTCTCTGCTTGCCAGGAGTCGACACCGACTCAACGGCACACTTTACCTTTACCTTTAGGACTGACTTGCTAATTAATACTTCAAGAATATATCAGATTCTGTAATGAAGGTCTAAATGAAAAGGAACACAAAGGATGTGAGAGAAGAGGACTGCATAAGTACCAATGGGCATTGTTATGGCCCTGGGCATATGTAAGATGGTTAGGAGATTGGGAATGTGCTATGAGCTTGTGCACACCTCACCACTTCCCTCTCATGCATTACTTTCTCCTTCTCTTTTCAGGGCTTACCATGGTACAGTGTTAAGTCCACACCCAATGTTCATTCTAATCATGCTTAAGAGATCAAGAATGTTATGTCTACATCATGTTTATGAGTCTACTACTCTTAAACTACTAACTGAATTTGTAAGGCAAGCAGGATAGAGTTTAACAGGATGGAAGTTTGTGATGGAGTGTTTTTTTGTCTTGGGAATCTGTCTTGCCACACTGTACTGAATATTAAAAATGTAAATTTGTATGCAATGAAATATGTTATTAAATTTTTTAAAATATGTAATATCTCCCAGATTCAGTGGAAATAATAATGCTTTGAAGAGCAAGCCCATCCCAGCAAAATGTAAGACTTACTAGAATCCTATTGTAATGTCAGTTGCAAACCAAGAGTCCTGTATGGATTACTCTAGGAGTGTTAAATAAATTAACTGCTTCTCTTAATGACAAGTTTTAGACACTTTGGTTCACCTTTGCATGGTTGGATGGGCATTTTAAATTGCCTGTGCATTTTCCAATTTGTGCGAAGTGATGCTCATAAATTATTTTTTCCAGTATTTCAGATCTGAAATATTCACATCTATTCTGCAGGGAAAGCAGACTGATTTCAAGAGATGCTGTTTTTGGGTCTTCATTGAGAGTAAACTGCATTTATCCTTTTAGTGATCAGAGATATTGTTTCTTTTCTTTAAATTATGTAATGTTCCGTATATTAATGCGATTTTTACAATGAAAATTATTTTACTCTTAACTTTTCTCATGGTGTGGTGTGTAAAACATAATGAACAAAGTAGAAAATGAGTTTACAAAATGAATGACAACTTTTAAAGATTGTATTCCAGTTACTATTTTAAAGTGTAAAGAGACATCATAAAGATGTGAGTAAAGAAGAAATGGAATCCCTTAAAATATTTAGCCAAATCGCTTCATGGCCTTTTGGCTAAGCTTAAGTAGGGTAGTATCTTAGCCAAAAGTATTTGTAGCAACAGTGGCAAGTTCTTGAGGGCTCAGAAAAGCATGCTGGTGGTAGCAGATAGCTGTCTGCAACTAGATGATCACTGAACATGTTATTGTGAACTGACACTTTATGTGCATGTGTATGTTTCCTTGATATACTCATAGCTGTGTTGGTGTTTGGTTGTAACATGTAGTGCCATTGGAGAGAAGATGGAGAAGACAGCAATTTGTTTGCACTTGCTGATTGGAAGAAGTGGCCAAATGAATTATCATACTTCATTCCCATCTTGAGGTAAGCCCATTCAGTGGTGGTGGTAGTGAGGAATGACATTCAGCCTCTGAACTCATCTAATATCAGCCTCTGGACATTGTCAAGACGTGCATTGAACAACAATTAAGAATGAGTGTTGAATGATACTGACGCTTAGTAAGTATACTGGTATTTAGTTTTCTGCTGACATAGACTGAAGCTGTGCCATTTATTGTATATAAATGGAAGCTATTTATTTCACAGATGTCAATACCAGTGTTGCTATTTTGCCTGAATATTGTATAATTTCCCTGAATATTTTACATGCGTATAATTCCTATCATTAATGTCTTTTTCCAGCTTCCTAATAATTCTTATTAATTTCTGTTTCAAAATAGAACTTGAATAGAACAGTTTTCTATGACTAAATTAACACTTCTAATTGTATAAAATATATGTTGGAAGTGGTTAAACATGTATTATGTCAATAAATTTAAACATTGCAAATGATAAGAATCTTTAGCTGCTTTAAAAACAAATATTTTATAGGTGACATTTTAGAGGGACAGCTATGTTACTCATTTATGCCTAACAAATATATAGAGGCATGAAATTTCGTGGGCTGAAGCCCATTTTGTTACACTTTAAAGAACATAGGCGCATACAGGCAAACCTTGTTATATATGGAACTGCTATTCACAATTTTGCAGATGTTAAATAGACACCCAGCCTCCTTATCTGACCTCCTTTAACCCCTATGAAAGGGTTAAAACCCATGTACCTGTGGTTCCTAGAAGGCTGGGAATGACCGCAGATGTCATTTCCAGCCACCATTTTGTCCACAGGAGCCATTTTGTGGCTCATTTCATTAAAAAAAAAATCCACCACTTTTTGGGACCATTTGAGTGGCATTGCTGGAGACAAATGGAGCACGGTAGGGCACTTTATTTGGCCCGTTTCCCTTTTTAAAAATGGGTTTTTAAACCACATTTCTTAAGACTCTCGGAACCTAAGCCTCGTGACCCCATTGACTCAGTGCCTCATTACCCACAGTAATATGTGGGAATTGAACTCCTGCAGACAATGAGATCCACCTGTAGTTCCTTGAGCTCAAGTACTTTGGGACTTGGGGTTCTTGAAGGGCAGCCCCATGCTACCCTGTGAAATGTTTTTAGAACTCAGAGGGGAATTTCAGAGGCAGTTTTTGATATAGCTTAGGGATCTGCTACCAAAACAAAACAACACAACCACCACCTAGAACTGTTTGCAAATCCTTGGGTGAACCTGTAGTAGCTCTTTGGAACATGGCCTCATTTCCCAACTACATACTTGTTTTGTGTCTACATAATAACATAAACAATTGGATCTGTCTTACATATTCTTTTTAATGAATAAGGGTGAGATCCAGGTTTGATATTGACTATCAAGTAAATACGGAATATGTTTCCAGAATCTCAAGGCCCACCATTTTTTTTAATGCTTTCAGAATATTCCAGAATTCTCCCTCTGTTGGTATGCTTTTGCATTTGTCTTCCAAATTGTTATACATCATAAAGATGAAGAATTGTGTATTTGTAGAGAAACTGCATTCTGGGTTTTTTTGTTTTTTTTTACAGTCATTGACCAAACAGAGAGTAAAAACCAGTAAACATTAAAATATGTATATACATATTTGGTATATTCTGGTATTTCTTAGACCACATTTAACCTAATTAATGCAACTAAGTGTATTATTTTTCTGATGAGCATGCACTGTGAACTGCTTCAATTAGTTCCAGGCCCTAATAGTACATTTTAAAAAAACCAATCCCATAATTAGAACTTGTTGGCACATTTGTGCAACCTGTTTACTGGTTCAAGCATAAGCTGTGCTCTGAAATTGATAAAACAGATTGAAGGGAGAATTGGCAAGCAAAGATGTTAAAATCAAGTGCTGCAGCATCATCAGTAGACTGCAGAGCGAAGTGTCTGAAGAGACTTATTTAAGATATTTATTCTACTTTTATTGCAACAGTGTACACGCTGATCTCCTGAGATATAGGAACAAAGGAAGCTGCCTTATACAGAGTCAGAGCATTGGTCCATCTAGCTCAGTATTGTTTACACTGAAAGCCACCAGCTCTCCAAGTTTTCAGGCTTAGGGGTCTTTTACAGCCCTACCTGGAGATACCAGGGAGTGAACTTGGGATCTTCTGCATGCAAGCAAATGCACTTCCACTGAGCTATAGCCCCAACCCCTAAGAGGAATATCTTACAGCACTCCATGTAGTCATGGTGTGTTTTATTTTTTAGCTGTCACTTTAATTGCTATGATTATTTTGCATCTGACTGGCCATTCTGGGAAATAGGATATTGGGCCTTTTGTTTGATCCAGGAGGGCCCTTGTGTCTTTATGAATTATACTAAACAACTGAGTATAATTTTGAGAAAGGATCTGATTTGTTTGTGTTTTGATTTAAAGGACTCTACTGATGAGCCAAGCTGGGAAGGTGTTCTTAAAACCTAATAATTATATTCCTTCCATTTTCTTTAATTGCATGGATGAATATGAAGAAAGAAGATGAACATCCAAGGGCTTGCTAAATGCGGAAGGAAAAATCTCTTCCAGCGAAAGTCTTGTAAATTGCAGCTTGTGAACATCCTCACTAGCATTTCCTTAATACTAGAGCTTGTGGCAATCTTGCATGACTGGAGCAGAAGGTAAGGTTCCCATACTAAAGCCCACAATCCCGCAAAAGGTTTTGCAATGATGGGAAATTCTGTGCATGGGTGGTCCATTTGCTTATGGGTAAACTTCGAATATGAAACTACTATACAGGCATGTCACTCACAAATTCATGCATATCAGATGCTTATTAGGACTGAAGGCTTTTCTAGATTTAATTGGCAGATTAATCAGCAAAAATTTTAATCATACGTGCATCCCTCTGCTTAATTGTTGAGGTTGCGATTGAAGGACATATCACTGTACAGGACTTGCAGACAGAACAGCTCCCTCCTTTCAGTTCCATATTGGTGGTGGTGGGGAGAAGCTTAAAGATGGCTTTTATTTCAGCTTTTATGTAAAGCTAGCAAACAGTTTGCCTGCTAGCAAGAAGAACCAAAGGCAACTGAAGCAGACAGTGCTCAGTTGGAATCAATAACATGTTTGTTATATCTGGCTCTTCCACAGTACAGATAAAATTTAAACCTGTTAATTTTAAAGCGATTTTGGCTGTAGTCTGCTGTTAGAATATAAAGCGTTCTTTATTCGAGACCAATATGTTATTGTATAACAAAAACAATATTCTGATTTTTCCCCTTTTAGCGGTTTTAGTTTTTAGCTGCCAATTTAATTGATGTGATTATTATGCATATTTAATTGTCAGCTGCTTTGGAAAACCTTTATTTAAAAGGTGGTGTATAAACATGCATTTTGAAAGAAATTTCAAATGTATTACTGTATATAAATGTGTTACATTTATTGGATATGTTAATAAATATATTAAAAAACCAGTCTAAAGAAATCACGTGAATCATAAGGACAGCACCTGCAGATTAATAAAATGCAGTTGGAAAATGAAGTTGGAAAATGTAGATATCTATGTAGAAATCGCCAGAGTTCCTTGGAGATAGAAACTTGAAGGTAGTTAATCTGGTTCTTCAAATAATTAAGTTTATGAATCTTAAACATTGTGGATTTTTTTAGACTTTAGACTAAGAACTAGAGTATCCTTCGAAGGCCTCATATTTTTTAAATGAAGGAGAATGACCCATATTGTTTAGAGGTTATGTTTAAGGAGTTTCTCTGAAATATTTTAGCATGCAAAATTTATATAAGCTGTTTTCACTAAATGTTATTGGCCAGGGATGCAGACAGAGGGAAAGCACTGAGGAGCAACTCCTTACTTAAATTTGTGGGGAGGGGGAAGAAATACACTTTTTATGGGGGTGAAGATACAGGTTGTAAGGTTTGACAGTTGATTGATTGATTGATTGATTGATAATGGTTTGCTAGTGGAGAGTTCACTAAAATGAGGGGAGAGAACTCCTCAAATGTTTAGGGAAGGATCTGCACCCCTGTTATTGGCCGACATTCAGACTAACACTAACAAAGATGCACACATGCAAGAAGGTTGCATGGGTGCTGGAAGTTGCACTTGCATAGCAATAGCAAAACAGAATGTGGTCATCTGCTTCTGTGCCTTGTGCAAGTACATCCTGCTACACTAATGCAACTCTAGTCTGGAACACAAGCTGTAGACTTTGCGAAACTACATAGCACAATATGTTTGCTCAAGTGCAACATTTTTCTGGATGTCAGCCCTTGAATGCTAAGTTGGCACACTGTGTCTGCAGAGTGTTTATTCAGATAGCCCACCTATCCCAAAGCACTTGAGCATGCCGACTACTACATTTTGATTCTTGCATAAGCACCTGGTACTTTGGCTTGTTGGCCTATTTTGGTTGTTTATCTACTTCAAATATTTTATAAATTAACTACAGGGGAGGTGGGGTGGTCTTGTGGTAGCAAGCATCTATCTATCTATCTATCTATCTATCTATCTATCTATCTATCTATCTATCTATCCATCCATCCATCCATCCATCCATCCATCTAATTTTTATACAGCCTGATATATAAATCCCCTTTCCCCCTTTGTTAAGCAAAGCCTGCTTTGTTTTGCATTTGGACAGGGTGTATCTATAATAGGGCAAGGGGAGACAGTTGTCTGGGGGCCCACTGCCTTGGGGGCCACCCCAAAGGCAAGTCACATGACTGACTTCCCCCAGCCATGCACCCGCCCGGGCTTCCTTCAGTTGTATTCATCCTCCGAAACTGATGTGAGTGTTAAGACCTGGAGCTACCAGAACAGAATGTCTTTCTCTAGTACGATTAAATGACCTGCATTGTCCACAGTTTACAAAACCTTTTAAAGATTTATTTATTTCATGAGCTGAGCTTTAGTGAGGGGGTGCATTTTAAAATCTTGTCTCTGGGCCCACTCCAACCTTGCTACGCCCCTGCATTTGGATGAGAGACTACATGTGAGTGCTGTAAAATATTCCCTTTAGAAGATGAGGTCGTAGCTCAGTGGAAGATCATCTGCGTACTTGTATGCAGAACATTCCAGGTTCTCTCCACTGAATCTCCAGGTAGGACTGGGAGAGTCTTCTTCCTGAAACCTTGGAAAACTGTTACCAGTCAGTGTAGATGATACTGAGCTACATGGACCAATGGTCTGACTCTGAATAAGGCAGCCTCCTATGTTCCAATGAAACTTTACCCTAAATATGCACACAAAAACAATTTTTCAATTTGTTTTGAATTCAGTCCAAGAATTTGAATCAATTCGACCCTGTTTTGGCACATTTTTAACCAACTGGGACCTGAATGGTTTTTAAAAGGTGCCAAAATGCTCTCAAATGGAATTTTAATTGAATTTCAAAAATTCATTTTGAATTCAAATTGAATTGCCCCTTTAAAGGGTGATTTGATTCAAATTTGAATCACTCTAATCACCCAGATTTGAGTCAAATCAATTTGCACATCCCTGCTTTCCACGATGTATAGCAATAACTTAAATCTCATGAAAATCTGGAAAGTGCTTCATTTACATCAAGATTTCTTTACTTCTGTCAAGTATTGGAGTGTGGATATGAATTGCATATTGTCAAGCCTGCCACACAGTAAGATAGATAATGCATGCAAAATAATAACAATTAAAAAGATTTGTTTTGGAACGTTGCTTGTTTTTAGGGCTTATGTTATGGTTTGTTTCCAGCAAGCAGAAGGTCCCAGGTTCAATCCCTGGCATCTCCAGATAGGGCTGGGAAATACTCCTGCCTGAATCCATGGAGAGCCACTGCCAGTCAGAGTACTGAGCTAGATGGACCAATGGTCTGACTCAGTAGATAGCAGCTTCCTACTTTCCTATGACCAGAAGGTCCCAGTTTGTTTTAAATCCCCTGTTCATTTTTTAGGTTAATTTTTTAAAAATAATCTTACTGTAACTTATCAACACTATCTCTGTTGATATTGGTCACCAGGAAACAGATGTGCAGAATACAAGTAAATGTAAGATATTTAAAAATATATAAACACTGCTGCCCAGAACAAAACTCATTCTACACACAGACAGAAAAAAGAGGAAACTGCCACAAGGGAAATATATTACAGTACTCACACATGTAGTCTCCCATTCAAATGCAAACCAGAGTGAGCCCTGCTTAGCAAAGGGGACAATTCACGCTTGCTACCACAAGACCAGCTCCTCTCCTCTAAAGAGGGAGCAGTCACTTTGCATTCTTTTACTTGCATGAAGTAGGTGGATTTAGGAAACTAGCTGAATCGATGTTCAAAGTAGATTAAAGACTATTGTTGCAGGATTCCCTCCCCATCCCCAAGAGCCTCTGAGTTCTGGAATGCACTGTCCTCCCACCTGCTTGCTGATTGTCACTGCTCCCTCCCTTCCTCGCAAGGTCACCAAAGTTTACATTTGATGAGCATAATGGAGCATGCAAGAGATGAGGATGGAGAAGGCAAAATTGTTTTTCACTGGCTGCTGACTTGCTATGGCTGCCTTGGCCTTGAAGTTATTTATTGCATGTTTATGATTCATCATCTTCCTGGCAACTAGAAAAGCATTTGTCTTCTGTTAAAATGTTGAAATATAAATGAATAATATTTGTTACCTTCCCATTCTTCTACTTTGACTGGTGCTTGGTTGTAGGTAATGTTAGATTCCTGATAACATTTTATATCAGAACTAAATGGCCAGAACAATTCTGTTTAAATTGTGACAGTGGTGAGATTTATGTTGTTGCAAGGCAGTATAGTAGAATGCAGTATAGATTAACCCTACCTGCCGACATGTCCCTCTTTTCCCATTCACCTGAATAGCTGGGTATAGATTAACTAGCAAGATCAGTGTTGGAGTGAGAGAAACGTGAGTTTCCTTAAATGAGAATGGAATCCATAGTGAATCCATTACAACAAAATGCTGCTTTTATAAAGTCACCCGGGGTTTTTTCTCATTTATTCTTGTTTTATGCAGATTAATATACAAAGCTTGACTTTGGCACATTGGACTGGACAAATCTATATTAACTATTGTGATTTCACTGATATGCCTTAAGGTCTTATTCAGATGGTTGCAGTTTTGGTAACATTATAGCAGGGATAGGTCCATAGCTCAGTGGTAGAGCATCTGCTTTTCATGCAGAAGGTCTCAGGTTCAACCCCTGGTTTCTCCAGGTAGGGATAGGTTAGACTCTTGCCTGAACCCTTATAGACCTGCTGTCAGTCAGTGTTGACAGTACTGAACTAGATGTACCAATGCTGTGACTCAGTATGTGGCAGCTTCCTTTGTGTGTGCTGATTCAACTCTGCTGATCCCAATAGTCTGAATCTGTTGGTGCTTTGCCACAAAGCTTGAGCAGGACAATCTATTTACCAGCCAGAAAATGTCATATATTTTATTATTGTCTTCCTGTCATGTGTTTAGGGGAAATATCTAGCCTTTTAGTTGGTACAGAAAACCACCCACATCCCATTCATACATTCATTCTATTTATTTGTATACTGTCCTTCATGCCAAGGTTTCTCAAAGGAGTTTACAAACAATTACATAAAAACAAAATTGTGGCAGCTTCTGGTTGTTCCTAAGTTTGCAGCAGGCCTGTTGCAAAAAAGGCCCCAGAAAGTGGTCCACAAAGAACCTGGCAGCAGAAGAAGGTTGCTGGAGGTTAGAGCTTCTCCTCCTTCAGGCTGCAGATGTAAGAGCAGTCACTGATAGGGATGTGTGTTGGAGTTCCAGTGCATCAACCTTTTGCACCTATTTTCCAAATGACCACTAGAGGCATTGGGAATAGAGATGGTGACCTGTCTCTACTCTATGACCCCTGATATGACTCTTCAGGTATTTCCTGTTGAGAATCAGAATCCCTTCCTTTCCTCTTAGAGAGCAGATGGAACCATCTCTCTCTGCCTACCTATTCATTATGTAGTTCTATAGATTAGGGTTAGGTCTTTCCTATCCAAAGTGTACTTCACCAATAAATACTTAGTATTTAGTTCTACAAGAATCTCCATGTGTCTTCTCTAAATAGCTGCAACAACTAAACTCTGCAAACTACTATGTAACTGGGTAGCTTCTTTAGTGCTCTGCTAATTAACTGGGGGTAAAAATTACAACCCCCAACAATGTGCAAGCTGGACGTTAGCCTAGATTGGCTTGAATCCAGACTGGATTCATGCCACCTTGGGAAATTCCCCTTTACAAGCACAGAGGATTTCCTAGCCTAAAAAGGCTTTCTTTTAACATTAAAGTGGTGGTGGGTGGTGGGGGTGAAATGCTTAACTTTTACCTTTAAAATGAAGTCCAGCCAGCAATGGCTCCGCAGCAGCAGAGACTTGGGAGGCAGTGGTGGGGTCTTCTCCAACTGCCCCTGCCGGCAGAGGAAATGCTTAATGTTTCTCTTTAAAATGAAGCCCCACCAGCATTGCATTTCTTACATCTTATGTTCTCACTTAAAATGTTCTGGTCCAGCATTGTGCATCTTATGCTTAGTCTAAAAATATTGTGGTACTTATAGGTTATGAGGATCTGTCTTATCCTGTGTTGCACTGTAGAGTGATCTACTCTGACAGTTGTTCTTAGGCATCTTGGGTGGAGGTGGTTCTCTGCCTTGCTGAGATCCTTTTAAACTGGAGATACCAGGGTTTTAGGCTGGGGTCTTCTATATGCAAAACATGTGCTTTATCACTAAGCTGCAGCACCTCCTTGCTTACATTTTATAGAATCTGGCATAATGTTTAATAATGACATAGAAAGCTGCCTTATACAGAGCCAGATCATTGGTCCAACTAGCTTCATGTTATCTACACTGACTGATAGTGTCTTTCCAAGGTTTCAGGCTGGAATGTCTCCTAGCCCTACCTGCAGATGCCAGGGATGGAACCTGGAACCTTCTGCATGCAAGCCTGCAGAAGCTCTTCCACTGATCTATAGACTATAGCTTCATCTCCTGAGGGGAATATCTTACAGGGCTCACATGTAGTCACCCATCCAAATGCAAGCCAAGGCAGATGCTGCCGAGCAAAGGGGACAATTCATTCTTGCTACCACAAGACCACCTCTCTTCCTGTCAAGATGTATTTAAAATATTCCAAATGCTATCAGTGCTATAGCCTATAATGCATGAGTAAATAATGGTTTACAGATTAAAAGTGTTTATATATTTTAGAAAATCTTTGTATTACATTCTCTTTGCTTTCCCCCCTGATTAATGCATGGCCACCTGTAATGTTGATAGTATTTTTGTTTTGTTTTAAAAGCATTTGTCTTTATAATAAATCTAATTTTGCATGCTAGTTTCTTTTTTTGCTTATAGATCTTGCTTGAGTGAGTTCTAGAATTCCTGTCTTCGAACCTGCTAGCATCACCATCTGCTGAGTTGGCTTAGTGTGTGATCAGGCATTCAGGACAGTTAGTGTACTTTTCATATAATCAGTGGGATGATATAAAGAGTCTAGGCTAACATCTACCTCAGCAGATTACACAGAAGTTATTCAAAATGGTGAAGTAAGCAGACATGATTAGATGATATGATGATACTCAAAATGCCTTTGCAATCACTCATCTCATTCCACACCCACTTAAACATAGGACAAACTACATCACTAGTACAGGAATGAACATCCAGGGAAGCAAATGATTGAATATTATTCAGACAGCGAAAATAATACAGTGCTTGTATCATGCATTCACACCAAAAATATTGCATAGGCCCAGTACTCACTGAGGTGGTAAACCTGTGTCTGTGTCTGGGTGTATTCCTTCAAGCCAATGGTTATATATACTTTTATTTAGCATATTTTTATTCCACCATAATGTGTCTCAATGTGGTGTAAAAGTAAAGTGTGCCGTTGGATCAGTGTCGACTCCTGACAATCACAGAGCCCTGTGGTTGTCTTTGGTAGAATACAGGAGGGGTTTACCATTGCCATCTCCCGCACGGTATGAGACAGTGCCTTTCAGCATTTTCCTGTATCACTGCTGCCCGATATAGGTGTTTCCCATAGTCTGGGAAACATACCAGCGGGGATTCAAAATGGCAACCTCTGGCTTTCTAGTCAAGTAATTTCTCCACGGTGCCATTAGGTGGCTTCCAAGTACACACAGATAAAGTCACCAAAAATTAAGGCAGTCCAGCAGTCAAAACAACACAACATTTTAAAACGAATGCAAATATTTTTCACCGAAACCCTGGTTGAACAAATCTGTTCTAAATGTTTTTCTAAAAGCTGCCAGAAATGTTGGATTTCTTACTTCAGCAAGAGTGCATTCCAAAGCTTCGAGACGGCTGTATAGAGAAGGTCTAGCCCTGAATTGTCACCAGACAAACTTAGTAAGTGGTGGGGTGGATAGAGAAGAAGGTGTTCCCTTAAATACTCTGGGCCCAAACCATTTTGGGTTTTATAGGTAATTACCAGCTCTTGCTATTGTGCTTGGTTGGAAACATATTGACAGTCAGTATAATGATTTCAAAATAGAAGTCATGTAGTCTTTCTGGGTTACTCATTCTGCTGCACTTTGCATCAATTGCAGTTTCCAGAGTACATATAAAGGCAACCCAATGCAGAGCATTATATAATTGTAGAACTGTGCAAAGAAATACAAAGGGCAGAGCTATTGATGGCCCTTGAGCTGAATTCATCCTTGAGGAGTGCTGAATGTATTCCTTTAGCCCGCCTGCTTGCTTCCCAGTCTGGCATCTTCCCTGTCAACTTGATTGTCCTTCATCTTGCTGCCTCCCTGCATCCTTGTTCAAGCTCCCATTTGGTCCGACTTCTTGGCTCAGATGCTGGCCTACCATTGATCCTTCTGTGGTTCCACCTAGTGCTTTAAGCCTAGTCTTGCTGGTACTTGCACCTTTAGGTCGCCAAATGTTTAGCTTCCTGCGGCCAAGTTGTTAATATCTCTTTGAGTTGAAATGGATTGGTTGGGGATGAGTGAAGCAAACTGAGATGGGAGCAGACAGTGAGAAATGGAACCTGTATTGCTGATTTCTGGCTCTGGATGTAAGCCCTTGGATTTCATTGGCAGGTGTTGTATTGAAGAGTTCTCCAACCCTTATGAATGGCTTTTTAAAAAATGATCAAGGAAGCTGCTCAAAATGTCCTGTTGTGTGCTTGTGGCTCTTTGGATCATGACCATGGCTTGCAGGTAAACATGATGTACTTATCTAGTTTACTACTCAGCCTTTCACATAAAAATTTATACTGTGTTCAGCTTCATGAAGTGAGCATTGTAGTGCTGTAGCTTTAGTATGCTGCAGTCCTGAGAAACAGGCTCATTTAAAAGTGGATTTTTGCACTGAGAGAAGATTAAATTCATTCAGTGCAGAGTTCATAATTTTTTTTGGTATGAATTGCCATTATGTGTATGCCTCTTGGCAATTTCATTTAAATTACCTCTTCATCAGTTGTATTCTTAGCAATATAAGCACTGGTTTTCAGAAGATTAACATGCTAAATAAATGTACACAGGTGTATTGGTGTTATATAATTAAAATGTTTCTCTTCTGAAGAGAAAAAGGGAAACAGTTTGGGAAGGGAGGGCTAAAAAGCATAAAGGCAAGGAAAGGTTAGTAGTAGTTTACAGTGTTTTCACAGAACATAAAGCTCCACAGAATTACTGTGAATAATAACAAAATTAATTCCTGAATGTTTTTAAGCATTTTACATAAGATAAATTTGTATATTATCAAAAGAATCATGCTTATATTGTTAGAGACAGATTTGTAAAGAGAGAATAACTCTTGTCGGTGAACTGATACCTCTCAGGGATGCTCCTGCCATTACTTTTGAAAGGTGTTTTCTTAAGTGGCTCGCCTCAGGGTAAAGACAGTGGCTGACATTCAGAGCAGTCTACCATGGGTGCTCCTAACACTCACTGCTATGCAGTGCCACCCTCTGCTCTTTTGGAGTGCTGTGGGTGCTCCAAACATAATTGCAATCTTGCACAAGCCCACCCATGACATGTGCTGGTCAAGAAGAACACAGAACAATGTGGGGACTAGTGCTGCATAGTGAAAAATGTTAAGAGCACCCACAGTAGATGGCTGTGGATGTTGGCCAGTGGAAATAAGTTGGATCTGAGGGTTGGTGTTAGGGATGTGCAAACTGGTTCGAATTTGAATGAGAGGAGAGCTGGTCTTGTGGTAGCAAGCATGACGTCCCCTTAAATAAGCAGGGTCTGCCCTGGTTGCATATGAATGGGAGACGGGATGTGTGAGCACTGTAAGATGTTCCCCTTAGGGGATGGAGCCACTCTTGGAAGAGCAGAAGGTTCCAGGTGTCCTCCCTGACATCTCCAAGATAGGGATGAGAGAGATTCCTGCCTGCAATCTTGGAGAAGCCGCTGCCAGTCTGTGTAGACAATACTGAGCTAGATGGACCTGTGGTCTGACTCAGTATATGGCATTTCCTATGTTCCTATGTTCTTATGAAGTGGTTCGGTTTGAAGGTATGAACGTGAACCAAATAGGGCATTGAATTGGCAATGCCGGTCCAAGTTTGAACCAAACAGAGCCTGGTTCTATTTGAACCAGTTCAAAGGTGTGAGCCTTCAAAACTGGGTTGGGGTGATAGGCACCCATGGGTGCCAGCTACCACCCAAACCACAGAGCAATTGGACACTCCTGTGATTTTTAATGATTTTAATCCCCCCCCCATTTTTTGCATTCTTCCTATAGGGTATAATGGAGACATGAACCGGCCCATTATTCCATATGTAGAGCACCTAGGGGCACAAACCCGGGTGGGTGGTGGGCACCCAGGCGTGCCTACCCCCCCAAACCTCAAAGCAATCAGACACTCCTGCGATATTTAATGATTTTTTGGGAAGATATTTCCATTTTTTGCATTTTCCTCATAGGGAATAATGGGGATTTGAGGATGCCCCAACTGCGCCCCTAAGGGGGGTGGGCCTGTACACCAAAGTGGGTTTGGGTACAAGGCAGGCATGGCCACAACTTCCCCTGGGAGCCCCAAGCAGTTGGGGTTCATGTTTTTTTTTAAATTAAAAATGATTTTAGACTATTTCAATGAAATGAATAGGAATCCCTCCCCCATTCAGAAAAAGAACAGTGTGTGACCTGACCCTTAATTGCTGTGAACTCTCTGTGAACTCAGAGTTCACACCACTTGCTTTTTCCGATCAGAAAGTGGGCGAACACATCAAGCTGTATAGGACACTTTTGGAGCAGATGAGCCTCCTGACCCATCTCCTTTTTTGTGATGGGGGGCCTGTCCTTTTGCAGTGCCACCCTAAATATTGTTCTGGCCACAGTTAGAGCCGATACTCTAACTGGTCCAGGTACTTAACTAAGGCTGGGCCTCATGAGGGTTGTATCTACAGCACCACTCCCATATAAATATTGTATCCTGTGAGCCAGTTATTCCAGATATGCTCCACAGGTTTGCGCTTTGTGACCTCCTGTTCCTTGCCCTGTTCACCCTCTTTTGGCTTCACCTCTGGCTCCAAGAAGAGGAGGCTAAATATATCTACATATTTAGATATATAAATATATCTAAATATGTAGCCAGGGGTGCCTTTATCCAGCTTCAGCTGGTTTGCCACTTATGGCCTTTTCTCAACTGGCAGGCCCTGACAACAGTAACTCATGCCTTTGTTACCTCTGATTTAGATTACTGTAATGCGCTCTACCTAGGGTTGCCTTTGAAAACGCTTCGGAAGCTTCAACTAGTCCAGAATTGAGCGGCCCACCTCCTCATGAGTGGTCGTAGATTTGATAGTATCACACCTCTTTTATGGTCGCTTGCACTGCTTGCCTGTCTGCTTCCGGGTTCAATTCAAAGTGCTGGTTCTCACCTAAAAAACCCTTATGGGCTTAGCACTTGTATATCTCCTGGATCGCCTCTCTCAGCCGGTTGTATCCCATCCTGTGAGGTCTTCTCAGCTGGCCCTCCTTAGTGTCCCAGGCCCTGGTGTAGTGCATGTCCCGTAGGAGGGCCTTCTCTGTGGCAGACCCTCTTCTTTGGAACACTCCCCCTGCCGATACGTCCAGCCCCCTCCCTAGCTGCTTTTAAGGCCGTTCTTAAGACCTACCTGTTTCTCCAGGCATTTGCCCTCTAATTTTTTCAAATTTATTTATTTATTTATTTATTTATTTAAAAGTTTTTATTGGTATTGTTCTTGTTCATCGCCTAGAGTCTTTGAAGGAGGCGGTATCTAAGAAATTCTTAATAAATAAATAAATAAATATTCTTTCCTCCTTAGTTGACGGCAAGAAGTGCTGCCCCAGGGGCACCGTGATGGAACTGTATGGCACATGCTGGGGAGAGGAGGCAACCCCTGTAGGATAAGCTTCGCTAACCCCACTGTTGGCACCCTGCACTTTTGAGTAATGCATTACTGTGCCAAACTGGGAGCAAGACCCATAAGGGGAGGCACCTCTTCACACCAGGCTGGGCATGCCCATTGAAGGCCAGGCCTGGGAAGCCGGTGGCCAACACTGCCCAAACCCTGTTGCTTGATAAGAGATGCCTGTAAGGGGGCCCATAGGCCACAACCCAAATTGCCCAACAGGCACACAGTTTGTGTCGCTGCCCACAGGCAGCCCAGCCAAAACCGTTGGTTGGCTGGCACAACCTGCGGGACCGGGAACTAGCATCATCAGTGGCATGACTGAAGCAGGAGTTGCTGGCACAGGTGTCGGGTGCACCACATCCGGGGTTCCGTCGTTAGGACAATCAGTGCCTCTCTCAAGCGCTGCCAACCAGTGTTCCCTCTAACAGGGATTCCCAGAAGTTTTACTTATTTATTTCTTTAGCATATTTTTGTACCAGCCACAACCTGCATCTCTGGGCAGTTTACAGTTAAAAACATCAATTAAACAATTAAAAACATTTAAACATTAAAATCATTAACAAAATAGAACACCCTGGTTGACTACAATTCCCATAATCCCCAGCCAAAGGCATTGCAGCTGGGGATCCTGGGAGTTGTAGTGAACAGCATCGAGTAATCCTTGTTAAGAGGGAACAGTGCTGCCAACCTATCAGAGAGAGCACACATAAGTTCTGCTTTTTGCCCACTCCAGATGGCCTAGAGGGCCCTGTGCCACCATCTTTGCCACACTTCTTCTCTCACTTGAGGACTTCCAAATGAGTAATTAGAGCCTAGTCTTCACTCATCATCTTCTTTGGATGAAGAGGAAGATACCTCATCATCTAAAGAAGACAACTGATATTTACTATCAATAAAAGAAGACAACTGATATTTACTAAGCTTATAAATAAGCATAAATAATATACCTGCAGGGCTCTTCCCTTGTGTAGAAATACTTAAGAATGTTCTTTAGTAAATATTTGGCATTTTTCTTGGCATCAGGTTTGTGGATATAACTGCCTAATATTAATCTCACGGACAGTACAAAATGCTTTTTTGTTTAAAAAGAAGAGCCGCTGACTTGAAATACTTTGTTGGTTTTGCTCTCCATTTCAGTATAAAAAACAAAACAAAACAAAATCCTCGAAGTGGTTTACACAGCAAAAGGAATGAGAAGTTAGATCCCTGTCCCCAGAGGCCTCACAATCTAAAAGGGGACACAAGAGAGACTTCAGCAACAGCCACTGGGAGAAATGCAATGCTGGTTTTCAAATGGACAGTTGCTCACCCCCTGCTAGGTATATAGTGCAATGGCTAAATGTAAAAAAATATGCTGAATCATTCACTATTTCCTAAAGCCTGAGATTTGGCAAAAATGTTGTCAGATATATATTTTATAAATAGAAAATAAGAATTCCCACACCAAAAATCAAATATGGTGGCTAAAATACAATATGGTGGTGCTGGAAAATCTAAAGCATGTAAAAAGATCATTAGAATCATTCTCATAGTGACACGGTCCTGAGATATAGCAGAAATGTTGTCAGATATTTTGGTGGGCAATCCAAAAATCAAATAGGATGACCAAAAAAATAAAATAAAAATGGTGCCGCGTAGACCAGACTTCTGAGGCAGGCAGACACACATTCGTAGATCAACTCTCCCTGGAGAAGTGGTGCCATTTGGAGCTCTCCCTGGAAAAATGGACCTCAAAATGGCCCTTGAATAACTCAGATCGATTTGGGTTGAACTGGGGGTGATTTTCTTTGACCCCAAATCAGGCTCTTTATTTTGAGGGTGACTTGATTTGAGGTCGAATCCCCAAATTTCCTCCTATTTGACCCAAATTGATTTGAGGTTGAATAGAATTGAACATCCCTAATGGCGACATACTTGGTTTCCACATGCAAAACCTTTTGTATTAATATTTTTTATTCATTATACATTCATGATGATTTACACATTTGTCCATGCCAAAAATACATTAACATTGAGTTTCTCACAAATTATGTGATATAAGCTTAATCTCATGTAACACAGTTAGCACAAACACAGTTTTATAGGTGCCATTTCTGATTTCTAATCCTTTTTAAATTAATATTTGGGATTTATACAACATTCATGCCAAATTCCTTGCTTCAATGAAAAAATGAATGATACCGTCCACTATCTGTTCCACTAATAAGAGAACCTCCACTTTAAAAGGTGCATCTTTGCACAATTAGGGGATTGAGCACTGGGCTCCACTGCACTTCTGAGGTTCCCCCAACTCTAATTGTGCTTTCAGAGGATGCCAAATGCCACCTTACTTCTTAAATCCCTATATATTTTTCTAACAGTGGAACTCTAACCTTAATGTCCTGATCCTAGTTGTCAGTAGTCTTGGATTGTCGCTTCTGCATTCGAGTACTCATTTTTTCATCTCTTCAGTGTTTTTTCCCCAGCTCCTGATTTTATTTTATTCTATTTGTAAACTGCCCCAAACTTCCAAACTTCTAGGCGGTTTACATCAACATAAAACAAATTAAAATGTTAAAATTAAAATCGTAAAACAATTTTAAAACCACAAGTCTAGTTAAAAACTTGGGTGAATAAATGTGTCTTTAGAGACTTTTAAAAAGTTTTCCGAGATGGGGAGTCTCTTATTCCAACAGGGAGGCTCTTATTTCAACAGAGTCTCGGAGAGGCAACAGAGAAAGCCTGTCCCTGTATAGCCACCAGACAAGCTGGTGGCAACTGCAGACAAATCTCTCCAGATGATCTCAATAGGTGATGAGACTCATAGTGAAGGACACATTCTCTTAAATTCATCATTCCATTGATGATTCCATTCATCCTTCAGAGAATTGTAAAGTTAGAAGAGGGGTTCTTTATGGATTGGAATGATTTTGAGGCTTGATTAATAATTCTGTAGCTATGAGCATTGTTTCTTTCCACTGATAGACAAAGTATGCATCATCAGTCTTTATGACATAATTGAAGCTTGTGATGGAAGAAATTGTGTGGTTTATTTTTTTGGACATTGTAGTAGTGCGTTGCGCTTTTTATAACTGGAGAGATTCTGCTTCCAAAAAATGGGTAAGAGGGTTTGTGCTTCGTGTGCATGTTTATGTGCCAAATTCAGGCGTCATGCAAGAAAGACAAGACATCCCTGCCAAGTGGGCACCTTTTGAAGTGGTGGATCTGTTACATTTAGGAGGGGGACAGCAACTGTCTCTGTTCAACCCCATTGCATTGTCTCTCCAGTGGCTGTTGCTGCTTTTCACCTTGTGTTTATTTTTAGATGGTGGAGTCCTTTGGGGCAGTGAACTTACTATTAAAAACATAATTTTTTTTTTAGGTAAACTGTTTTGAGAACTTCTGTTGAAAGTATAATAAATAATAATTAATAAATTTAAGATTGCTCAAGGAGCTGTTAGAGACCATAGAATTATCTTGTTTTAAAGAACAGTAGCTTATTACTTGAGCAAATGGCCTGAATTTCACTTGGTGGAAAGTATGCAAAAGCACATTAATCTCTTACAAATCAGACAGGGTCAAGGACCCAAGTGGAAGGGCTCAGATGAAATAATACCGAAGCAGACATTACACACACCTTCACCCTGCTGACCCGTTTCATGATATCATGCACTTAAATTGTGTAATTATTCAGGTCATTACAGAGCACCATAGTTTTCAGTTTTATGTGGTGGGAAAAGTTCCCATAACTCTCGTTTCTAGAGATTTAGCTACTGTGATCCAAAGAAGGTAGGGATCGGGAGGTAGTGCAAAACTATGCTGTGTCTTGAAAAAAGAGAATTCCACGTAGTTTTGTATTGCATGGACATTTGTGTTTGTTGTCTTGAATGAAAATGCTAAATAACAT
Source organism: Hemicordylus capensis (assembly GCF_027244095.1). Classification (NCBI taxonomy): domain Eukaryota; kingdom Metazoa; phylum Chordata; class Lepidosauria; order Squamata; family Cordylidae; genus Hemicordylus; species Hemicordylus capensis. The sequence continues at coordinate 139,553,739 of NC_069662.1, read as the reverse complement.
TCAAGACTAAATTCTTTAAACAATATTAAGGTAACATAGTCCATCTCCTCACATCATCTCTTTCTATATGAGCTTTATTTAACTGAAAACACTTAAAGCCATGACAGTTTGCTTTTTTGGCGTGGTCTGTTATTTGAAACAGACACTTGCTATGGTTGTGTAGCGCAAACAAATATGTTCATGTTAGCCTTAAAGTGATAAAATGTATGTTTATGTATTGTCCTGCATAACACCGAAATAGTGAAATCTGTGGTGAGAATCAATGTCTAGTTATTTGTATTGTTTTGTTGTAAACCACCCAGAGACTTGTGTTTTGGGCGATATACAAATATGTTAAATAAAATAAATAATAAGCATCATGGGTGGGTGGCAGGCAGTAGCAGCTTTGAAGGCAAAGAAAGAGAATGTACTTTTTCTTGGGAGAACATGGGGCAACTTCTTCAGTGAAGGCAGACTTTCACGTTTCAGAGTCTTTACTCTTTAAAACAAATATGTGAACATGAAACCTTTCTTACCTACCGTAGAAAATGCAAGTGGTTCTAAAATTTTCTCTTGCATTCTAACACCAGGGCATTTTCCAGATTACGCATTGCCACAGTTTCGCAATGTGTCCGCTATGTGTCCTTCTGTATTGCCTGTGTTTTGACATCAAAGTCATTGTGCTGTCAGCAGGGAGCTGTTCATATTTCCCATGCCTTGTTTCGGAATTTATTGATGGTTTTTAGCCCTACAATGTTCTAAATGCATTGTAGGAAAATATTTCCTGTATTTTTCCATTGTAGGAGGCTTGCCCCATCATTTGTGCATTGCAATGAAGTGTTGTGTGAATGGTTCAAATCACAATGTGACGATTTGGTCACTTACTTAAGAGAAAGCCCTTTGAGCTGAATCATTTACTTCAATCCCATTTGGTTACTGCATTTGTTTACCGATTCCCCCCTGCCCCGATTACTGCAAGCAAGGAAGCCCAGTGAACTGAATCATTATTTATTTTTACAGCCCCTTTCTACTCCATTACGTTCTATTTCTTATTATTTCTATTTTTTTTTGCTTATTTCTTATTTTTTATTATTCAAAGGGGGGACAGTGGGTGGGCAGGCTTTTCCAGAGAGATTCCAGAGGTGGGAGAGAGCGCGGGTAATCAGGCAGTAAAGCTCGGCACACTGATTAAAACCTGGCCCCCTCCCCTTGATGAGGCTGTTAGAAAATGCAAACATATTTCTAAAGGCTTGCGAAGCAAACCAGTTGTCTGGCACGTGGAGTCCTTGTTGCCAGAAGGTTGGAGGGTTGTAGCTGCTGCAGCCGTCCTCTCTCCTCAGGAGAAGGTCCAGCAGGAGGGAAGCAGCCGAGGGCGATGGCGGAGAGGAGAAAGTTGCCTCGCTGTTGCAAGGCTCCCCGGCCTTAGCAAGGCTCTGCCTGGGATGCCGACTGAGGAGGAGTGGCGGAGGGTGCTACCACTGCCCCCAGCATCCCCAGTGGGGGAGCTGAGGGGCCACTGGCCACCACCGCCATGGAAGAGAGCACCCACCTAAGTGTGCCAGTTCCTCTCTTCCCACCTTCCAGGCTCGCCACAGGATTTCCTTTCATTCCCCCATTTAAAAAATAATATATTTTAAAAATGTATTCCTGGAATCAAAAGGATGCGATGACAATTTTTTTTTGGAACGGTGCTTCCCCCTGCTGGTGGATTAGTGCAAGGCAACAGAAATTATATATCTATATCTATATCCGCTGGCGGATTAGTGCAAGGCAGCTGAAATTTCATCTATCTATCTATCTATCTATCTATCTATCTATCTATCTATCTATCTATCTATCATCACATCATACACACTCCACAATCCTATTGGCCCAAATGGAGCAGGAAGAGGGGCAGATAAATGTGTTTCAAGGATAATATGGACACTCCTGCCTGGAAAATACGTTGCAGTGGATGGAAAATATGACTGGCCACCAGCTTACAACTCTTGTTTTGAAACTGTTGCATTATTCTGGCACACTTTGCAATGCATTAACTGTTGCATATCTCATAGTCTGGAAAATGCACTTGCAATGGAAATATCCTGTAACTAGGATATTTGAAAGCTGGTTTCTTACATTATTACATTTCTTCGGGAAGGTTCACACAACTGCCAGTATACCAGCAAGCTGGTAGTTTCTTGATAAAATATCAGGACATGAGAGCGCATGCTTCTGTTGAGCGTGATGACTGAACCCACCCATATACTGAGTCAGACCATTGGTCTATCTAGCTCAGTATTGTCTACACAGACTGGCAGCAGCTTCTCCAAGGTTGCAGGCAGGAATCTCTCTCAGTCATATCTTGGAGGTGCCAGGGAGGGAACTTGGAAACTTCTGCTCTTCCCAGGGCGGCTTCATCCCCTGAGGGGAATATCTTGCAGTGCTCACACTTCTCGTCTCCCTTTCATATGCAACCAGGGCAGACCCTGCTTAGCTATGGGGACAAGTCATGCTTGCTACCACAAGACCAGCTCTCCTCTCCTAAGAGAGAGAGGAAGGCAGGAGCTCGCCTGCATTCCCTAACAGATGGACAGCTGCCGTTCTCCCCTCCGCCACACTGCATGCCCACACAGCAGCGGAGGGAGATGCTGGGAGCAGGAGGACTTTCCCTACTCCACATCCCATGGTGCCCCAGAGCACAAGTGTGGCTGCTCCACCCCCCCCCCCAGACTCACTGCCAGAAATGGCTGTGGGCCAGAGGAAAGCCATTTTAACCCAGCGGCAGTTGCCCAGGCAATCATCAGACTTCTGTGAAACACTGGCTAAAAACATGGGCTTGGCGCTGGGGCAGCGCTGGGATCAGGCTTGGAGCCCACACACATTCTAGCCTAGACGGGGCTGCCCTAGCTGCACATGGGAATACCCTTCATGAGTCCATCTATCCCCATGCTGTCTATTCTGAATCGCAACAACTCTCTACTGCCTCAGACAAGGGTCTCTTTAGACATTATGATTTGATTTGATTTGATTTGAATACCGCCCTTCCAAAATGGCTCAGGGTGGTTTACAGTTGACATGAAACATTCTTTAATTGACATGAAACATTCTTTAATTGGAAATGCTGGGACTTTCTGCATGCAGAGCGTGTGCAGTGCTGCTGCTGCTGCTGAGCGATGGGTCCTTGCCTGTTCAGAGTGTTCTTCTTCTTCATCATCATCATCATCATCATTATTAATAATAATAATTTGATTTCTATACCGCCCTTCCAAAAATGGCGCAGGGCGGTTTACACAGAGAAATAACAAATAAATAAGATGGAACCCTGTCCCTAAAGTGCTCACAATCTAAAAAAACCCCATCAGATAGACACCAGCAACAGTCACTGGAGGTACTGTGCTGGGGGTGGATAGGGCCAGTTACTCTCCCCCTGCTAAATAAAGAGAATTACCACGTTAAAAGGTGCTTCTTTGCCCAGTTAGCAGGGGTGACCCAGTTAGCAGGGCATTATGTAGTCAATGTAGACAGAGTCTGCTTTTCTGGGACTAGGATGCAAATGCTCTATGTAGCATATCTGGTCTCTTCATCACTTTGGTTGGGCACATGAAGTTGGAGGAAGTGAAAAGGAGAATGAACCCAGTAGAATGTAGCAGCCATGACATTGATGTGAGAAAGGATGATTAATTTTTAAAATCTGCATGGGTTATCTATCTTTGTAGGGTCTGTTATTGTGAGGAAGAAAAAGTAAGTCCTTTTTGCCTTTTTTGCTGAGGAAGTTGTGGGTGGAGATATGAACCAGTCTGGTTAAAACTAAGGCGATTAAGCAGACCTTGAGCAGAACTGATGCAGCTGGGGAGCTTTGTATGAGATCCACTAATTTCCCTTGTTGATTTACATTTCATAGGAACACAAGAAGCTGCGGTATGCTGAGTCAGACCATTGGTCTATCTAGCTCAGTATTGTCTACATTGACTGGCAGCGGCTCTCCAGGGTTATGGGCAGGAATCTCTCCCACCCTAACTGGAGATGCCAGGGATAGAACCTGGGACTTTTTGCATGCAAACAGATGCTCTACCACTCAATTATGGTAATATTTCAGAGCAGATATTAGTGTGATTATGCATTCACTTGTTGTAACTCATTCTAATGAAAATCAGGGCAGAACCTGTTTAGCAAATGGGACAATTCATGATTGCTACCAGCTCTTCCTCCCCAATTTGGGTGACCACTCCAAAGCAGTTGCCAATTATGAACAATGCATATGGAAGTCTTTGGGTATAAGATTCATGTGTGAATGTTCCTTCAATTGAGGTGGATTTGTTTGCAGATATATAATGGACAGCTAAATGGAGGACATTTTCAAAATATAAATAGCTTAAGACAGGGTTTCTTAATCTTGGGCCCCCAGATGTTGTTGGACTACAACTCCCATCATCCCCAGCCACAAAGGCCATGTTTGGGGATGATGGGAGTTGTAGTCCAATAACATCTTGGGGCCCAAGGTTAACAAACCCTGGCTTAAGATGGTCTTGAATTCTAGCCTTTATGTGTCACAGATTGTGTGTTTGGCCTAATATTTGCCTTAATATTTAAAAGAACTTTTACTTAACACTTAGTATGTTGACAGTTAAATTAAAAGGTGTGGAAAATTGCAAATGTGTTCTTGACACGTTGCAATAGAAAAACACACATTATTTTGTTTTTTGCAGCTTCCATGAGGTTGATTGCAACTTTTTTTTGCTTTTATTAAAGGAATATTCTTATCACTTATGCCTGATTATTGTTTTCAGCTGCTTAAAAATTGATGCCCTTAAAAAAAAAACTAGCCTCATAAGTATGAATATGAAACTCTACAATCCCCTATGTATCCTGAATTTCTAGCCAGAGTTGGGTGACATTGACTGTGGAGTGGTTTAAATTACTAGCACAGTGAAGTGGGATTGCTGCATGCGAGATTTAAAAGTGTGTTAGGAAATGAAATGAAGCTCCAGCTTGGGAAAGGTATGTATAAATAAGATTTGACATTTCCCTCTTCTGCCTCCTGGCAAAGCCTCATGCCATTTTGATTTACAGATTATTATCTTTGGGGTTTTGATGAGACTTAAAACTCTCTACTCTTGCTCTAGAAAAATCCACCAAGTACAGATTCAAACCAGCCTCTGGCATTAGAAAGTTTTTTTTTAAAAAACTGAAAGGCTGCTCTGACTTCCTATGAGATCATCAAAAGAGATAAAAGCCTAAAACCTCATCAAAGTTATGCCCTTGGCCCTTTTAGAAATTAATTTTCTGGTGATAGTCTGAATATATAAACATTAATAAATAAATAAGCGTTTCGTTTGAAAGAAGAATTTGTCTTATCTTGTTATTTGTAGCCTATTCTTGATGGCATTTTATATATCTTATTATCTGTAGTCCCTTATTCTTCCTCTTACCTTCAGAAAGTCATAGACATGCTACACTTATCTTCACCATTTCTGCTTTCCCCAGTGATGGGGAATGTCTGTCTTTCTTTGAGACCAGCTGCCTTCATCCTTTTAAAATCCCTCTTCAAACCAACTTCTTGAAAGCTTTCTGCATGGACTGGCTGGCTTAGTGCTGGCTGCTATCAGATCATTCTGTACTATTCATTGTTTAAATGGTGTGTTCTTATTTTCATTTATAGGTCACCATGTCCTCCCCACTCCCTGAGTAGTGCCCTGCCGATTTAGTAGTACCATTAAAAACCTGCTTGTCAGGGCAGTTTTGCTTCTCCTTTTAAGCTAAGCACCTACTAGTGCATTGTTACTGCTAAATAGCAGAGGTGGTGTTGGTTTTGAAGATTTTTTCTTTTGTAGGGGTGGGGAAAATGTGTAACGCTTATCGGCTGACATACCGCGTAAGGGTATCCAGTAATGTTGTGTGAATTATTTTAAGCAGTGTGTTTTAGACGGTGTTTGTTTTATGTCTTTTAAAACTTGTTGTGCACCACCCAGAGCCTTTGGATGGGGCAGACTATAAATGTAATAAATAAATGATGTAAAATATGTTACACAAAAGTATGCTAATTGGAAATAATGTATTTACTCATGTGTAACATCTGCATAATTTTTATGTTTGCACAGTTTGAATAATTTGTGCAAAGTGTAGATGTGCAAGTTACTAGGCTGACACACTCTTGAGTAATATATCAGCCATTGCTTTATTTTGCTGAAGGTACTTTTGGAGAAATCTAGTAACAAGTCCAGTTTCTATATATCTATGTACTGTTTGATCTAAGATCATAAATAAACAACTAACTATCTATATCTATGTAAGTAAAAGGTCTGTGTGTGCAGGCTTTATATCGGCAGTAATTTGTTTGATATTAGTGGAAGTTTATCAAAGTTAGTAAAAACTCAACTGAGCCTTGCATTTTACAACTAAAAATTTAAGAACACCATACATGTGTACTATGGATAGTGTTGCATTATATTCTTTCATGGACCTCAGCAAGATCTTTGGCTGAGATTCTTTTTTATTTGTGCTGACCTTTCTGTACTCTGGTGAATCCACCATTCATGCTGACCACTTGAGTCTCTTTGTTGGCTTGAAGAGATCATATGCACTCATTTGTTACCTTATTAAAAACCCATAGATGAATCTTTTGAGTTTTAATTGATTAAATCTGCATATGAATAAAACAATAACTTCAAAGGAAATAGAGCATGCTTCCTTTATCTTTTTATGACCCATGTACTTGTTGCAGCAAGGTCCAGCTCAGAAGAGGCATTCCCTCCTGTATGATAGAGAATGGAGAATGCCTCTTCTAAGGTAGTACTTCCCACCTGCCATTTTGAACAGGTACTTATATTAAAATCATTTTTTTTAAGTGCAGTTCAATTAGATCAGCTCTTTGGTTGATCATTAGTTAAATCCATTAATCAGATGTTCTGTTATATATTCCACTGGTGGATTAATGAAATTCTGATTTATTAATATGTTAGATTATTTCCAGTGTTGCAGCCTATTAGTTACGTCCTGCATATCTTGGGCTTTTAACTGAAATTAATTTTACACTGTTTAATTGTATTTATCTTATGGGTTTTTTTTAACCTTTAAAGCTGTGGAATTGATTTAATTGTTTTTACTCTGTTTTATATTGTGCACACCATCTAGAGTTACACATATCAGGTGGTATATAATCTCCCCCAGCTCCAAAAACTCGACAGTGAAGGGAATCCAGGTTGCATGCGTGCGTGTTGCATCCTCCCCTCCAATTAGTAAATTGTTCATTTTGCTTGTATACAAAATCCGTTTTATTGCCTTTTTTGTGTGCTCAACTTTTAGATTAAAAGTAGATGCGCTATGGCGTGATCCAGTCTGTGTTGTGCTAATCTCTACAAAGCTCAGGTGAGAAATAGATTTCAAATCTGTGTGTGAACAGGAAAGGGGAGCTGAACACTTTTTTTCCCTTTGATTTTTCTCATCTGAAACCAGCTTTTAAAAAGTTTTTTTCTCCTGATGGTGCTCCATCACCAGAAGTAACTCATGCCCAGGGAAACACGGCTTAAAGTGGATTGGGATATGGTTGGGCAGGTAGTCAAAAGTAGGATTTAGTTTCCTACTCCTGCCCACCTTTGCTGAAATTTTAAATCCCTCCCTCCATCCTTGTTTTGTAGGGATTTGGCAGCAACCTGACTCTGACACATGGAACTCCTGCCGTAGCATCCAGTTTGTCCCTAAATGTGGTGGGGATGTTTCTGTACCCGCTTCCCCTGGGAGAGAAAAGGGGGCACATGAAGTTTGGAATGAGGGACTGACTCCATAAAGTGTATCCCTGTGTATTCTTCCATCCATGTAGGGGGAGGAGTTTGCCACCTGCCTGCACTGTCACTCTTTCAAGGGAGAAGTCAGCCTTGAATAGCCCCCAATTCCACTTCTCATCTGAAGCCTCTTAGTTCAGTTTTACTTCCAGTAGGTCATAACAGAAATGCAAAATGCAGTACATAAAGCCACAGAAATGGTGTGTTTTAAAAATTATTTCAGTGAGCAAGAGATAAGTCAGATAATTAGTTTTCATTACAATAATCATAATGGCAATTCACAACATGAAACTTCATAAAAGCAGCATGAGATTGTGATTATGCTCCAAAGCTGCTGATCTGCAGCTAGATACTGGTTCTGGGAGAATCTTGCAAGGCTAGGTCCCAAGGTCTCATGAGACTTTGGGTGACTAAACCTAAATCCTCACACAGATGCAGGATGGCCTAATTCCAGGTGGTCCTGTTTCTATATTCCACTCTTGCAAATTCTCTCTCCCTCATGGGATGAGGAAGGAATTCCATGTAAGAATACATTCCCATTGACTTTTAGCTTCTTGGAAATTGGCAGTAGACTTTTCAAAAGCTTTATCCTGCTTTATCCATTCCAGTCTTGATTAGGAAAGTTGCTATGTATAGTGTCTCAAGTTAACATTGAGTATGTTCCTGATCTGTGCAACACGAATGCCTGTGTTTTAAGTGTTATCAAATTTTTGCAGATAATCTGTGAAATCTAAAGATTTGTATGGTGTAAATAAGGAGTGTATGCAAAGCAAAAGCAAAAAAGGGTAAAAAATTACTAGATTACGTAATGTTTTTACTAGCACCAACTAGTTATTTAAATCCCAACCTATCTTAACTACATTTGCAGCTGTGTGAGTTAGAGTGCAGAATGACAACTGTAAAATAGGTATCTGACAATTTGTAGGCAGAAATATGTTTTTCAGGAGGTTGCAGGAAAGAGCCATATTTATCATCTTGTCCCTGTTGTCAAGGTAACCATGTTTCCTTGTTGCATTAGCAGTCTTGGTATGGAGCCTAACTTTCTTTTACCTAATTATTGCAAGCTATTACAATTTCAAGTCATTGAACAACATCTAGGTTTCTCTCTTGAATTAAGGTCAAACTAGATGTTATGGCAGCAACACACCCCATATGCTAGCATGCAGACTGTTCTACATACTTACAATGTGTGTGGGGATTTAAAGTGCTACACAGAGGGGACATTGAATCCTTCCACTGTAAGCACTTGCCCCTGAAACAGCTTTTCCTAGCCATCTTTCTCCCAAGGAGTTTACTTCTGGCAGGGGACAAGCAGTCTTGGGGGACAGCATGGATGGGGGAACCTTTTGCACCTTCATCCTATGCTGTGTCTCCCCCCTCCACCCACAGATATATACACACACACACACACACACACACACACACACACACACACACACACATATTTGGCATGACCTGCATGCTAACAGTATAGATCAGTAATTTAGAATATGTCCAGACCAGAGCTCTTCCATTGCATATTTTTTTAAAACAACATTTTTATTATTTTATTTCTGTTTAGGTTGGCATAATCACAATCTATTAGGGCTGTTCTCGTGATTATTAAAAGGTAGGAAAAGACTCCTACCCTAATTCGGGAGCTGGGTGTGCTCCTGATACTTGATTGTTGGTTAGATAAAAGCAAAGTTGGAGGCGGGGAGCATGCTCTTCTGTCAAGGGCCAGTTGAGCAGGACGAGAACACCCTACCCAGATTATTTATTTATTTATTTTTACATTTATATACCGCCTTTCGTTAAAAGACAACCCCAAGGCGGATTACAAAAGTTAAAACATACAATAAAAAGGCAATAAAAACATCAAGCTAAAAAAATATAAAATATATATAAAAAACAGGCATAAAAACAATATAACAGATAAAAACACACAGAAGCAGCAGTAAAAATGATTATGTAAAAGCCTGGGTAAAAAGCCAAGTCTTTACAAGCTTTCTAAAAGCCGTGATGGAGTCCGAGGAACGAATGGCCACTGGGAGAACATTCCAGAGTCTAGGAGCAGCAACAGAGAAGGTCCTGTCCCGAGTGCACGACAGCCGGGCCTCTCTCATTGTTGGCACCCGGAGCAGGGCCCCCTCAGATGTCCTCGTCAAGTGGGCAGCAACCCTTGGGAGCAGGCGGTCCCTCAAATACCCCGGGCCCAAACCATTAAGGGCTTTAAAGGTCAAAACCAGCACCTTGAATTGGACCCAGAAACGAACCGGCAGCCAGTGCAACTCTTTCAAAATGGGGGTGATGTGTTTCCAACGGGCAGCTCCGGATAAAACCCTCGCTGCCGCATTTTGCATTAGCTGCAGTTTCCGGATATTCTTCAAGGGCAGCCCCACGTAGAGCGCGTTACAGTAATCCAGCCACGACGTGACTAAGGCATGGGTAATCGTGGCCAGATCTGCCTTCTCGAGAAAGGGACGCAGCTGGTGCACTAACCGAAGCCGTGCAAAGGCACCCCTGGCCACCGCCTCCACCTGAGCCTCCAAAAGCAGAGCCGGGTCCAGTAGTACCCCCAAGCTGCATTATGTCCCATTTTTGGATGAGGTAGGAGGAAAAACTACCCAGCTGAGGCTTTACACACAAGCAAGCTCCCTGCCTCCAACCTTTCTTTTATCTAACACAAGATCAAATAGCAGGAGCATGCCTAGCTTCTCCTCCTCCTCCCCTAATCATCATCATGAGAACAGCCCTAGTATCTCTTACCCCATGCACCACTCCAGTGGCTACAGATAGGTGTCATATAGCTATATTCCCAACATTGTGCTGCTTTCCCCAACATTTGTCCCTTTTTCTTAATCCTGCTCTCCATCGAACATTTTTCAACAAATCATTAGCTTGTCCAGTCTTACATGTTCTCTGATTAAACCTTTAGGCTTTTAAGTGCGCTTTCTGTTTTATTTCTTTAGTAGATGACCATAAGTGGCCTGAGTAATGAATTGCAGTTTCCCTGAAGAACAACATATGGCTGGATATCTATTAGGTAGTTCATGGTGTTCTGTATTTTAAAATTTTTGAAGAGCACCTTACACAAACCTAATGTTATGAATTTAATATGAGAATGCCTGCTAACCTCTGTCTGTGCGAACTGAGCAAAGAGGCACCCTTTAAAGCAATTCTCTAATTCTTAAAAGGGGAGAACAACTGTCCCTATCCAATCCCAGCACAACAACCCTCCAGTAGTTGCTGCTGGTGTCTACCTTATGTTCCTTTTTAGATTATGATCCCTTTGGGAACAGAGATCCACCTTATTTATTATTTATGTTTCTATGTAAACCATTTTGGGAACTTTTGTTGAAAAATGATATAGAAATATTTGTAGTAGTTGTAGCAGTAGTGATATGATGATGATGATGATGATGATGATGATGATGATGATTTCAAACGAGAATTTCTAATTTGAAGGAAAGCTACTTTTGGTCCATGTAATTACAGAAAACTGTTTCTTCTTCATGTCACTCATTAAATGAGAGCATCCAATCCCTGTCTTAGCAAATGAATGTAAGTACAGGCTGTACTCATGTGTCTTGGCTGCACGTGAGAAGCACTGGGGGGGGGGGGGGGGCGAGCAGCTCCCGGTGGCAGCACAGCAGCAAACCTGCCTGCGGAGCCTGCCTCTTAAACAGGGTTAAGGGAGCAAGAGCTCCCTTAGCCCCATTTTTGCCAGCGCTGGCCTGCTTGCAGCTGATACTGAGACTGTGGGACTCTGATGCCAGGGGAATCCCCACAATGCACTGCGCACTTGTGTGGTGCATTGTGGGATTTCGAGGGGCTGGGGCGGCACACCCAGCCCACAGCCCTCTGCACTGCTAGGGGCAGCCCACAATCATCTGGGCGGGATGGAGCAATAATCTATGGGGAAGGTAGGTTTGAACAGCTTTCCCCACCTCCCACCGCCAAGCCCTTCACACTGATCTTGAGAAAGGGCTCTAAGACTACATAAGAACATAAGAACAGCCCTGCTGGATCAGGCCCAAGAGCCATCTAATCCAGCATCCTGTTTTGCACAGTGGGCCACCAGATGCCACTGGAAGCCACAGGCAGGAGTTGAGGGCATGCCCTCTCTCCTGCTGTTACTCTCCTGCAACTGGTACTCAGGGGCATCCTGCCTTGGAGGCTGGAGGTGGCCTATAGCCCTCCGACTAATAGCTGTTGATAGACCTCTTCTCCATGAAGTTATCCAAACCCTTCTTAAAGCCATCCAGGTTGTTGGCTGTCATGTCAGAGAATTCCACAAGTTGATTATGCATTGTGTGAAAAAGTACTTCCGTTTTACGGAAGTACTTGAATGTTAGAAGAATTAGAAGTGCTCAAGTGGTGAATTTTCACAACGAATTCATCATGTTCACGAATTCATCCCTGGAAAATGTTTGAGTCTGCAGTTAATTGTTTATTTGCATCTCTACTGCATTTGACTTTTGACTGTGCCCCAGAATGCCTTGAGTGGGTGCAGCAAGACCTGGACAATACTGATGTTATTGTGTGTCTGCCTGGAATTAGATCTCAGTACTGTATGTTGATGCATTCCTTCCTTCCCTCAGAGCCACTGCACATGGCTCCTCAAAAGCCACTCAAGGAAACCTTTGGAGCAGGAACAATCCCAAAGAATCAGGGACAGAAAAAAAAGTTATCTGGAAGTTTGTACGAGGGAAAGGAAGGGCAGGGCAAATAGGACAAGCTACTGAAACATTCCCAGCAATGCAGACTAGTGTTTAGTTCACAGCACTGACGCAGGTTGCTTTAATGCTGTCTTGACTAGTGTCCCAATGCCAGTATTGCACAATTATGTTTTTCTGAAGAACCAGCGTTTTCTGAACCATTACAGTATATTTTAGAAGGTTTGAGCATGCTTTCCTAATATATCTTCAATGTGTTAATCTGGTTAGCATAACAAGTTATGTTCAGATGCCCTACATTCAAAATAAAGGTACTTTTAGGAAAATATTCATTATTCTAAAATTACATTCTTTGATCAAACTTAAACAATATGGCTTCATGGTCATGGAAGACTATAGGAATATTGCCATGCTTGCTATTTGTGTGCAAGCCTTATTTGGAATAAGCAGTGGGGTTTTGTCATAGTTAGTCAAGGGTCTCTGATAATTGAAATGTCAGAGCTTGGCAGTCATATTTCTGAGTTATTTGGTTATACTATTGATATAATATGTCTCAGGTTTTGAAATATGTATGTATAGCTTAATGCTCTTACTAAATATATTCTTATATTTAAGCAAGGTTGTAAGGAGTATTAACTCCTTTTGTTTTAAGAATGGTCACTAGCAAGGACATCCATGACACTTTTCACTCCACTCATGCTGAATTTTTCAGATAAGACCTTTCAAGTGCTGCCTAAATAAGGAAGAAGCCATGAGGAGGTTATGCTTTCCACAAGACAAGAGTGAGACAGGCATTCAGCAAGTTCCTGAGCTCAAGCTGTTTTAGTTATTGCACTTTGGCATTTTTTCTTACAGAACAAAAAACAAGAATGCCCTTTCAGGAACCTAGTGAAAATGAAAGTGAAGTGGAGGAGGAAGATGACTATGATGAAAAGGTGGGTGGCTCTGACACATTCTGAATGGTGCAAAACAATTCATTGTGCTATTTTGTATTCATTTTTGGAATACCTTTCTCTTTTGATTATAGGTGTTTCTTAAGCCCATTGTTGAAGACAGAAACATGGAACTAGCTAGAAGGTGTACTGAAATAATAAGTGACGTAAGTGGAGGTTTCCATTAGTGTGAATTCCTTATTACATGGTATGGGTTCTATTGCTCTTTTAATATTTAAATATGAGTTGAGGCATCCATCCAAACCTCTGTGTAGAAATGAGCAAAATTGTTATTGAAAATGTGAATGCATTTATGTAAAGGATGGCAGTTTTACTGCTAAGAAGTTGTGGGGCTGGCTTATGCCCTTGTGGAATTCTGCTTTTATTTCTTTGCAGAGCTTCCATAATTTCTACTTTGGCTGATGTTGAGAGTAATGCTATGGAGGATTCTCACTGATACCCCTTCCCTCTGAAACCCATGATGCTTCCTGGAAAATATGTTCCTGTGGGTTGCATGATTGTCAAGGAAATATTTTCAGGAAGCATAGTGGGCTTCAGAGGGAAGAGGAGATTGGCAAAAATGGCCCCTTCATTGTTGCATGTACATAGCATTAATCTGGATTTCAGCCAGTAGAAGCTAAATCAGAATGTAGTAGCATATTTGGATTCGATTTAAAATAGTGGCATGCAAATTCTCTACAAGTTGACTTCGAAGTGGCATCATCTTAAGCATTTTGTGACCACCCCCTTTTCTGTGGGTTAGACCTGAATGCTGTTTTTCATCGATATGTCATTAATATATGTAATTGAGATTTTGCTGAAAGTTTGGTTGAACTGTACTTCTTACCTGGAGCTGGTATATTTGGGTGAAGGCAATCTCTGCCTCAAATGTCAGCTAACCCATGACTTTTCTGAATAGCTTTAGGAGACTACATCCCTACTATCTATAATATGAATAGAATATTGGGCAACATCCAGACCAAGTTAGCCATGACCAAGTCCAATTGAAATGAAGACTTAAAGTGGTCATGACTAACTTGTCTCATTGATTTCAATGGTGCTTAGTCATGACTAACTAGTCTGGATGTTGCTCACTGACTTGTTTTGAGATAATATATGTGAAAGCTGTCTGAGTACTTAAAAGGCTCTTTTGTCAAGTGTGCAGTACAGGGCCTTCGCAATGATTGTCCTCAGGCTGCGGAACTTGCTTATGGCTCCCTCTCTCCCAGCCATTTGGAGGAATTTGAATACCATCCTTTTAATACAGGCTTTGGGCCAATGAGTGACCTCCGGCTCTCTTCTTAATGTAGCTATGCTACGTTCTATCAGGTTTTTTAATTGAAGTTTTAATATTGTTTTTACCTGGTTGTTAATTGCCCTGGAGTCTTAGGACAAAGGGCAGCATAAAATATAAATAAATACATACATATATACATACATAAAATAAAAATGTAAATACTATTGGTATGATGCCGCCAAAGATAATAATTTTAAAGTGCTACTGCTTTCAGTAGCACAGTTAATCACTTGCTTCAGTTTCTCCCATTGAAATTACTAGGTCTTAATTGTGCTTAACTTTTGCTGGATTGTGACTTGTAGTGCTGCTGTGCTTATATATACAGAACTGAAAATATTTTAGACAATATGAGTCAAAATCACTGTCTGTAAAAAGTCTTCCTTCTCTAGGCCATTGCTTTCTAAAGCTATTTTCACTTGCATTCTGTGCTGTTAAATGGAACTTGGTTGGATTTCTGCCAATCTGAGTATACTGATGATAACAAAAATGTTTAAATGTCCTCATCTACCCTTTTTGTAACTGCATCTCTCTCATGCCCCATTCCTAGCATTGGCCCAGGCTTCACGTCTCATTTTCTGAATGAGATAAATATAAGCTATAGAGCACAGGATGTTGCTTGAAAGCCTGCCAATAATTAACTGAGCCAGGCTTAAAATGGAACTGGATATTTTTCTGGAAGGATTTCAGTTAATGTGTTGTTACTGAATGCTCTTAGGTACAAAGGTATTGTTCCTCAAATAAAACGGAAACAAAAAGTAGGAGAAAAGGCTCATTTCTTACAATGAAAAGAGAGTGCCAGATATCACAAAAGTATGTATTAGAGTCTATATGTTCATGACCTTGAAATTGATGGCAAAGTTTTCAAGGGAAGCAAAGTTATTAGGGTGTCGTTGTTGTATGATTAAAGAAAATGGACTAATATTGACTAGTGCATGTTTTAATTGTTCAGTGACATTTTTATATATATAAAACAATAGTCTGAGAAAAGTAACATACTTTCTTTGGTTTTTTGATGGTGCATCTCTCTATGGCAGCTATTTTTAGAAAAGCATCCCCACATACCTGCAAATGAAAGAGGAATATCTCTTCTGAGATGGTGCCTATTTGAAGTTTTTATCTGTTTTTAAACTTTATACACCTCCCTTTCAGTATAGCTTTCAGTATGGCTAGCAACAACAGTTAAAAAGTTGATAAAGTAACAAAATGAAACCTAGAAGTAGCGCCCCTGCCCCCCCCCCAAGCATTGCTGGGGAATGAGTCCATGGCTCAGTAGTAAAGTAGCTGCTTTGCATGCAGATGGTCCCATGGTCAATCCTTGTCTGCATCTCTAGAGAGCCACTGTCAATTAGTGTATACTGAGCTAGCTGGACCAAAGCTCTGATTTGGTATAAGGCATATGTTCTCTTTTTTTGAATTGGCACCTTGGGAAACCTCTCAATGCAGTGACTCCAGGTCAGGCAGTCTATCTGGAATAATGCCATGACTGATTATATCAAATTCCATTGGGAGGCCCAGGAGATTTAGCATGTACTGCCATAGTTTTCTCCTGACATTGCTAATCTATCAGGATGACCAAGGGAGTCCCCATGCTAAGACTGGACCTGAAACAAGAGTGAAATCAGAGATCAGAGCTGCTCAACTTTGGTCCTCCTGCAGATGTTGGCCTACAATTCCCATAATCCCTGGTTATTGGCCACTGTGGATGGGGATTATGGGAGTTGTAGTTCAGAAAGAGCTGGGGGTGGGGGGCTAAGTTGAGCAGGCCTGATCTAGATAGTCTCATTCATGAGTGCCTGCAGTTGCACTGCCACTACCTGCTTGACCACTTTGTGCATTTGTCAAAGAATAGGATATTTGCAACTGGTTAATAGTTGCTGCCTACATCGGGATCAAGATGTAGGGGATGAATGGCAGTTCAACTCCCATTAGCAGAGCAAAGCAGTTTGGGGAGAATTCAGCCTAGCAAGAGGTCTGGAAACAGTTCTTTAGGTTTTAAGAACTACAAGGATTTATTTAGAAGTTACAAAAGGATAGAAAAGCTGAGTTTAAGACTGAGAGGGGAGAGAGACGAAACAAACAGCCATCTCTAGAGATAAAAAATGGAGACTAACACTGGAAGAACAAATAGGGGAGGAGTCCAGCACCTTTATCCATGACCCTAACCACACCACCCCCATGGTCACTATGAGACATTGCTGTTGAGAGCTGATGCTGCTAGGGTCCTAGCTCCAATACCAGATATGAGTTTCTTTTTTTAGGAGTAGTCAGGCAATCACCTCTTTCAGAGTGGATCACTCCCTCTCACAAAGAGGTGTTAATTACCACCTGAATGCATCTGGTTAAAATTGTCTTTCTAGATAATCTTAGCCAAAAAGAGCAAATGTCAGGTAGTAGGCCACATCCCATGTTTATAAATCCTTATATATAAAAGAATTTTAAAAAACATGTGGCCTGCTTAATTGGGAATGCCTTTTCAGTTGATGAAAAAGTGTTTAATTGATTAACCAAAGGTTTTATTTATTTATTTATTTATTTATTTACATTTATATCCCGCTCTTCCTCCAAGGAGTCCAGAGCAGTGTGCTACATACTTGAGTTTCTCTTTCACAACAACCCTGTGAAGTAGGTTAGGCTGAGAGAGAAGTGACTGGCCCAGAGTCACCCAGCTAGTATCATGGCTGAATGGGGATTTGAGCTCGGATCTCCCCGGTCCTAGTCCAGCACTCTAACCACTACACCATGCTGTGGCTACCCACTACCCACTACACCATGTTGCCACCCTAGAAATAATACACAAAGTGTAGGCCAAAAAAGACTGATAGAAAAATCCTAGGTAGCTATGTATCATTAAGTTCCCTTTTAAAAGAGCCAGTTTGGTTCTTATGTTTGGATTTAATATCTGGACTACCCTAATCCAACCGTACTACTGGAATATATCAAAATGCTTCAGTGATATGGACACTACGGCTGTAATTGTGAAAATCCCACTAAATTCACTCAAGGGGTTCATTTGAACATGTATGTACATACCTTTATTTTTATCATGGAAATACTTACAAAAATTTATGACTGGCATTTGAAAGTGTGAAACAACTAGGGGTGTGCACGAGCTGAGGTCCATGCAGCGGTCCAAATTCGGTCTGGTCCGCTGGTCCGCGAATGGTTTTGTTCAGGTTCAGCCAAACCATGAACCAGTTTGGTGGTGCTGCTGGCTGCCCTTTCCGGTGGCGTTCTCAAACCGCTGAACAGGTTTGTGGTTTGGCCAAACTGGAACGAACTGGTTTGTGGACCAGTGGACCGGTCCGAATTCGGACTGGTGCACAGACCTTGGTTTGTGTATACCCCTAGAAACAACCCTCTTGAAAATGGTTGTATCTGAAGGGATTGGAAGTAATATGAAAGTTCTGCCAGTAATGTTTGAACTGTGTTGGCTCATTCACTCATCCTAGTCCATACTTGATGTTTCAGCCATCAGTTGACAAACATGCATGTATCACCAGCCCAAGGGCTTGCAGATGCTCAGTGGACTTATTTAAATCTAAGCTCCAAGGCTGTTTCACAAGTTGCTTTTGAAAATTCCCTAAAGAACCAAAGTGGTTTGCTATGGAGTATTAGGGGCAGCTTGGCTGTTTGAAAAAGGAAGTACTTGCTTCCAATTAACCTTTTTGATTTGGTGAGTGTTTTATATTGCTGATATGAAATAAAGTGTTTGCTTTCAGTTCTGATAATTCTGGAAAAGCCACCATTTCTATTGATATCTTTTCCTGTTCTGTATCTTCTGTTTTTGTTTTCCAACTCATTTTTCCCCTCCCTTTGTAGATCCACTATAAAGAAGAGTATAAAAAATCCAAAGGCAAGTGCACATTTGTGCCTGACACTCCTCAGCTAACACATGTGAAAAATTTCTCTGCCTTTATTTCTGAGGTAAGGCACATACATTTAAGGAATTGTTCAGTAGTATTTATGGTCCCAGAGTGACTTACACAGAAGTTCTTTACCAGTTCTATGGTCTGTTTTATGAAGCAGCACTAAGCACCAATATTTCAGGAGATGAAGTTGAGTGTTGTATGTATGTAATAACTGAAATGCATATTTGGACCTCAAAAGATTTCACAGGTATTAATGGTTTATTGTTCTCAATCTTAGAGATGAAAGCATGGAGGGTTAAATAGAACTGCATCTATTATTCTTCTCTTTCAGTTCTACGCTGAAAATAGCAATTGGAAAATAGAATTATTTCCTGATTTTGAGAATATTCACCTTTCCCCTCCAGTCTCATTCAGTGCTACTGTTTTCCCATTCTGCTCCTACTCAGCACCATTTTTGCTTTCTTCTGATTACTGCTTATTTCTTCTTCATTGGTCACATTGGCAATCCCAATGAATGTGGCATCATGTAATCAGTGGAATTATATTATGATGTTGTGTAGCTCATCAGTGCTGATGTTGCTGAAGACAAAGTCAGTTGAGAATGGGGGCATTGCTTCCTGAGCTAATCACATGCAGTGAATAAGATGATGACGTTACACTATCTGTACAGTCAGATTTGGTAGGGTGCTGGTGACACTAAAGGCAAACAAACAAAGCCAATGTAGCCTTCGATAGAGAGGGAATTTAATCTGTGAGAAGGATCATTTGTTCATGTGAGCTCCTAGCTGCAATTTGAAGTGGTACAGCTCAGGCAGAGATTTACTGTCTCGAGCACTAGGCCGCAATCACACCTTAGGTAGCCTCGTGGTGACTGAGTGAAGCCACACACTTGTGATTGAGGGAAGTACTTGTACCTTTTCATTGGCTGGATCTCTCTGGGAGCTCACTGTGGGCCCTTCATCTCCTTGGCACTGCTTCCCTTCTGTCCTTAGAGCTCTGTGCATTGTCAGCAGTCTGAAAAGGGCAATTGTGGAATAGAATTATTTCTTGATTTTGAGAATAGGGGCCATTGGAGCTTGGTGAGATCTCATCAGGCCTTCCAGCCATGTCCTGCCTCAGCATAGCTTTGGTGGTAGCCCATTATTCTGCTATCCCCCTCCCAGATATATCTGACTTGCTGCAAAATGTACTTGCTGCACCTAAAGCTAATCTAGATAACCTTATCTATGTTCTGGAGACAGCTGGATGTCTCATGAATTGATGGTGATACATATAGAACGGAAGTACACATTCTGGGGAAAAAATACAAAGAAGTGAAAATAATACAGATTTAAGGGAAGCAAATTTTGAAGCCCACACACATGTACACATATTGTTTCCTGTTCTTATTTTTGCTGTTAATGTAACAAATTGTTGACAGTAGAGATGAGCCTGGTGTGGATCAAAGCTACTTATTTGGTCCCTTCTGGAGTTTTAACACACAGCATCTGTCAGTTGTGTGAATAGTGAAGAGGGAATAATTTGATTGAATTGTAGAGAGGCAGTGGCCAACAGGAACTAAGCAATGCTGGCGGAGATGGTGAAGATTGTTTGGAGAGGTGGACAGCTTGAGCTGAGTATGAATGGAATGGAATGAATGAATGAATGAATGAATGGAATTTCAGTCTGTGTATTGCAGATCATGTCTCCTAAATTTCTTTTTGAAATTTTTCTGTTTGAAGACTATTACTTCCCTCCTTTCTCTTGCCTTCTAGGTAAAATACAAAGAAAATGCAAAGAGAGAACTATCTAATTCGCTTTACAAGCAGATGCCAGCTACAATTGACAGTGTGTTTGCAAAGCAAGTTATGCAGCTTCAGAGCAAGGTAATATTATCTATTTGTATAAGCAGCACAGCCCATTTTTTTTGTTGGTGCATGCACACGGTGGAGACCCTTTTAGGGCCTTCCCTCTCTCTCTTCCTCCTCGTTAGCCATTAGTATGAACAGCCACGTATATTGTAAAGCCACATATATTGCAATATGCCTAGTCATTTTTTTTCTATCCTCTTATAAAGCGGTCCAGCATCTATGCTTCCCTTCAGGTTCCCAGTGTGTAGATTCCTCATATTCTGTGGTGAAGCATTCTGTTTGCAGCAGTGTTAACAACAGATGAGGTCATTAAATTTAGGCCGGTCTGACTGGATCTGAAACTAGCTTATTCACATTTCAGGTGGGAGGGAGGGCATTTGCTCCTCTGTGTGTGGAGAAATTTGTTATTCGGTGACCCGCTTCTGATATCTTAACCCCAGTTATAAGAATGTTTGCATTGGCCCAGACATAACCGGTTTTAGCTAGTGCTGGACATGCTCTTCATGGTTTGCCTTGCAGTTCCAGTTTTGGAGTTCACTAAGCTACCCACCTTCAATACTTCCATCTTGTCTGAGAGAGCTTCAGTTTATTAGCCCTTATTCAGTTCCTTACAAACCTCAACACCTGTTTAGAATATCAACCATCACTGCCTGGATTAGAGGAAGAAAAGGAACAGATGTGGGTATCATCAGAGTATTGATAACACCTCACTCAAATCCTGAAACAACTTCCTCAGTCATTAAAAATCATGGCACGGGATGGAAGATAGAACCTTGTGATGTCGTATAGCATGCAGGATGCCATTTTATTATTATACTGCTTTTCAACCAAAAGAAGTTCTCAAAGCGGTTTACATAGAAAAAGTGTAACAATTATAAGATGGCTTCTTGTCCCCCAAAGGATGGAGCAGAAGTCTCTCAGCACCACGACTGGGACCTTTACTGTTAAATAGGGATAAAACCACTGTAATGTTTTTCGGTTGTTCAGTTCTCAGCCCAGACAGGGGGTCAGGAAGAATGCCATAGTCAATAGTCTCGAAAGCTGCTGGATCAAAAGCTCCAGGAAATTTTTTTAAAAGATGCACTTTCATCGTCTCTCTCCTGGCATAGGTTGTCAGCCAGGTGACTAGAGCAGATTTTGCAAATGTGTTCCAGAAATCAGGTTGAAATGGGTCCTGATAATCCATATTATTTGGAAGTTTCTCGCGCTGGATTGCCACCACACGCTTCTGCACCTTGCCCCAAAATGGTTGCACAAATTGCCTGGGTCCAGTGTGGGTTTTTTCAGGATCAACCTCACTGTTAACTTCTTCAAGGTGGCAAGGGCTGTCCCCTCTCATATAGAGAAATTTTATTTTACATAAGACTTTTTGGATTGTTTCCATATTACATGCTCTTCATATGGAAAGAGTGGCCTTTCCACTCTTGGTCTAGAATAAATTGTCTTAAGGAATGCAACCAAAATTTTCAGAGTGGAGAAAACCAGTTACTGCTAGTGACAGCAATTGTATTCTGAAGACTTCATTGGAAAATAGATTTTGATTTGATTATTTTAAGTATCTAGTCAGTGTATGAAGATAGAAAACCAGGAAATTGCAATCAGATAGAGTCTTACTTAGGGATTAAATTAAGAGTATTATAATAAAGGAGATCATAATGCTAATGAGCATGTTTTAATGCAATACAGTGTCTCAAAATTACTGGTTATAAAGAGTTAACAGTAAGTAAGCTTTTTTATTGTGATAGCAATAAATTATATGATGTTTTTAAACACCATACTTGGTTTGATTTATAAATGAGATTCCTTTAAGCTACCTGGCCTTCAATGCATTTCACTTCTGGCCCTTTTCCAAATAGCACAGCATAAAGTTTTATATAGAACTTAAAAATAATATTTTCCTCTGCTTCAATGATACAAGAGAACAGATACAATAAAAGCAGAGACTATAATATTAAAACCAAATTAGTTAGTATAGCCCTATCTTGCTGATGTATATTTTGTTTCTGTTATAAGATAGACTCCTGAAGAATTAAATCCTGAGCTGCACTATTAAATTCTACTACTTATTCTGAAACACCCACCCACTTCAAGAGGACATACGTAATATATCTTAGATGTAGCGTAAAATGTGAAGCCCACAGACACATCCTTCCCCCACCCCTTTGTAGGATAAATCATTGCATGCTGCTGCAAAAGCTATGAAAGTAGAATAATTTCCTTCCACTGGGTTTTCAAAACATTATCCCTGCAAGGGAAATGGGACAGGAGATAGCTGCTTTTACAGCAGAACTGAGATTTGCCCCTTTCCAAACCACCCTCATCTAGGCCTACATCACAATGCTCATGCACAGGCAGGTTTGACATATGCTGGAGGGGAGAAAATGATAATATTTATGTTCTGTTCCCTCCTGCTTTCTTTGCCTTGCTTTTCTGTATTTATAGTGGTTCCAGTGCCCTCCATGATTTACAGTAAAGCCACATAACATGCAAAGAAAGCTGGTTTTTGGTGTTCTTGTTGTTTTTCTTTTAAATAGGTCTAACTTGTGACCAAGAGATTAGTGGAATCAATACAAATAATGAGAATGTTGGGTATATACTGGGATAAGAAAGGAGCCTGTCAAGAGTATTTTATTTTCAAGAATGAATCCAAATAGTCAATTATCTCCTGGGGTGTTGAAGAACTAGCTGGAAAAAAGTGCAAGATTACTGCATATGAGAATATGAAGGATTGTAAGATCCCCAAAGGACTTTGGGAAAGTAAACCGAGTACCCATCTTTTAAAAAGGAGAATCCAGAAATTTTTTACATGAGTTGTTATTTCTTGTTATTTATATAGTGCCATCAGTGTCATGGTGCATTGTTGTTAAATATATTTATATACTGTACTGTTCTTCAACAAAAAGATTCTTAAAGTGGTTTATGTAGTAAAAGACACAAGAAACTCATTTTCTGTCCCCAAAACAAAATTAAAAAACCACAAGGGAGATGCTAGCAACAGGTATCAAAAGTAGGGATGTGCACAAAATGATTTTTTGATTTGATTTGTGCCCAAAACAAATCACCCCTGATTTGTTTTGTGTCCAAATCTACCCCCTCCCAAATCACCCCAGATTTGATTTGTATTTGCTTTGATTTGATTGGGATTCAGACCGATTCAGACCACTTAACAAGGTCCTAAGGGTACCAAATTTGGGTGGTGGCTAGGTCCCCATGGGTTCCACCTACCACCCAAATTTCAAGGCAGTGGGACATTTGGTTGATTTTTAACAAATTTCTTTTAACTGACTTTGAGCATTTCTCCCATAGGAAACAATGGGGATTTGAAGCTGCCATATCCTAACCCTAACATGGATCCCCAGCTTTCATTTTTAAAAAACAGATCCCTTGTAGAAGTGGAGTTGTGAAGCAATATGTACAGTCATTATTTTTCAAGTGTTTGGCTTCTTTGGTGTATAATAACTTTTCCTCCTAATGAATCCCTGTGAGGATTCATTATACGCCTTCATTTCTTCTGATCATTTTGACTGTCATTGGACAGTGCGAACTGTCCAACTGCCATGTGTCAACTACACCCCCCCTCCACACAAACATTGGGGTGCTCAGTTTGTTTTTTAGGTATTTTTGAAGTGTTTAGATTCTTTGATGTCTTCATTACACACCTTCATTTCTTCTGTTCATTTTGACTCCACAGCTTTGCAGGTGGGGGTGGGGAATTAGTGGCATCCCATCTTCCAACTACTCCCCAACCCACAAGCCACTGGGTATTCAGTTTATATTTTAGGAATTTTTGAGGTGTTTAGACTCTTTGGTGTGTAATGAATCCTCATAGGGATTCATTATGAGAAGAGGTTATTATTTGTTTGTTTGTTTATCACATGTTTATACCGCCCAAAATGCGAGTTCTCTGGGAGTTTTACAAGACAATAAAAACCAATAAAAAGATTAACACATTAAAATTAAAAATGTTAAAATTATTAAAACACAATTAAAACACAGTTAAAACAATGTCTAATTAAAAGCCTGGGTGAACAAATGCATCTTGATTGCCTTTTTTAAAGTTGTAAGAGATGGGGAGGCTCTTATTTCAGCAGGAAGTGTGTTCCAAAGCCTCGGGGCAGCAGTGGAGAAGGCCCATCCCTGAGTAGCCACCAGACGAGCCTGTGGCAACTGCAGACGAACCTCTCCAGATGATCTCAATGGGCAGTGTGGTTCATAGCAAAGAAAGCGTTCTCTTAAATACCCAGGGCCCAAGCTGTTTAGGGCTTTATAGGTTATAACCCAAACCTTGTACTTTGCCTGGAAACGTATTGGCAGCCAGTGTAGATCTTTTAAGATGGGAGTGATATGGTCTCTCCGAGATGACCCAGAGACCAATCTGGCTGCCGCATTCTGGACTAACTGAAGTTTCTGGACTACATACAAAGGCAGCCCCACATAGAGCGCATTGCAGTAGTCAAATCTGGAGGTGACCAGCAGATGTACTACTGTTCTGAGGTCATTTATCTCAAGAAATGGATGCAGCTGGCATATCAGCCGAAGCTGATAAAAGGCACTTCTGGCCACTGCCTCAACCTGGGACACCAGGGAGAGTTTTCTGTCCAGAAACACCCCCAGACTGCATACCTGTTCTTTCTGGGGAAGTGTGACCCCATCCAGAACAGGCAGATCAAAATCATCTCCCGAGTTCTGACCCCACACAATAAGTACCTCTGTCCTATCTGGATTCAGCCTCAGCTTGTTACCTCTCATCCAGCCCATCACTGCTTCCAGGCAGGCATTTAGGGAGGTCATGCCTTCTCCTGATGATGCTGACATGGAGAAATAGATTTGGTTGTCATCAGCATACTGATAACACCCTGCACCAAATCTCCTGATGATCTCTCCCAGCAGTTTCATGTAGATGTTAAACAACATCGGAGACAATACCGAGCCCTGAGGGACACCATACTGAAGTTCAGTTTTTGAAGAACAACAGTCCCCAAGGGACACCATCTGTAATCTGCCCGAGAGATAAGAGTGGAACCACTGCAAAGCAGTGCCTCCCACCCCCAACCCTCTCAGATGCTCCAGAAGGATATTATGGTCAATAGTATCGAAAGCCACCGAGAGGTCCAAAAGGACCAACAGAGTCACACTTCCTCTGTCAATTGCCAATTGGAGATCATCCATCAGGCCGACCAAGGCAGTCTCCATCCCATAGCCTACCCGAAAGCCAGTCTGAAACAGGTCTAGATAATCAGTTTCGTCCAAGACTGCCTGGAGTTGGGAGGCCACCACCCTCTCAATTACCTTGCCCAGCCATGAAAGGTTTGAGACAGGCCTATAGTTGCTCAACTCTGAGGAATCCAAGGCAGGCTTCTTCAGAAGTGGTCTAATAATTGCCTCCTTAAGGCAAGGAGGCATCCTGTCCTCCCTCAGAGCAGCATTTATGATCTCTACTAGGCCTTCTACAACAACCTCCCTGCCAGATAGTCTTAGCCATGTCGGGCTGGGGTCAAGAGAACAGGTGGTAGTCCGCATCGCTCCAAGCAGCTTGTCCACATCCTCACGAGTCAGAGACTGAAACTGATCCAGCCTGACCACATAAGACGAGTCACTGGATGCCTCCGATTCAGACACTGCAGTAATTGTGGAGTCTAAATCCAAGTCGGCCTGAATACGAGAGATTTTATCCACAAAAAAACCATTAAACACGTCACAGCAGGTAATAGATGGTTCCAAATTCTGATTCAAGGGAGGAGGGGCACTCACTAGCCCTCTCACAACCCTGAACAACTCTGCTGGACGTGAACTTGCGGATGCAGTACAGGCCGAAAAGAATCGCTTCTTTGCCGCCCGTATAGCCAGAGCATAGATCTTCAAATGTGCTCTATGTTGTAATCTGTCAGATTCGAGTCGAGTCTTCCTCCACTTGCGCTCCAGTTGTCTACCTTGCTGCTTCAGCCCCCGTAGTTCTTCCGTATACCAAGGGGCCAATATTGAAGTGGGTTGGAGAAGACGCTTAGGTGCGATCATGTCTACTGCCGTGGTGAGCTTGCTGTTCCAATTCTCCACCAGGGCATCAACAGAATCACCAGCAGAGCCAACACCAAATCCCTCCAAGGCTTCTTGGAACCCTATTGGATCCAATAACCTTCTCGGGCGGACCATTCTAATGGGCCCCTCGCCCCTGCGAAGGTGGTGTGTGACTGTGAGTCCAACCTTAACCAGATCGTGGTCTGTCAATGACAATGGGGAAATCACAGGAGTCCCCATCCATGGAACACCACCCTGATCAGAGTGAAAGACCAGATCAAGTGTGTGACCTGCAATGTGCGTCGGTCTTGAGACCGTTTGGGATAGACCCATAGTCGTCATGGCCACTATGAACTCCTGAGCCACCCCAGAGAGATTGGCCCCAAAGTGGACATTGACGTCCCCCAGCACCACAAGACTGGGAGACTCCAACACCAAACCTGAGACCAAGTCCGTCAGCTCAGTTAGGGACTCTATTGGGAAGCAGTGCAATTGGTACACCAACAGAAGTCCTAGTCTATCCCTGGTCCCCAGACTTAAGTACACACATTCAATATGGTCAGACACTTCCACAGGGATCCTGGTCAGGGAAAGGTTATTCTTATAGACCACAGCCACTCCACCTTCCCACCCACGTCCCTGCACCTGCTCCTCAACAGAGTACCTTGCAGGGAGAAGCCGGGACTAAACTGGACCACCAGCCTCCCCCAACCAAGTCTCTGTAATACATACCAGGTCTGCCTCTTCATCCAGTATCAAATCATGGATGGTTTCAGACTTATTCTGGACAGACCTGGCATTACAGAGGAGCAAGGCAAGAGTCTGTGGGAGGTTGGCACTGCTCCCCAAGAGCTGGCAGGGCAGCTGGAAGAGGAAACAGCTAATAGATTTCTGACTTTCCTTCCCCTGTAATGATGCGCTGACCTGCCAACTTTACTTCCTCTATTCCCCACCACCACTCGAATAGCCACCCCACAGTCAGTGGACACACCCCCTCTCTCCCCATCCCCAGACAAACCAAGACACAGGTGGAACACCCAGGATCCAAAACCAACAGAAGCCAAAAAATATCGCCTGGTCCTCACCCTCGTTGCCCCCCAAACTGTCTCCCCCAAAGGGGCGGCCCCCTTTGGTGTCGCCCCTTCGGTGGCAACCCCACTGCCACAGGCCTGCAGTCCTTTTGTAAGCCCAGAAAGATGGCTAATCTGGGCAGCTGACCTTCAATAACTGCTGACTCACTCCCTCTGGCCCCAGTCCTGCACAAACTCACCTGCAGGGCAACAGCCACAGCCCCACACATTAGGGGGCACACAGGCTGGCAAGCTGACAACAGTAGACAGCAACCACACACAGGCTCTCACCACTGGGCAGCCACTGTCTCTGGGAAGCAGATGTTAAAGCCTCCTTCTCCCTACAAGGCTTCTGGCCTAAACAATTGAAAAAAAAAATCCTAGAACATAAACTGAGAAGTACCCCCCTGCCTTGCAGGTGGAAGTGGGGTGTATGTACTATGTTATATTATAGTCCTCTGCTAACTTGGTAAAGAGGCACCTTTTAATGTGGTGATTCTCTTTATTTAGCAGGGGGAGAGTAACTTGCCCTATTCAGCCCCAGCACAGTACCTCCAGTGACTGTTGCTGGTGTCTATCTTATGTTTCTTTCAGACTGTGAGCCCTTTGAGGACAGGGATCCATCTTATTTATTTATTTGTTATTTCTCAGTGGCTCCATTCCCTGAGGGGAATATCTTACAGTGCTCACATGTAGTCTCCCATTCATAGGTAACCAGGGTGGACCCTGCTTAGCCAAGGGGACAATTCATGCTTGCTACTAGGGGTGTGCAATTTGGATTTTCGGTGTTTCGATTTGGATCCAAACCGAAACACCCCTGTTGTGTTCTGTATCTGAATATTGCCCATCCGAATCACCCCTGATTCGATTCGGATCCGAATTAATCCGAATCCGAATCGATTAGGATTTTAAAAAATGGGTCCTGGGGCCAAAAGAGTGGGTTGGGGTGGTAGTGCCTAATGGGTAGAGGCTACCACCCAAATTGCAGAGGGATTGGCCAAAGGGCTCATTTTTGGTGAATTTTTGAAGTTTTAGTGTATTTGGGGCAGATTGGGGGCATAACGTGGGATCTGGGCCAAAAGAGTGAGGTGGGGTGGTAGTGCCTAATGGGTGGAGGCTACCACTCCAATTGCAGAGTGATTGGGCAAAGGGCTGATTTTTGGTGAATTGTTGAAGTCTTTAAGGTTTTCCCCCATTAGGTATAATGTAGGGTGTATCGCTTCACGTCAGGGGGAAAGGGGTGGCCTAGAGCGGTGTGGGGTTGGTGGTAGTGCTGGGTAGGGGCAAGGAAGCTGCTAGAATTTTTTCAAAGGATTTGGGCAGAGGGCTGATTTTTGGTGAATTGTTGAAGTTTATGCGTCTTTAAGGTTTTTCCTCATAATGTATAATGAAGCTTTCAGCAGCCCCATAAGTGCACTTGGGGGGTGCTGGGGTGGCCCAGAGCGAGTGGTGGTGTAGTTCACATAGGGTGCCAACCACCCCCATGGGTTTCTAACCCATGGGGTACAGGGTTCTGTTGTTTCTGAGGTATTCTGAGTGTGGATTCTATGATAGCAAATTAGAGTGGATTCATGGTGTCTCATTGAAAATCATTTGCTATCATAGAATCCCTACTTGTTACCACAAGAGGGGCTCCCCTCCCACTGTGTGTCAGCACTGGTGACTTTCAGCCAGTGCTGCAACACTGATGGGCACCCACCCATCTCTGTGGGAATCTCCGCAATGCATTACGCACTCGGTGAGCAGAGAGGCACCTTTTAAAAGTGGTGATTCTCTTTACTGAGCAGGGGGAGAGCAACTGGCCCTATCCATCCCTAGTACAGCATTTGTGATATGTCAATAATATAATATGCACATATCACACTATAAATGTGTGATATATATCTAAAATATGATATATATCTAAATAGTGTGATATGTATCTAATAATATAGTGTGATATGTTAATACTTGTATTTGTAGACAGTTTGTTAGGACCAGGCTAAGGTGTTTTTTTTTTTTTTTTTTTGGTCTTTTCAGAAGAAAATGGGGTTCCTGCCTCTTCTCAAAAATTTAAAAATAAATAAATCACAAGGCAAAGCATTTTGAATGACTTGGGAAGGAAATGAATGAGAAAATGAAGGGGAAAAACATGGAAAATATTCCATAACTTTGGAATATTCCATAACTTTGAAGGAAAATTTCAGCAGTTGTTCCTTATCAGTGAAACAAAAATGACCCAAGGATAATAGAAAACTTGAGCATGTCAGTGGCCAGTTTCAATTTTCTTCTTTTTGTGCTGTAGCTACATTTCTTCAAGCACTTGGCAAATGTGCTTGAAGCAAAATTTCTGTTTGTTTATGACGATGATGAATTATGGGAATCAAGTTCTACATATAGAATTCAAACCAGAGTGGTGTTATAGCTATGTATAGCTATGCTAGGTTGGTTTCACAGCCGCAATCCACCCCTGCAGGGGTGATAGACCTATTAGGATGGTCCGTCCAAAAAGGCTGCTGGACCCAGTGGGATTTCAAAAGGCCTTGGAGGATTTTGATGTCGGTGCGGCCGGTGATTCTGTCGATGCCCCGGTGGGAACCTGGAACAGGGGACTCAACAGGGCAGTAGACATGATTGCTCCTAAGTGTCCTTTCCGACCTGCTTCAAAAATGGCCCCTTGGTATACTGAGGAGCTGCAGGGGCTTGAAGCGGTTGGGTAGGTGACTAGAGCGCAAGTGGAACAGAACTCGGTTCAAATCTGACAGGATTCAGCATATGACCCGTTTGAGGACTTATGCGGTGACGGTGCGCGCAGCAAAAAAGAGATTCTGGTCTGCGCGCATTGTGGCTGCAAGTTCACGCTCAGCGGAGCTGTCCCGGGTTGTGAGTAGTTTGGTTTCTGCTCCTTCTACTTCCAGTCAGTCCCCGGAGTTGCTCTGCTGTGATGCCTTTAATGGGTTATTTGCGAATAAGATCTCTTGTATTTGGGCTGACTTGGACTCCACTATTTCTGCAAGGTCTATGGAGGAGAGGTCCAGCGATCCCTCTTGCAGTATTAAATTGGATCAGTTTCAATCTGTGACTCCCAAGGATGTGGACAAGCTGCTTGGGGTGGTGCAGCCTACCTCCTGTTCTCTGGATCCTTGCCCGACTTGGCTTCTTCTAGTTAATATCATAAATGCATTGCTGAGGGAGGGTAGGGTGCCCCCCTGTCTGAAGGAGGCAATGGTTAGACGACACTTAAAGAAGCCTTCCCTGGACCCCTTAGCGATGGATAGTTACAGGCCAATCTCCTATCTCCCTTGGTTGGGCAAGGTGATTGAGAGGGTGGTGGCTGACTAGCTCCAGGCAGTCTTGGAGGAAACTGATTATCTAGACCCATTTCAAACTGGCTTTAGTGTTGGCTATGGGGATGAGACAGCCTTGGTCAGCCTGATGGATGACCTTTACCGGGGAATCTACAGAGGGAGTGTGACTCTGCTGGTTCTTCTGGATCTCTTGGCGGTGTTCGATACTGACCATGGTATCCTTCTGGATCGCCTGGGGGAGTTGGGGATAGGGGGCACTGCCTTGCAGTGGTTCCATTCCTATCTCTCAGGTAGCTTCCAGATGGTGGAGCCTGGTGACAGTTGCTTCTTAAAACAAGAGCTGTTATATGGAGTCCCTCAAGGCTCCATTCTGTCACCAATGCTTTTTAACATCTACATGAAACCGCTGGGTGAGGTCATCAGGAGGTTTGGTGCTGGATGTTATCAGTATGCTGTTGACACCCAAATCTACTACTCCTTTTCATCTTCAGGAAATGGCACTCATTCTCTAATTGCCTGCCTACAGGTAGTAATGGGCTGGATGAGAAATAACAAATTGAAGCTGAATCCAAGCAAGGAGGAGGTGCTCATTGTGGGGGCTCGGAATCTGAGGGGTGTGCAGGATGGGATTACACTCCCCCAGAAGGAGCAGGTGCACAGCTTGGGAGTACTCCTGGACCCAGGCCTCACCTTGGTATCTCAGGTGGAGGCCATGGCCAGGAGTGCTTTCTATCAGCTTTGGCTGATTCGACAGCTGCGCCCATTTCTCGAAGAGGATGACCTCAAAACAGTGGTGCATCAGCTGGTAATCTCCTGGCTTGACTATTGCAATGCGCTCTGCGTGGGGCTGCCTTTGTACATAGTCCGGAAGCTTCAGTTAGTTCAGAATGTGGCAGCCAGATTGGTCTCTGGGGCAACCCGGAGAGACCATATGATGCCTGTTTCGAAACAGTTACACTGGCTGCCGATATGTTTCCAGGCAAAATACAAAGTGCTGGTTATTACCTTTAAAGCCCTGAATGGCTTGGATCCGAGATATCTTAGAGAGCGCCTTCTTCTACATGATCCCCACTGCACATTAAGGTCATCTGAGGAGGTCCGTCTCCAGTTACCACCGGTTCATTCGGTGGCGACTCAGAGGTGGGCCTTCTTTATAGCTGCTCCTGGGCTGTGGAATGCACTCCCAGCAGAAATTCGCAATCTTAATTCCTTGATTGTGATACTGATCATCACGATCAGTATAATTCCTTACTGACCTTCAAGAGAGCCCTTAAAACCCATCTGTTTGGCCTGGCCTTTCAGGGTTTTTGGTTAGTTTTAATTGTTTTAATGTTAACCCAGTTTTCAGGGTTTTAATTGTTCTGATAGTTTAATTGTTTTTTAAGATGTTCTAATTGTTAATTGGTGTTTATATTTATATTTCTGTTTTAATTGTTGTTGTTTTTAATGGTTTCTGTTTTAATTGTAAACTGCCCTGAGCTATTTCGGAAGTGCGGTATAAAAATTGAATGAATGAATGAATGAATGAATGGATGGATGAATAATAAATATGTAATTCATCTGATTAATAAGCAAAACCTTTCAATTTTTCTTTTGTGTATGAAATATATTTATGCTGTCAATAGAAGTTTGATTGTCCTCTCTTTTACATTTGTTTTAACCTCATGCTGATTGCTGACTGAAATAAAGAGATTACCGATATTTATGCTGTGGCATACCACTATAATGTAATTAATTTAAGCAAGATCTACTAGCCATGATTGTCAATGTAGACTTTGTAAGTCTGCTTTGAAACTGCTTATGTCTAGGATGGGTTCATAATGATAGTGGGGTGAACTTGACATAGCTGAACTTTTCAGCTACGTGCAGTCACTGTTTTGGAATTAGACCCTATTACAGCTGAGGGTGCAGTGGGGGCCCTTTTACTGCTGGATGAGTGGATGCTGTCATGATGCTAGGGATGCCCTTCTCTTTTTTCGAACTGAGCTGTGAGAGCATGTGAGGAGCAGGAGGCAGTATGGCTGCTCCCTTACTTACTTTATTTATTTATTTATTTATTTATTTATTTACATTTATATCCTGCTCTTCCTCCAAGGAGAAAACATAAAAATGTATTGCAGAAAGCTGCAATAAAAATAGGTAGATTCAAGGGTTGCTGTTAGGTAGCTTCAAGGTAGGTAACTGTAGGTATCTTCAATAGGGATGTGCCCGGAAGCATTCCGGAAGAAGCAGGGGTATTTCCTTAAGGGAAGGGGAGGGTGCACTTACCCCTCCCGCTGCATTTCCCCTGCCGGCGCTCCGCTGGATCAAAGCCCCTTGGGGCTGCAGTGTATCTCCCTGCTTCCCCTGTTGCCCTCATTGACCGGAAGTGCCTGGAAGTTCTGGGCGCGCGTGCGCCCATCGCACACCCATCTATCATGCATGTGCACACAACGAGTGTGCATGTGCGCAGTACTTCCAGCCGATGAGGGCAATGGGGCGGAAGGGAGGTATGCTGCCGCTCCGAGGGGCTTTGATCCAACGGAGCGTCAGCGGAGGAAATGCAGTGGGAGGGGTAAGTGCACCCTCCCCCACCTTTAAGGGAACACCTCTGCCACCTCCGAAAGCTGAAATGGCCCTGGTGGCCAAAAACCCATATAATGGCCTCCGAAACGTTTCGGGCTCAAGCTTAATCTTCAATAGGTAGCTTCAAGGGTGCCGTGCAGTTGCCTGGCAGTAATAGGCAGCTGAGCTCCATGCAGAAGGAAGTTGAGTGGCCATAATGCTGCCTTCTCATGGTCTTTCTCATCCTCACAACACAGTTTGAAAGATAGTGGGTGAGGAGGAGGGGAGCAAGTGGCTCACATTGCAGCAACGCCTGCTCATCCCAAGATAAGGGGAGGGGCTACTTAGGTAGAAGGGGTCTGACAAGGCCAAGTTGCTGTGGGCCCCTGCAAATATGGAGCCAGCCCTGATGGCTTTTGATACCTAATCTGTGGAGCTCCTGCAGAGTCATCATGCTTTGCTAATAAAGAGCTAGGACCATTGCTATAGTGATATTAACAGTTTACATTAATTGGCAACTACCACCACCACAAGTATTTACTGGCCTTCAACAACAGTTCTTAATGCGGTTTATATAGAAAAATAAATAATAAATAAGATAGATTAAGACAGAATAATAAATAAGACCTGTCTCCAAAGGACTCACAGTCTAAAAAGAAATTTAAGATAGATACCTGCGGCAACCACTGGAGGGATGCTGTGCTGTGGTTGGATAGGGACAGTTGCTCTCCCGCTGCTAGAGAATCACCACTTTAAAGGATGCTCCTTTCCTCAGTTAGCAGGGACTTGCACATAATTCTGTCTGTACAACTCTGAGGTGAGGAAGAGATGCCCATAATCTGTATTCTGGCTATTGATGGCATTAAAATCCTTTTTTTCTCATATTTTTCAAGTATTTGATATAAAATAAAATATTATATGTAGACAATTTCCAGAGGGGAAGCCATGGTAGTCTGTTGCAGAAAAAGCAGCCGACTCTTCGTGCACCTTAAAGACTAACACATGTATTAGCATAGGCATTTGTGGATTAGAGCCTACTTCATCAGATGCATTAAGTTTTATCCTCTGTGATATATATCTACATGGGTACAGAGAAAATATAGTGAACTGTGGAGACAAAGGGCTAATAAATGCAAGAGGTAAAGTCAGTAATCAGTCTTCTGTAAACCTTAAATGTAGGCGTACACTATGGAATTTCAGAATTTTATATATTTAAGTATATAATGTATCACTAAAATCTGTAGATGATATGGTTCAGTGGAAAGAGTTTTAGATGTGGGCTTGGGCTTAAATATCTACTCAGCTGTGAACATACTATCTTTGGTTACCTCATTACATTACAATTTTTGTCAGTTGTGGATGACCTTCACTGGTTGTCAGCATTAATAAGGACTGGAACATCAAGAATTATTTTATATAAATATCTTAACATTATTTTTATGGTGTGAGTATCTGGTTTCATAGCAAATGTAAAGCCTGGTTTATTATTACTAGAAAATGGTATGAGAAAAATGTGGATCTGTAATCCACTTATATATTCTGTATAATATCATTTTAAGGTTCTCTACAAGCAGAAACATGACACTGAAAAGGGAGCATCAAGTTATGCACATATGAAAGAACCTCCAGATGTAAAGCATGCCATGGAAGTTAGTAAACACCAAAGTAATGTGAGTATTTTTTGGGCGGGGGGGAATTTGTGTCATTACCATGTATATCCAAAATGACATGAAGTTGTATAGCTTTGGGCTAGACAGATTCATGATTGAAGAATTGTGTCTATTCTGTCATTATTTATGTCTTGATTCAGATTCTTGTGATTTAGTGGAGTACTGAAGTGTTGATCTTTACTTGAAGTGTTTTGGGGAAAAATTATAATAATTTAAAACATAAAATGATCTAAAGGACAAATTTCCTGCCAGTCTTATGAAATGCTGCTTGTACAGTACCATAATTATAAGCAAATTCATAGAAATGCAGATGGGAGGATATAACCAATAATTAACAAAAGCAAAAACAGCCTACGCACACATTCATATGCATTCAGCATGATTCAGGATACCATGCGCTGTATAATTCTCTTCTGTCTACACAATGAAATGTGACGGGTTAGTCTGAAGAGTTTAATGGCTTGTGAGCTAATGCTAGGAGGCATCAAATTTGGGTTTCTCATGTCCTAAAGTCAATAGTTTGCTGCAACATATTGGGCCCATACCATAGAATATGAATATGACAAATATTTATATACCACTTTTCAACAAAAGTTCCCAAAGCGGCTTACATAGGTACACATAAATTAAAAAAATGGTTCTGTCCCCAAAGGACACAATCTAAAAAAGAAACATAAGATAGACACCAGCAACAGGCACTTGTGGGATGTTATGCTGGGGATGGCTAGGCCAATTGCTCTCCACTGGCGCTCAATAAAGACAATCACCACTTTTAAAAAGGTGTCTCTTTGCTCAGTTAGCAGTATCAATGTTTTCATTTAGACACAGTCCCAAATCCCAGTCCCACAGATTATAAATACAGTGATTGAAGGGAGGCAGAGGTCATATTCTAATTCAGACATTCATATGTTCTTGTTTATGAAGTTTGAGAAAGTACTTTAGCAGAACTGACGTTGTCAGTTTGCATTTTCTCAAAAATTGACTTAGCCCTTTAGCTAGTTCTCAGTTTAAAAGTGAGCCAATCTTAAAACTTTAAGGCTCTTTCATATGTTATAATGCAATGGGTTTATGTTACAAACCCATGCTATGTAAAACTACTGCTAAAACTGTAACATATGAAGCACATATTTGTCTCCTTTCACCCCATGGATGCCACTGAAACATGTTATGGGAAGCCATAATTGAACCTTGATTTTCCACTATGTATATACATACTTGTCTCAGTGCATGATCTGAAGGTATATGATGCAGAAACTGTGCTGTTAACGCTAAGTGGGTTTGAGTCCAGTCATTGCTTGTGTATGAAATGGTAAGATTGGTGTGTTCAGGGGAAGCAGGATACAAATGAAATAAGATAAATTATACATTGAAATCATTAACATTTTAGTAACTATGAAGTATTGACTAAAACAGTAATGTGTTAAATTTACCACATGCTCATGGATGTTTGTATCCTTTTTTCAGTCAGATGTGAAAGTTGCTAGGAGTCTAAGGGATAGTTTGTATGCTTGCTAAAATGGATCTGTTGTGCACTTAATGGAAGATCATGAACACCTGTGGGGTTCCACAGATTGCATTGCATGTGCAATGATACATGTGACACAAGCAGTATACACATACATTTCCATAATCTTCTCTACTTGGGAGGAGGGGGGTTGCACAAATAGAATGTATATATGCAGCCCCATATCATAACCTTAGTTGTAGTATATAACTATTATTTAAAATAGTTAAAAATAATTCATATTAAAAGTATTCATTTAAAAAAAATATTCACATACTGCTCTTCAACAACAAAGTTCTTAAAGTAGTTTACCTAGCAAGAGGTAGGAGAAACTGGTTTCCTGTCCCAAAAGAGCTCACAAACTAATACAAAAAACTACACTGGAGACACAAGCAACAGCTATGAAAGATGCTGCGGCGGGCTGAATAGGGACAGAGGTCATGTGAGACTGTGCAGGAGTTCACCACTAGGTGTACCAAGGGTGTGCTATGGTAACTTTGTGAATTAGTTCTATGGGGGGGAAATAACACTGACATGGGGGATTAATAGGCTTTCCGATACAGGAAAACAACCTTATCAGCTTGCATTCCTCAAGATTATTCCCACAATTATGTACATACACTGTCATGAATTCAGTCAACACATAGGTGGAAGTTAATGAAAGGCAGTCATGATATCTGTGTTTGCACTTTAAATAGAACCTATGCTGAAAATTTTCACCTGTATTAACAGACAGCAGGAAAAAGGGAATATCTTAATTTTTTAAAAAACATGATCTTTCATGAGTTGGAAAGTGGATATATAATCTGCCTATTTTTCCCCTAATGCCTTCATTTACTTACTCTTGAACTGTCAGTTTACTATTCACTTGGGAATTTCTAGTTTTGTAGACATTTGTTTCATCAGGATTCACATGAGACATCATGTTCAGCTCTGAATACAATAGTTTATGAATGGAATTAAGGATTGCAGAAATGAAGCATCCACTCTCTTGGAATTTAGGCTGTTTGTGGAATTGTTGCTTTGATGAGTTCAGTTTTAAAGACTAAATCTATTGGAGAAGGAGAAGGAGGTCAGAACTCTACAAGCAGAATGGTGTGCATATTTACTTAAAGTGACCTGCCAACTCACTTCAACCTTTCTATGCAGAGTTTACATCTAATGGGATTAGAATGAGTTTAGAATTAGTTGCTCAGGTTTTAAAGGAAACTGAAATTTTATACTCGAGGGTGTGAAATGGGAAATTTCCTTTTACACATGAGAATAGTCATCTCCTGATAATATATTTGCACTTCTGAAATTGTCTAGTACTTTATGATTTTGTGCCACCTTGAGTAGAATTCATGCTGAGCTTCATAGTGGGCTGAAACTGTTACAGGGAAGTAAAATACAGTGAACTATCCCAGTGTTATAGCTTAGAGAGGATGAACCTTTCCACTAACTTCATATCTATGACAAAAAAACCCATTTCCCAAATTATAGCAGTTACATTTCTGCCTGTAGGAAATATGTTTGCAAAATTATTTTAGCCAGTGTGCAGTGTTCACTCAAAAGGGTATTTGGAAATAGAAGCCTCACTTTCTCATTCTAAAAGCTTGTGGGCTTAAGATCCAGAGAACTGAATGACTAGTTCTGTGCTCCCAAGGAGATGCTGGCTTGCATTTGGGACTTTGAAAGGCAGTGTGTGATCTGGCATGTAGGTCACTAAAGTGAGGGACTTCAGAGGCACTACTTTCAGGGGCTCTTTTATGTGAGAGGCATTGCCTTGAATGTTGCGTTGCCATTGAGATAGATCTTCTAGGTTATGTGCCTTGCATTGCCCTAACTGATCATCCTCAGGTCAACGAAGGAGGAAAGGGAGGAAGTATAAACAAGAAGAAACTGGATGAGGATGGAGGCGGGGGAGAAAATAGAGCCTTTTTTTGAAGTAACCCTATTATAAGCTTTGCCTGTCAAACTGATGGGACGTTAGCTATTTTTAAACAGAACAGCGTTCAGAATACTACTCAGCAGGGACGTAACTATAATAGGGCAAGGGGAGACAGTTGTCTGGGGGCCCACTGCCTTTGCCCCCCCCAGAGGCAAGTCACATGACCGGCTCCCCCAGACACGCACCCAGCCGGGATTCCTTCAGTTGTATTCATCCTCCGAAATTGATGTGAGTGTTGAGGCCTGGAGCTACCGGAACAACATGAGCCTCATTTAAGATTTCTTTACTTCATGAGCTGAGCTTCAGTGAGTGGGGGGGAGGGGGGGCATTTTAAGATTTTGTCTCTGGGCCCACTCCAACCTTTTATGCCCCTACTACTCAGAATACCAACCGCGAACAACTTTCGGTAGGGCTAGCTAGGTATTGCTGGGCTCAGATCACCTGCTTAAATGGACAAAAAGGCACCTTCCAAAGTCTCTTACATTGAATGGAGGGAGAGTAATTGTCCCTACTAAGCCTAGCATTGCATCTTTGCAGAGGCTAGCTATTGCTGGTGTCTTGAGACCCCTTTTGGGACAGGGAACAATTTTATAATTATTTTTGCTATTCTTTTGCTATAATTATTTTGTAAACTGCTTTGATAATTTGCTGCTTAAAGGTGGTATATAAATAATAATAGATAACATGCTATATTATGAGCATATGCTGTTATGAACCTTGTGCTCACAAGCTTCCATTCCTGGTTTGTCATAAACCATTTTTCATTCTAGTTTCTTAACCAACAAAAGTTTTTCACTTGGCTTTTAGTTCGCATCTCCTCCAGAATGGAGGTGTGCATCCACATATCAGCCAAATTTACCCCAAAGTCCCTGTGAGCTATCAGGAAGCACTTCACACACAATTTGGGTTTTTCATCACCTGTTAATGTGTAGCCCAATCTATATCCGGGGTAAAAATATCCCCTTTTTGTGTCAGTTTTTCTGGGCAACTTCGAACACCTCACAGAAAACCTATGCTAAAGCCTGGTGTCTGGAAAAGCTCCCTGTGATTTTGACAAATCACAGTTGTACAAAACAGGAAACTACAGCTAGTATTGAGTCATAGAGGCTATTCTCACGCATGGTGGAAACTGGGCTAAGGGAGCCCTGCCCATTTTCCACTGCATGTGTGAACTGCCGGGAGCCATGTGGCTCCCAGTGGCAAGCCGTCTTAATTCCCCGCTTACACAAGGTTAGCAGAGCGAATGCTCCGCTAACCCCGTTTACCTGGTCGTGTATCACCGTACTGTGGCTCTATGCCGTGGTGACTCACAAGGAGACTCCAGACCGGGAGGCTACAACAAGCCTCTTGGCATTGGGGGACTCCTCAGAATGCCCCATGTAGTTGTGTGGGGCATTCTGGGACTTCTGGGGGTCAGGAGGCCCCCGATCCCTACCACCCCAACCTGGAGCTGATAATGGTGTGGGTGGCCGATTTGGCCGCCCAGAGCGAGCTGCGTGCTCATGTGCGGGGAGGTGTGGAGAACCTCATTAAAGTAAGCTTTTAGTCTACTACTCTCATGTGAAGGGTAAGTCTGGGAGCCCAAGATTCATGCTGGCTCATACTTGTAACAACAAACCATGGTTACATCTGAACCCAATTAGTATGAATATGGTTGTGCAAATGTTCACCTATAAACATTTTTCAAGGTAATGATTTTGTGGAAAGGGAAACTTTCCCTTAATTTCCCAATTCTTCATGGCTGTTTGCAAGTATTGGCAGCCAGTGTTGCCCCTCTTTCCTGCTTTGGCAGGCACCATTTTCTCTTCTAGTTTATCCTTCTCTGAGTACTCCCAGCCAGTCAGGGAGCATGTATTAAATGTGACCATGTTATTACATCATGTAGTCAGGACCAGCCCTAGGATAATGAGTGCCTTGGGCAAGGAGTGCCTTTGGTGGCTTCATGGTAGTTGATGGAATTTCAGGCTTGTCATTATTACCCAACCAACCTGTAGAGTTTTGAATAGAAGGTTAAAGACATTGCTTTCCCCACCACCGGTTCCTAGCTCACTATAGACAGTAGACTCAACAAGCAGTGAACCAGCAAGCTCAGCTCAACACCTTCAGATAGGCACCCTGGATGACTGCCCAGCTCATCCACACTTAAGGCCAGCCTTGCATATAACCAGTCAGATTGAACTTAAATGGTGTCACAAGCAAGAGTAAACAAAGCACTGAATGGGTGTCAAAGAGGGGGAATGTTTTTTGGCCAGTGCTCCTTGTGCAAGGCAGGCCCTGAAATCACCACTGCACAGTGTGTCAAGACAGGAAGCATCAACTCAGTTACCTTAGCAATGGGAACACACTCCCCTCACACAATGAGCAAATTGGGGTGTCCTGTTGTCTGGCAGCAACCTTGTTACTGAGGCGCTAGGAGTGGCCACAGGAGCTCTGTTTGAAGCAGTAAGGTGGCAACGTTCACTGGAACAGACAGCAGGCACAGGCAGCCAAGCCCAGGGAACAAGCAAGGGCTATTATCTGATCCTGAGCTGGGCAGCAATGGAGGGCCCAAGAGAGAAAGAGAAGAGATGCAGCCTACTGACATCAGCCACACAGAAGCTGGCAGGGCTGGACGAGCAAAGTCACTGGGACAGGAGCAGGGGGAGGGTGGGGAGGAACAGGGAGGGGCAGGAACACACAAAGGGACCAAGGAATGGGCAACAAGTGAAAGGGAAGGCATGGGAAACAGCTGGGAAACAATAATGGAATGAGTGAGTTGGAAAGGCTATGGGGGCTGTTCTTCCTTTTAAAAATGATGGTGGTGGCCAGTGATAACTGGTGTGAGTTGAGAGGGAGCCTGAGCCCTCTGGAGGAGAGGTCACAGGGTGAAGAAACCCCCTCCCTACCAGAGGCGTAACTATAGGGGGGGCAGGGGGGGCACGTGCCCTGGGCGCCATCTTTTCTGGTCACGTGGGGGGCGCCGCCATGACAAATTTTTATTTTTATTTTTTAATTAATTTTTTGTTAATACAAATGTTTCCTGCTCAGTGCAGCAGCGCTGCAGCAGTCAAGGGAGCGCGTCGGCGCCCCCTCCCCCATGAGCGGTCCCTTCCGCGCCGCCCGTGCCTCCCCCATTGCTTTGCTGGTGCCTGGCGGCCAGTCAGTGGCCTGGCTTGGCGGCGGCGGCAGGCACTTGTGAGGAAAAACCTAAGTATAATGTAGTATGTTGTGGGGGCGGGGGGGGCATGGGGGGGCACCATTTCAGTGCTTGCCCCGGGCGCTGTTTTCCCTAGTTACGCCTCTGCTCCCTACTGCTTGTCTGAGGCCTGCCGGTGGAAAGAAGGAGAGCCTGTAGTCTGTCTAGCAATGTGAATGGCACACCTGTGAAAAGTCATCTAAAGGAGGGTGCTTTTCACAGTGGATAAAATTATTTGTAAAAAGCACCTCCTTATTTGGCTCTGTCCTAATTAAGATGACTCATGGACTGGGAAACGCATATCCTTTGCCAGCTACTGTTCTGCTACATGACATTAGTATTATCAATGGAGCATGGCAACCCACAAACTATATATTGCAGACATTTGCAAACTGTTTGATGTCTCTGTCTCTCTCCAACATAAATATATCTTTGCCAGGGTGCCAGAAGAGTAATAATTTATGGGAGGAAAACGTATTGCACTAGACCTTACATCAAACTTGATTGGTGAAATAACAACTGTCTGACTTTTTCTACCGTCTCCGCACCGTGAAATTAACCACACTTCCTTATTTCATTTACTGTGTGGCTGCCACTTGGGAACAATAAGAGACAAAATTGCTGCAGTGTTCCTCGCAAGATCCTGCACATTTTTCTGTGTGTTTGAACTGACAGTTTCAGTCCTAGCTTCTGTTTTGAGCACATATGCTGGGCTTTAATTTGCAATTTAAATGGAAGATGGGGTCCTTTTCAGAAACCTGTTCCTGCTGCCTTTATGGTATTCACTTCACCTCATGTGGTCATTAGGGTGAACAGCATATAATTAGCTAAATCTATGTAAAGCTCTGAATTGCAAGAGTCTGCATATGCTTCTGGTTTCACTGTAAAATTACATTCAGTGGTTTGTACAACTATAGTGAATGAGATGCATTAATTTTAATAGATAATAATAGGCAATTATTTTAGCTATTTCACCTGGATTTTTAAAAAAAGACTCTTATTACATTAAAATTGTAAATATCATCAAGTGACCAATGGATATAAACTGCCTTATCTGTCAAAGTGAGATGGACAAAAGCTGGACATTAAAATTGATATGATATTTTAGAAATATTTATTAGCTGCTCTGTTCTTCTTTATAGTATGATCTTTCTACAACATATATGAAAAGCTAGTGGCCATAAAATCATGATTTTGTTTTTATTTCTTTTATTATCATTTTTTAAAGCTTCTGTCCACTAATGCCAACTTAAATCTTTTGATAGCAAGCTTAAAATTTGAAGGCAAATTATGTGAAATTACTTTGCTTTTCAGATAAAGAGGATATTGGAGAAGGAGAAAAGAATAAGGAGCTGTACATTGTCTTTTTGTATTTAACATGACATTTATTTGTTTTTAGGAAAAAATGCTTTGCCTTTAGGTCCAAAAAGAAGGCAACTTACAGTTAGTTAAAATATGCAAGATAAAAATAAAGTATAAAAACAGGAAAAAGAAGAGAAAAAAAACAGAGCCAGGAAAAATAAATAAATAAATAAAACCCCAGAGATGGAGGATACAGACCAGCATAACAAAATATTTAGGAGAAGACTTAACCAGGAATCAGGTGAACCCAAAGTTTCTTTGAAAGAGAACCATCTTTGCTTGAAGCCAAAATAAAAGCAGTGAGGGGGCTGGATAAATCTCCTGTTGTAGGTAGTTCAGAGACTTAGTGCTACTGTTGAGAATACTCTGTCCCAGGTAATCCTTCACTGGTCCTGCTCAGCAAAAGAACTTGGAAGAAATCTTGAGAGGAAAATCGTAAAGTCTGGGTTGGTTCATATGGGATAAGGTGAACCCCAGAGTAATTAGGGCTTCAAAGGTCATCACCATCTCTTTGAACTGATACCAGAGATAAACTGGAAGCCAACAAAATTGTTTCAAAATCGACATAAAATGCTCTTTGCTTCCTGACCACCCCAACATAATGTTAAAGAACTCATCAAAGACATCCCTATATAGAACACATTAATTAATACAGTTCGAGTGTGACTAAGGGTCAAACTACAGATTACATTGACCCTTGTGTGCTTGGGTTTTGTTTCCTAAATAACAGTTCTGTGTGTGTGACGGGGGAATCAAGATTGGGACTACAGCATGGAAGGACAGCATGGTGGACCACACTACACTGTGGTCCCTCCCTGTGCCTATTATTGAGGGAGCAAAAACAAAGCATGCAAGGACCAATGACATGCTCAGTGTAATGTGCCATTTGACTCTAAAGCTGCAATCCTACGCATATTCATCTGGAAGTAATTTTACTGGACTTATTCAAACTTATTTCTGATACATGGCTATGATTGTGTGCCTAAAAAAATTAACAACAAAAAGTAAGTGCAATGGGATTTTATGCGTACAGGAGGACCTCATTAATCGCAGCTCCAGCACTTGTGATTTTGCGTATCCATGGTTGGGTAATTAGTACCCGACCTTGGTATATGTGGAAAAAAAGGTGGAGGAAAGGGTTAAACCCATGTATCCGCAGGCACTGGAGGTCATTTCCGGCCGCCATTTTGTGTTTGGGAGCCATTTTATGGCTCATTTAGTTGAAAAATGGGGCAATTTTATGCATTTTAATATGCTAGCATTTCGTTTCTGCTCTTTAAATATGACTGAGTTTCTTGTTTATGATGTACTCTATAGTATTTTCCCCAGTCCTGTTAATGTACCATGGAACTTGCTCAATAAGTAGAACTCAGCTTTAATGTATTATTTTTATTACATTTATAACGGAACTGCTATCTTTTGTTTTACAGGTTTCATATAAGAAGGATCTGCACGATAGTCATAGATACACTGAAGTTCGAGATAGACCAGATGTAATGAAGGCAACCCAGTTAACAAAAATAATAAGCAATGTATGTATTTGTCATGTTTAGAAAAATTTGCTAGGTTTTCTTGAGTTCGTTTTGTTGTAGGTAGAATAACTGCAGAAAGTAACAGAAATTCTGAATGTGTATTTAGCAGTGAAACTTTGGAGTTGTATTCTGTCCCAAAGCGAATAGTCCAATTGGACCTTCCACTTCAGGTCTAATCAGGCCCAAACCTAAGCTGGACTGAACTGAATTGCTTCAGTTCGCTATAAGGCCTTCTAAGGCCTTCAACCTTTATATTTACCAGATGAGCTTCTCTGTAGTCTTTTTTGCTCCTGTTGGATGGAGCAGCTGCTGCTGAGTATGGCTTTTATTTCAAAAGGACTTCCTGAGGATTTTTTCCCTTCATTCTCTGCAATCCTGGGAATCAGTCCTTTCAGACTCTGCAGTCATTGCAGCAGTCCCTGAAAATACTACAATTCCTAGGAATATGCACACCCTTCCCAGGCCTACACAGGACCAAGGGGGGGAAAAGAAGTCTTTGAGAAGTGCTTTTGAAATAGAAGCCATGTTTGACAGCTGTTCCTCCATGACA
Organism: Hemicordylus capensis; assembly: GCF_027244095.1. Taxonomy (NCBI): domain Eukaryota; kingdom Metazoa; phylum Chordata; class Lepidosauria; order Squamata; family Cordylidae; genus Hemicordylus; species Hemicordylus capensis. The sequence goes on along the minus strand of NC_069662.1, from coordinate 139,508,755 downwards.
CCAGGAGTGAAAAAAATGAGGACTGTAGAGAGAACTGCCCGGTAAGTACAGGGATCAGTAAGTAGTCCTTGGATAGTGGATGCTTTGACCCTGATTTGAAGCTATCAGTTCAGGGCCAGATTGAATATGCCCTGCTCCCCGAATAACCAAACACGCCCTGCTCACAGCCCCACCACTAATGGAGATCCAGCTGGTGGGAACTAGAGCAGAGCCTTTTCCATTGTGGCCTCTCAACATTGGAATGCCCTCCCAGAAGAGCTTCACTGTGCTCCCTGCCACAGTATGTTTAAGAAACAATTGAAGATGCATATTTTTAGAGAGATGTTTTAATATTTTATCCACTGCTTCTATCTGATAGGTTCTTAGTTTTTAGCTTTTTATTTGTAACTTTTAATTTGAAACTTTAAAATGTGGTTTTAGCCTGGTCTCTTAAATGTTTAAATTCTATTAATTTTTTATGGTTCTATATTGTATCTATTGTACTAATGTTGTAAGGCACCCCGAGCAGTAGTGTACTGGAGGGGCAGGGTATAAATATTTTAAATAAATATATAATAAATTGAATTGGGACTATCTCTGAGGTACAGAGGTGGACTCCAAAACTAATACAGGCTGCTTCACACATATTCAGATACGTCTAGAACATAAGAACATAAGAAAAGCCCTGCTAGATCATGCCCAAGGCCTATCTAGGCCAACATCCTGTTCACACAGTGGCCCACCAGATGACTCTGGGAAGCCCACAGGCAAGAGCTGAGGGCATGTCCTCTTTCCTACTGCCACTATCTAGAGCAGGGCTGCTGAATTTTGGCCCTCCTGCAGATGTTGGCCTGCAATTCCCATAATCCCTGGGTATTTGCCACTGTGGCTGGGGATTATGGGAGTTGTTGTTCAAAAACAGCTGGTGGGCCTAAGTTGAGCAGGCCTGATCTAGAGGATCTCAATTTCCTAACATGGGCAATGTTTAATTATTTGTTCCCCCATCCCAAACATCTATGACGTCATATCACTTCTGTTACATCAGCATACAGTGCCACCCACAGACACTTAAAAGATAAACTGTAGGGGAACTAAAGTTGGGCAGGAGGGGGGATGCTCACAACCCCCCTGCTCGTGATGCCACCCTCAGGGGGGCGCAATTTAAATGAAGCTGTCTGCTACTGCCTCTTAGCCAGGCACCAACTAATTCTCCATACTTCCCCCTGAATAGGAGAAGTTGGGGATAGGCAGTCTGGCAGGAGTAGCATACTTATAGGTAAGAAGTTGGCTGGCAGTTTGTCGAAAAGGGGAAAAGGAAGATGATAGATAGCAAAGAGCAAAGTGCCTGCTACAGACCAGGCCAGTGGGGTGGGTTGTGGGAGAAAGAAAGAAAGAAAGAAAGAAAGAAAGAAAGAAAGAAAGAAAGAAAGAAAGAAGCAAGTTTGGACCCCTTCTCTTCCCTTCCCTTCCTGGTAGCCGCTGGGAGCACTTCTACTTTCAGCACTTCATGGTTACTCAAATTAAGATCTTCGATGTGTGTGTACATAAGGAAGCATGTTCCCTCAACTTTTTCTTTCTTTTCATGACACTCAACTCTAATGGCTCCCATGATTTCTAAACTCCTTCCAGCAGATGTTCAAACTTTCTAGCACTCATCAGCTTACTCTGCTTTCAACTCCTTGTTCCTTTTCTCCAAAAATCTGGACTCACCAGTTTAAGAATGCCCTCTTGTGGCCTCACCCATTCATTCACTTTTTGCAAAATTGCACCTGTAGGTTTGAATGTGATGCTGAGATTCTCTCTCTGCAGTTCTGATATATAAGTGTCCTGTTTATAAATCTGTGTCTCTTTTACCTTTAATGCTTCCATGACTTGGCACACCTGTTGGTGGTGGATTACAGAATTTGAAAAAGACCTGCCCCCACCTCCTGGATGCAAACTCCCACTATATTTTAACTAGTTGCTGACTTTAATGGGATTGTATTTCTGTAATTTAGAGTGGAATTTGACCCATTATTTGAGAAAGGCAGCCACTTTTATTTTCAATTTAGTTTTGCTTAAAATTGTGAATCCTTGAAAACAGCTAGAAATCAGCACTTCTCATGCTTAACATTCAACCCTTGATCAAACTGAAGTGGGTTTTTTAAAATACAGCATATTGTTTCTTAAAATAAATGGTACATTTGTTGAATTGGGAGAAGCCTGGGAATTGCTGATTAGAGCATTAGCAAAAGTGGTGTCAACAGAGGTCACTAAATGATACTTGCTCTACTGTTGCTTTTGAGGCTTACATTTCCCTTGACAAATCTGAACGTGTGTGTGTGTAGTACTCAAAGGAAATTGTGGCTGAATATGCAAAAGGAAGACAAGAATTTCTGATTTTTGTCTTGAAGGCTGAATATTCAAAAGGAAGACGAGAAATGAGTAAGGAGCCAGCTGTCCTTGGAAGGCTAGACTTCAACCATGCTAAAGAAGTTTCAAAACTTTTAAGCCAAGTAAGATTTTGATAGCTTTCAGACAATGACTCTATTGAGATATCTTCTTCCCAGGAGTGTAATCAAATGTTTCACTTCACTAATTGCAAACTAACTATAATTGCATGAAAACTTGGAGATAATGTTTCCACAACCATTTCCCATAGAACTGCTGTAATTGGTATATGTTAAATGCTGAGAAAACTAGACCTACAGCCCACAAGTGGATGAACAAACCTGGCTTTGGTCACGGTTAGATGGTTGCATGATTAATACACTTTGAAATCATAGTCATAATATATCATCACTAGGACTGCAGTTTTTTGTGTGTGGTTCTTAATTTTTGTTTCAAATTGGCCTTTCAAAAGCACAGATTGTTTTGTCACACAAGTAGCTACCAAAAAATCAGTGAAAATTTTGAACTGGCCAGATCTGTCTTGCCTGCACTTTCATTTGCATTAGCTATAGTAGAGGTTAGATAATCAGCCTGCCCATTTCTTAGCATCAGATTTGAAGACTGATCCATTTTAGGGGGAGATAGAGAGAGAGAGAGAGAGAGAGAGAGATAGTTTTAAAAGATTTTTAAGTGTTAATTGGTGTTTATATTTATATTTCTGTTTTAATTGTTGTTGTTTTTAATAGTTTCTGTTTTAATTGTAAACTGCCCTGAGCTATTTCAGAAGGGCGGTATAAAAATCGAATGAATGAATATGTGTGTGTGTGTGTATTGCACAAATGAAGGACATTTGTATTTTATTTTATTTATATTTTGATATATTAAGGTCTCAAGGTGGTTTACAATGAAATTCAAATAAAACATAGCAGAAAATCCACATACAATAAAATAGCTGTCAATTAACTGTAGCACAAATAATTAAAATCAAAGTCAGCAAGCCAATATAAAAACAGAGCAATGATGATCAGACATAATCTTAACCAAAAGCCCTGAAAAAAGGATCACCTTCAGACATTTTCTGAGCATTAGAAAGAAGAGGAGGACCAAAGCTCCAGCAGAGTGTTCTGCATCCTGGGGGCAAACACTGAGAAGACTTTGTCCTGCATGCATGTCAACATGCCTCAAGTGGAGTTGCCATGCAGAACAGACCTATGCTAGTTCCCACAATCCTCAGCTGGGTAGGAGGAGTGTGTAGCCAGGGTAGGGGAGCTGGCGTTCTCCCATTCCATGGTCATGTGATCTCAAAAGGCAAGGTAGGAGGAGTGGAGAGTGATAGGAGTTTAGCAGGACAACAGACATTATATATAGATAGGAAATTCTAATAATGGTTGTGCTAGGCGGTCGGTCTATCAAGATGTATGTGTGGATATGAGTATAGGTTTTGGAGAGAGGAAGGTAAGGTCTGGAAATCATAGCTGACCTAAGTATTTTGACTTTAAAAAACCCATTCTCCCCCCCCCCCCAGATTTTGCTTTGCTCCAAAGAACAAACTTTGGGAACGTGACTGGAATAGAAAAATATATCTGCAGTGTATCTGTTAATATCTAGCAAAAAGTTAATTAGGCCATGTGGGGAAAAATGAAGATTCTACTTTATGATTCTTATAAGTTAAATCATATAATTAAACTATCATTTACTTTAATCATACACACTGGTTGAAAGCAGTGAGGTTATGTTTTCCCCTTTCTTTTTAAAGTCTCAGTAATAAGGTTTTGCTTGAGTAATCCCATTATCATATTAACAATTTGGTCTTTGCTAATAATCCTTTAAGAATACTAATTTACATCTTTTACTCAATCAATGTGATATTAATTGTTTGGGGAATAATTATTAGAGCTTGGATTACGTGTTCAGGCACATAATTCATCACCATATCAGAAGAGGAGATACAGGGCCTTTACCACAACTGGCCCACAACATTTTGGTGCCAAGGATAGTTGTAGAATATGTAGAATACTCCCAGTGCATTCTCAGATGGCTTGCTGTGTTCTGCCTTCCTCTGTGACATGGTGATGGATCCTCACACACTTCTTCTATCCCTTGCTGTTTCATTAGTGCTCCTTCTGCTTTCTGCCCCACAATAACTAGTTGTTGAACCAGCCCTAGTTTTTATGACAGAGTCCATATTGTTTCTCAGGCTGTACTCGGCTAGCATCTGTGACAAATGATACTTCCAGATGAGCTACACATTTCAGAACGCTGCATATTTATGCTATGCTTGAATTGTTATCCTAGGGGTTCTTTGCTGATTTTCAGCCTCTTAGCAGAAGTTTTGCTTTTTGCTGTTGCAGGTGCTTATTTCATTAAAATAGAACTCTCTAAGGAGCCCAATATCTAGCTTAATTCGTTTTTTGGTAAATCAAACAGTGGGTGGCTTTATTCACTCATGAAACTAAATACTGCCTGAATGTGCTTACATGTTTAAACACACACACACACACACACACACACACACAGACACACACACACACACACACACGATAAAAGTTCTGACCACTGTTTATGTGCATATTTATGTTCACATAGATTTAGCAGGGAAGTTATTAGGGTTCCAATATGTTTTAGAACCCTCCATTCATATTCATACTTTTTGTAAAACGAAACAAAAAACCAGATAAACTTTACTTGGTTTTTGCTGACTAAGATACTTAGGAAAAATAACCTGTGATTTTAATTACTTATTTATCATATGTATATACTGCTTGATATATGCATCTTTAGTCCATGTACATAATCCAAAATACCACAAATATAAAAGAGAATCAAAACAAAACAATTTCACAGAATAAAAACAATTAAACAGTTTATAATTAATCTTAATTAAAAGCCTGAGAGAACAGGTGTGTCTTAAGGATCTTTTAAAAAGCAGTCAGAGATGGAGAAGCTCTTATTTTGACAGAGAGCATATTACTACCTTTAAGACCAAAATGAGGCAAAATCTCAATCAGCTAGCTTTCAAGTTCTTCAGAACTCTTCATCCAGCTGGATGGTAAAAAAAAGAAGCAGCAAAAGTGGGGGAGAGGTCAACCTGGCTGCAGAAGTCATTTATAATATTCTTAAGACTGAGTCAGGACAGAAGGCTCTCGAGATGTGAGACACCGATTTGGTTGTAACCAAGGCTTGTGGGACAAAGAGGAAATTATGCTGGCATACCACAATTTTTAGAAAATATAATATCTAGGGAGAAAGTCGCTAGAAGCCAACATTAGTAGGCAGTTAGTGGTTGGAAAGCATTCCACCACTCAAAATTGTAACATGATGGATAGTTATGCTTTTTTCCATAAGAAAAAAGACACGATCTAATAATTCCAGATTGAACTCAAAAGTTCAAAGCTGCTCAAGATGATTTTGTATAGTTTTAGTTGTTAGTAAGAAAGGTTTTACCATATTGTGCTTATTGGATTGTTTCTGATGGCTCAGCATGGTGGCCTATGATTTTTAGGAAAATAAGCATTTTTGCACTTAAATAAGAATCACCTGTATGGAGACTTTTAAAAGAAAGAAAAAATAGTAGATGGCTAAGGTTTTTGTAAGGAAACATGCACTACTTTTGAAATGTGTTGCTTACTCTTCACATAGTCAAGGCTAGTCTGGTTATTTAGATTAAACTTCAGGGAAATGATGTTGCATCACAGGTTTTGCATTAGTAGATGGTACCTGGGAGAACAAGATATTCATTTGCTCTGTTTGATGGTACGCCTATGTCTGCTGTAACATCAAGCTCCTCCTGCCCTCTTCGTCTTCTGTCAGGAAAAGAAAAATGTCCGCAAATATCAGTTATGAGTTTGATATTGGTGTAGCACCCAATAAGATCACTCTTCTATGTCTAACATTGTTTAGTTTTGCTTTGGCCAGTGTTGAATCATCATTAATACTGAGCTGGATCCATTCTGTCACATAGCAATGAGGTCTCTCTGATGATATTGGAGAATGAGAAAGCAATGATGTAACGCAGCAAACGCCACATTATTCAACAGCAGGAGATAGTTCAGGGCTTACCTTTACAGTAAGATTGGTGATTTCAAGCCCCCTGGAGTTTTAACCCTGCCTAGTCTATTACCTCGACTCCAAGCAGTACCAGATACTCCAAAGCTGCGCTTGTACTTCAAGATCTAGCAAAGAACTATTGTAACAAATCAACTTGTTTAAATTGTTCTAATTATGTTTTTCTTCAGAGTAAAATCTTCAGAATACAAAACTCACATTCACTGATTTTAAAGGTGCAAATGGTTTCTCATAAAGCAACCATTGAACAAGAACAATTATAAGTTTTTTTAAAAAATTGTTTTCTTTTAAAATCCAAAACATGTGGCTTGTAATACCATTCTGTACACTCAGTGGGGAGGCTTGTTCTTTTCCACTTGGCATGATTTAAAAGAATAGAATAAGTTTAAAAGCTTTAAATAATAAACATATTTTGGAGGAGACACAGCTTTACTCACCTAATGTCTCGCTGCAGTAAAAGGCAAACACATCTGTGGGCACGTACGCACACTAAATTGATCTTAAAATTATTTTTCATTGCTTATGGAGCTTTGTTGTTTTATGTACTATTTTCCTTTTAATTTTTGTGTTGTTTTAGGATTCTGTATCAGGTCTGTTACAATGCATGTTTTTGACTAGGATCCAAATAGTCCCTTAGAAGCACAGAAATGTTTTACTGTGACTTGCCCTGACTTCAGATTCTTGGTTTGCACTGGAGCTACTCCAAAAGTCTTCTGTATTTGTATCCCCCCTTGCCACTTGTTTTTGGGTGGGGTCTGTTATGATTTAATGTGTGTTTTAATCTCATGTTTTAATGTTGTGTTGTAAGCTGCCCAGAGAACAAGTTTTATGGGGCACTTAACAAATATAGTTGTATTTATTGTTATTGTTATTTCCCTGGTTTTGCTTGTCTGGCAAAATCTGTGGTCAGCAGGGGTGTCTCAGAAAGCAAGCTGTGTCCTTTGGGTGCAAGCCTATGGATCCAGTTTCATTTCCGCTGTATTTCTTTCTTTGTTTTCCTGTCTCTAAATTTTGTTTTGTCCCTTGGGTCCAGGCCTATGGACCCCATTTTGTTTCTTCTATATGTATTGACTTGGTCTATAATTACATCATTTGGGATAAGCTTTTAGAAATCAGCTCCTATTTGGAGTTACTTCCTAAAGTGAAATGTTTGTTTTCCAGGTTAAATACAAAGAGAAATATATTAAAGATCTGAAGAATTATCACTTTAATCCTCTTGAAAGTGCTTCTTTCAAGCAAGCCCAAGTTGCATCTGTCTTGGCAAGTGAAGTAAGTTGGGTTGTTTTAGCACTTCTGTAAGAATATGGGTCTCCTTATAAACCTCCATTGAATTTTTTGTGTGCCCAAGTTGCCCAGTGTGCCTTTTATTTTACTATTCGCTTTGGTTTAACCTTTAATTAAAAGGGTCTATTTAAAGGGGTTAAATTCTCTCTTAGAAACACTTTATGGTCACTTTTCACAACACTGCAGTAAACTAGTGCCACCTAATGGCCACTGTAAATATTGGTCAAACATGAGAAGAGCTTGTTTTTCTGCTGTCTGCAATGAAAGTGATATTGTGGTGTGTTTCACTATTCCTTGCTTTTGTTCTTTAACCCTGTATACTTACTATCTATCTATCTATCTATCTATCTATCTATCTATCTATCTATCTATCTATCTATCTTTATTTATTTATTTATTTATAACTTGCAGGTGAAATACAAAAAAGACCTGGAAAGCCTCCATGAACCAACATCTGCCCTTCCAAACCTATTAAATTTAGAGCATGCTTTGAGTGCCAGCAAAATCCATAGTAATGTAAGTTGAGTTTCTTGTAATTATCTCCTTTGAATAGGATTTAAAAATGTAAATGTAGCTACACTTCAGGGGTGGCTAAGGCCACCAAAACGTGGGGTTAGGTTTCATCCATTCTGCCAGGCCATAAGTTTCATCCATTCTGCCAGGCCATAAGTTTCATCCATTCTGCCAGGCCATTCCTGCTATATATTCTCTTGACTCTTGTTCATCCAAAACGTCTTCTATTGTTCTTTCCTCGTTCTGCCCCCGAAAATCTGTTCTATCAGTCATGATAGGTATATAGAATCTCCATGTTGAGAGGAAATATACCTCTGCGTATTAGATGCAACAGACGAATGATTTTGCCCTGGTGCCTAGGGCACGGATTCTTGGGAGGGTGGGTGGGTGGGTGGTGCTAAATGCCTCCTTGCTTTGCTCTCCTCTTGCCCGTCCTGGCGAATGAACAGCCTGTGCACCTCAGGTTAAAGCCAGGTTGCCACACTTCTCGGCTGAGGGAGTGTCAAAGTCAAACTTTGCCTAGGGCACCAAGAACCCTTCACAGAAGCATCTGATTGACCGCTGTTAGAAACTGACATCTGGATAAGATGGAGTCGTTGCTGCAATGCCATGTATGCCATCTCAGAATTGGATGTCCTCTTCTGCCTTGTCCTCTAGTGTTTGCAGATACAAAAGAGAAAACAAATTCAGGCAGCCTTGCAAAACCATGCACACGTTGCTTTGTCACACAAATCATAACAATCCTGGAATTCACTGCTGCAAGTGTGAAAATGGGAACGAGCATGGGTGGCTTCAAAAAAGGATTAGATCAGGAATTAGGAGTCACAGCTGGAGAGATAACATGCCCTCATCTCTTGCATGTGGACTTCTCAGAGGCTACTGTGTGTAACTGTGTGTAACTGTGTGTGGGCTACTGTATGTAACAAGATGCTGGACTAGATAGGCCTTCGGCCTGATCCAGCAGGGCTGTTCCTATGTTCTAATTCCCAACCTTGGGTTTCCAGATGTTGTTAGACTACCAGTTCCATCATCTACAGCCACAATGGCCAAAGACCATTGTGGCAGAGGATGATGGGATTTATATTGCAACTTCTCAGAACCCAAGATTTGGGAACCCCTTGATTAGACAAGCTCATGGAGGATAGATCTATCAGCACGGGCAAAGTCACCATTGACTCAACAGGTTCAAAGAACCCAGGCTACCAATGAAAAAGGCCACCGAAGCCCACGTGGGGGCATGGCTTGGGCTCCAGAGAGCCCCTCGCTGGAAGGAGAGAGAGGGAAATAAATGTTGTCAGGCAGCAAATGCTGCCTGAAATGACTGGGGGAGAGCTTGCTCAGGGTTCTCCCAAGCCCAAGCCATGCCCTCATGTGCGTGACATCTCATGCAAAGGGGGCCCAAGTGAGCTCTCCCCTGATCATTTCAGGCAGCTTTTGCTGCCTGGAAGTGTTTATTTCCCTTTCTCCTCCTCCAGTGACAGAGAGAAAGGAAAATAAACACTGTCAGGCAGCAAATGCTGCCTGAAATGACCGGGGGAGAGCTCGCTTGGGGCTCTCTGGAGCCCAAACCATGCCCCCATGCATGTGACATCATGCGCATGGGGCATCACTAGACGGACTGCTGGGCGGGGCCGGACACAGGCTGCTGTTTGGCTGGCTCCATGCCTGCATCAGCAGTTGTTATCAATTATAGCTAATTAGAAACTCCTCATTCAGAGGTAGTATACATCTGTGTACTAGAAGCTAGAGACAAATGATGGGAAGGCCATCACCTAAGAACCCTGCTGGTGAGTTTCTAGAGGCACATGGCCAGTCAGATTTTCCCAGTGTACTTCCCTCCACAATTCCTTGTCTCCTCTCCTTCCCTTCCCCCTAAAAGGAAGAATATACCCATTCTTCTCATTTAACCATCGGTGCTGTCTTTTTCCTGTGATCTTTAACTCACATTGCCCAGTCCTGATTTTTCTCAGTCATTTTAGAATCAGTTGCCAGGAGGAATGCTCCCTTTCAGTCTTCATCCTTGCACACTGCCCAGTTGAGGCACATCTGTCCTCTGGGTTCCATTTCTCTGTGAGAGAACAAATGCACAAAATCCATCCACTCAGCAGCCACCCACCAGTATCCTGATATCCCACTTGTTTCCATCACTGACTTGCTTTGTTGTGCCACATTGTACCACATTGTACAGCCTCCCATGTGGTACTCAGTGGTAGCCTATAGAAGCAAACAGGGAGTGAACCTTACAAATCTCTTTTTTCACTCCTGTTCTCAGTGCATTGCCATCAGTACTGACTCCAGCTCTGATCCCTTTCCCCAATTAAAATATTATTCATGTTGCACATATCCACTCTGTTATTTAAAAATCTAACACACACACACACACACACACACACACCCCCGCTGGCACACACTGAAAAAGAAGATGGAACTGCCATAGCGCCTTCCATGACATGGACGTCTTGAAAACTTGCCAGTCTGATAAAACCAGGATAGGATTGACATGGAGCCTCTACACACTCACTGGAAAAGGAACTGGCCTCCCATTTTAACTATTTATATTTTCGTGCTGGACTAGGGAGGTGAGAGTTATCCAGTGAGCTGTCAGCAGCCTTGTTGATTATCCCTGATCCTCAGATTATGAAGCGCTCTTTAGTCACCTAGCTATGTGAAAGTCCTGCTAGCCTCCATTCCTGAAGGGATGTCTGTCCAGGGGACTTCTGGTGTGCTTCAGGCTTATCCAGCTCCCAGAGTATTATCTTGTAAGTTGTCACAAGTCCATCCCTTGAGCTCTTGTAAACCTACAGTAGGCCACAAAACTGTGGCTTCTTGTGAGGTTTATGGAGGCTTGAGCCTCACTTCCTTACCATGGAGTAAACAGCCACCTCCTTTCCTGTTATTTTGCTGTCCAGGTGGGGGGCACTTTCACACATGGAAGTCATTGTTGGATGTTGCAGTCATCAAGTGCTGACCGGGCCTGTATGACTTGGTAATGCATAGGTGGTTTACTCTTGGTTGAACTCATCTTCTGAAGTGTCAGCATGGCATGGCATTATGATTCTTCCAGATTTTGAGTGATGGGTTCCATGCCAATTTTGGCCTTCAAAATTGATGTAGTGGTTAGAGTGCTGGACTAGGACCGGGGAGACCCGAGTTCAAATCCCCATTCAGCCATGAGACTTGCTGGGTAACTCTGGGCCCGTCACTTCTCTCTCAGCCTATTCTACTTCACAGGGTTGTTGTGAGGAGAAACTTAAGTATGTAGTACACTGCTCTGGGCTCCTTGGAGGAAGAGCGGGATATAAAATGTAAATAACTACTACTACTACTACTACTACTACCATATCTGTGTATGTATGTGTCCATTTTCCCCAGAGGCATCTGATGGGCCACTTTGTAAAACAGAATGCTGGACTAGATGGGTCTGGTGCCTGATCCAGCAGGATTCATTCTTTCTTTCTTTCTTTCTTTCTTTCTTTCTTTCTTTCTTTCTTTCTTTCTTTCTTTCTAGAGTGGAACAGTTGTCCAAATGGTTTTGGAAGCTATTTTTGCCCTTTATGATTTAGTAATATAGTGTCTACTTTTCTAACTTTTGTTTTCAAGTTTTCTGATTGTATTGTATCATAGATTGTATCTATGTGATACTACATCACATAGTATGCACATGTTCTGAGTTTCTAATTTTATCGCAGCAAACTGATTGTATTGTACTTGTAAAATAGGTAGGGATTGCATAATATTTTACTTACTTCCACTAGGAGGCAACCAAAGACTGTAAAATCTGAGCTATTAATATTTTTTTCCTGATTCTGAATACTGGGGTTGTTATTGACAGACTGGGATCCTGAAGACTGCAGCAGGAGTAACTGCATGCTCACAGGGCTTTGCAGAGTTCCATTACAGAGGCAGCCTTGCCCATCTCCCAAACATTGCCCATAAAATTCAAGTGATCCTCAATAGCAGCATTTCATAAAGTACTACCAGTGTCACCAGTAGGGCAACCCAAAATCACCCTCATGCACATGAGGAAGCATTTTGCAACTGAGGATCTCTTTGGATTCTGGCCTCAGATATTAAATGTTGTTTGTCTCCACAAATCATTGTCTTCATCCAAAGCTGCAGATGTGGAAAAAACTGTAGTGGAGTGATTGTGTCCAACTGCATTTCCCTCCCTACCCAATAAATATTTGACTATTGTTTTGGAGTGGTGGAATGCCTTTGATTGAGCCCTCACAAGAAGTAATCAGTGCTGTTAAAGCACTCCAGACCATGCTAACAATATCTTCATGATGCATGTATGGTTCCCATCAAGTGCTGCAAACTCCACAAGTGGCCCCTAGTGCTGTTTCCATGTGTACATTACTTTTGCTGGATCAGACTGATAGTTTTTCTGTCTTCTCTCTCTCTCTCTTTAAAAAAAGCCTCCTTCACAGTTTTATGATTTTGCACTGAAGTACAGAAAAATGGAAATGAAAGGTTGCTGAGGATTTTTTTCTTAGATTAACAGTATTCTGAATTAAAGAACTGTGTTAACTGACAATTGTTTGGTCTTTATTTGGATGTTCCTCATTTCAGTATGAGCCACCTAATGGTGCAGCGGGGAAGCAACTTGCCTAGGGAACAAGAGGTTAGGTTGAATCCCTGCTGGTATGTTTCCCAGACTATGAGAAACACCTATATTGGGCAGCAGTGATATAGGAAGGTGCTGAAAGGCATCATCTCATACTGTGTGGGGAAGAGGCAATGGTAAACCCCTCCTGTATTCTACCAAGAAAACCACATGGCTCTGTGGTCACCAGGAATTTATACCGACTTGAAAGTACAGCTTTCCTTTTTTCCTTTCATTTCAGTATGAATATAAGAAACTATTTGAGAAAACTAAGGGGTCGTATCATTTTGCAGCTGATACAGCTGAACACCTGCACCACAAAGAAAATGCAGTGCTCCAAAGCCAGGTGTGTATATGATCTCACAGTCTGTGAACACAAAGAGTTTAGTCTATGTAGACAATTCACTTTTATAGGCAAGGAAATACTCTGCATGCATGAAAGGGAATTCATGTGCACCTATGAAGTATCCTCCTTCATAACAGAGAATGAAAAGTCCTTCCACATGTAGGATGTCTGTATAGGAATGAATGCATGTGCTGTCAAAATCTTAATTCACTGTAGTTTCAATGCATGTTTTATCTTATTAGGTTAAGTATAAGGAGAAGTATGAAAAATCGAAAGGCAAGTCTATGCTAGAATTTGCAGATACACCAGCATACCGAATTTCAAAGGAGGCTCAAAGGTTTCAAAGTGAGGTTGGTAGAACACTTTTGGAAATTTATGTAGTGCAATCACTGTATTGCAGTGACATTTGAATTAGGGCTATGGGTGGTTCTTTTGTTGCAAAACAGGAAATGCATTGATCAGATCAGGATCCAAGAGCTACTAGGCTAACCCAAAGGATTGTGTTCTTGATGGGATTTTTGATCTATTTCATTGAATAGCAGGCCAACATGAGATATTAGGGCTGTTCACATGACTGAAAACTAGATAGGACAAGTGTCCTACCTGGCTTTGGGAGCTGTGCGTGCTCCTGATTTTTGATTGTGCATGAACAAACAACTAGGTAGGAGGAAGGGGGAGTGATCATGTGTTGAGGAGAAGCTGAGTAGGATGGCTTTTTCTCCTACTTTGTCAAAATGCTGGGTACGAGAGCTGGGTAGGTTGGCATGTCTTACCAGCTCCTCTTTCACACACTATCACTCCCTCCTCTTCCTACCTACACCATATCATGCTCTGAGGCATTCTTTATAAAGAAACTCGAGTTCAAAGCATCCTTGGTTCCCAGGAACAACAAAACAAATTTTTAAAGATCTCATTGTCTCTCATCTGGTGCTACTACAACAGTTTTAGACTCCTATTTTGATAATTTCCCAAATGTTTAGATTACATATTCTATGTGTTTCTAATTGTTCCATGAATATCTTTTTGCTCTCAGTGCAATTTAATTACAAATGCTGCAAAAAGAAGCACACATGTTATAAATAGCAATAGTTTTGTTTCAGTAGTCATATATTGAAAACATGTTGAAGATAAACTCCAAGGAAATACATCATTGATTTAGAAGAATCCCCAGAATTCTTGCATGTGAAACACGTACATGAAACAAAGATGGAAGGGCTACTTATAGATCTCTGTAGGGATCCATGGTCCCTCACAACTGGGTCTTCTGCGCTTGCTCAGGAGGCCCGCAGAAGAATCTATAGCTCCGTATAGGTGCTCTCTGGCTCTTTAAGGTGTAGTGATATCAAAGCCTACAAAGTTGTCTGTAGAGCGCCTCCCTCTTCAGTTCCTTCTTGTCCAATGCTTGTGCTGCCTCATGAAGAATCTGCTTCTGTTCCCTCATTCCTGTGAGAAAGTGAATATTGTTATTTGGTCTATTTTCTTGGGTTTGACTTGGACTGTTTTCTGACAACTCTCTATCTAACTCTGTGCTTTGATCTGGACTGTGTTTTTGACTATTCTCCTGTCTCTTGGATTTACTGCTCTATTTGGATTGTTTGATCTTGACTGTTTTTGACTGCTCTCTGGACTGTATTTCTGGACTTGGCAATTTATCTCTGATTAGGCTGACCTTGGATAGTTTTTTTGGACTTGGCTATGCCTACTCAAAGTTTTAAAAGGTGTGTGACCTGTAGGGGCACTATGCCCTCCTCTGACAGCCATGCCTACTGTCTCATATGTCTGGGGGATAGTCATAATACCAGTACCTGCAAGGTCTGTTTAAGCAGGGAATTACCACTGAAGGCCTCTATGTTTGAAGATGTTTCCCATCCGGGAACCCTGAGGCTGAGCCCGCCATTGCCACTAAAATTGGTGCCATCTGTCCTCTCTGTGCCGTCAGCGTCCACCGCAGCATTGACCCCATCAGTATCTACCACGTCTTCAAGTACAGGTTTTAAGAAGCCCTTGGAGAGAGGCCGTGAGCACTCCCAGAAACATAAGCATGATGGACACCGCTCGTCTATGGGAGAGCTGCACAGGAAACATGAGAAGCATGCTTCGTCCTCGACGCCGGGTTTGACACTCTCTGCTTTGCCGAAGTCACACTCGGCCCTGAGTTTGATGCCTAAGTCGTCAGTGTCATCTACCATTAAGACTCTGTCACCTTCTACAGCACAGCTAACCACCTCGTTTTCACCTTGGCCTTCATCTTCTTCCAGTCCTCCGACATCAGGAGCTTCAGTTCTGACCCTGTCAACATTGAGGGACTTCAGCACTCTGGGACATTCTTCGGCGTCGGCGCATTTGGTGTCGACCACTACTCTTCCGGCTCCAAGGTATTCAAAGTCTTCAATGCCTGTGCCTCCTGTTTCAATGTCGACATCTACTTCTTCGGACCTGAGGCCCTCGCCCTCACCAATGTTGATGACTTTCCCCAAAACTCCTATGGGTGGCCCTTCCACTTCGATGCCGGTTTCCCCATCAGATGTGCCCTGGAAGGAACGCTTCTACTTTTCTGCCTCTCATGTCCCAAGGGACCCCCTGGACTATAGCAGCTCTCCAGGGGCCCTTTGACCCACTGCATTTGAAAAGCAAGGTAGTGCTCCCTTTATAGCTCCCTGGCATTGCCATATGACTCCCAAGAATATAGGCTATGAAAAGAGTCAAGAGATTCTTCCAGTACCCTTTACTCTGGATCCCACTGATCCATTTAAATGCCCTGCCATACTAGCTTCCCTTTCGAGGCCTGCTACACCGTTGCCCAGGGCTCCACCACCTATGCCGCCAGTATCACCTGCGCCTGAGCTCCCATCTGTGCTTGTGCCAAGTCCAGCAGCTCCTACAGTACCCTCTGTGCCTGCACAGCCTTTTCCTCCTATGGGACCACATCCCAGTACTCCGTTACCTGAGGCTCCTGAATACTGATGGGGAGTCTTCTTATGCCTCCGACCCTAACTCTGAGATCTTGGAAGCTGCACTGGGCACGCCACAGGACAATAATGTGGCTGCCCAACTGTCTAATTCTACAACAGAGGAGACTAAAGCTTACTGTGTGCAGATACAGGAGATGGCAAAGGCCCTAGGCCTGGAGGCACCTCCTCCTGAGGATACGATCAAAGATCCTGTTTATGGCTACCTGGCTTCTACATCGGTAGCTCACCCTATGGCACTGCCTGTGCTTCCAACCCTAGTCACTGCTTCTAAAGCTGCTTGGTCTGCTGCCCCAGTGACATCCACTCTTCCTTGTGGATACAGATGGAATGTCTGTATCGGGTCCAAGAGGCTTCTTGCCTGTTTCTGTTCAAAGACCCGGCATCAAATTTGCTGGTGGTAGACTGCGCACTGCAAGCAAAGTCCACATGCAAATTCAGCACTAGTCAGGATAAGGAGGGCTGGAAACTGGACTCTATGTCAAGAAGGTTCTCCTCTTTGGCTTGCATTTCCCTCAAAGTTGCCAACGCCATGGCCAAGTATCAGCAATCCCTCTGGGACACGTTGAAAGTGGATGTTTGCTGATGTTCCAGAGCCCTTTAAGGCCAAATTCCTATTGACACTCTCCAAGTCTGCTGATCTTACCAGGCAGCATCTGAATATAGCTAAACATCTAACGGAAGTAGAGTCCAAAGTGCTGGCTGGGTCTGTTGCCATGCCTGGCTCAGGCCCACACCTTTGGAGACAGGCATGAAAGATAAAACTTGGAAATCTGCCGTTTGACAGCAAAGGACTATTCTCTAAAGACACGGATGAGACAAATTAAAAATGTCTAGATAAACTGCTAAGACATTTGCTCAATCTCAAACCTCATCTTTCCAGTACAGGTACCGCCCTAATTGCAAGCAGTGATACTAACCCGGGCCTTCCCAGGACAGGGGAAATTTTAGACATGGGTCTAGGCAGTACACTAGGCGCACCTTCCATCAGCGCCAAAATGGCCAACAGAAATCGAAGCTTCAGGACCAATCCAAGCAGTCCTTTTAGCAATGAGGACCTGGAAGTATCTATCCCCTTTCCTTCAGCCTCTATGCATTTCATCCCCTTCCTCCCTTACTGGCGTCAAGTGACATCTGATGTCCTGGTGTTGTGCATAGTGGCCAGTGGCTGTGATATTGAATTGAATCTCTACCTGCCCATGTGGGCACAAAATGCACCCACTCAACTCTGTCCTTGAAGAAGAGGTTTCTTCGATGCTCCAAAAGGATGCCACAGAACCAGTTCTATCTTCTTCCATGCATTCTGGCATTCTAGATACTTCCAGGTTCCTAAGCATGATGGTGGGATCCGTCCCATCCTGGACCTAAGGGAGTTGAATACGTTTGTCAAAACTTCCAAGTTTCGCATGATCTCCCTGCAGTCCATTCTTCCGCTGTTGTGGGAAGAGGCGTAGTTTGTGTCCCTAGACTTAAAGGACGCCTGCTTCCACATCTCCATAAGGTCTTGGCATCACAAGTTCCTACATTTCTGCCTCGGCACAAGGATGTATCAACACAAGGTGTTCCTGTTTGGCCTTTGTACCACCTCTAGAGTTTTCACATCTCCATAAGGTCTTGGCATCACAAGTTCCTACATTTCTGCCTCGGCACAAGGATGTATCAACACAAGGTGTTCCCGTTTGGCCTTTGTACCACCTCTAGAGTTTTCACTAAGTGCATGGCAGCCATCATTGCCTATCTGTGTGTCTGTGTTCCTCTATCTGGATCACTGGCTTATCACAGTTAGAGAGAAGTCTACCTTGTTGTTCAACCTACAACTTATTCTCTCTCTCCTGGCAGATTTGGGGCTCAGTGTCAACCTGAAGAAATCTATCCTGACCCCCCAGCATGTCATTCAGTACATTGGTGCAATCCTGGATGCTGACCAGAAGCGTGCATACATACCTGTAGGATGCATCCAGGCCATTTCCTCCATGGTGATTGCTTTCCAGTCTTCCCCCAAGCAACTGGCTCAGTTCATCCAGCGTCTGCTGGGCCTCAGGACTTCATGCACCACAGCTGTGGTGCACGCATGCTTGAGGATGTGGAGACTGCAACTCTGGCTGCTGTCTGTCTTCCGGCTGAACCTAGACAGTCAAAACAAGTGGTTAGTCATGCCAGAGAATGTCTTGTGAGATCTGCTCTGGTGGTCCCTGCCTGATTCCCTTTTGCAAGGGGTTCCTTTTCAGGAACAGAACCCTACAACATCAGTCACTACTGATGCCTCCATGCAGGGTTGGGGAGGTTCCCTGTGGTTCCCGCTGGGCTCGGGGCCTTCTGCACTCCCAGAAGCAGGAACTCCATATTAACTTCTTCTTGGAACTCCTAGCAGTTTCTCTTGCTTTCAAGGCATTCCTACCTATTATCCAGGGCCAAGTGGTTCAGGTCCATATCTATAATACTGCAGCTATTGCCTACTTAGCCAGTGTGGTGTAGTGGTTAGAGTGCTGGACTAGGACCGGGGAGACCCAAGTTCAAATCCCCATTCAGCCATAGTACTGGCTGGGTGACTCTGGGCCAGTCACTTCTCTCTCAGCCTAACCTACTTCACAGGGTTGTTGTGAGGAGGAACTTAAGTATGTAGTACACCGCTCTGGGCTCCTTGGAGGAAGAGCAGGATATAAAATGCAAAAAATAAATAAGATAAATAAAAATAAAATACTTGAACCATCAGGCGGGCACTGTATCCAAGTCCCTGAACAACCTTGCATTGCAGTTGTGGGAATGATGCCTGAGATTTGATATCCTCCCCATGGCTATACATATTAAGGGGGAAGGACAACATTTTGGCTGACTCCCTTAGCCGGGATCTCTCCTTCTCTACCCTCCATGAGTGGGAACTTAATGACTTTGTTCTGTCAGATGTGTTTTACTCCTGGGGTGTCCCTGAGGTTGACTTATTTGCTACCGTGCAAAATGCGAAGTGTCCTTTGTTCTGTTCCAGGGTGGGCATCGGCCCAAACTCACTAGGGGATCCCTTCCAGCTCCAATGGAAGGAAAAGTTGTATCACCTCTTCCCCTGCTTCCTGCTAATGTCCAGAGTGGTGGGGAAGATGTTGCAAGAGTGCACACAGTACATCTTGGTCTGTCCTTGGCGGCCCAGGCAACCCTGGTTCCCAGCTCTCCTTTGGCTATGCAAGAATTCTTACTTTCACCTTCCACCTTTGCTGGACTTCCTCATGAGAGATGGGGGGCGGGGTCTGGTCCTACACCATGCCCTCTGGACCCTCTCGCTACAGTGTGGCAGCTGAAATTTTAGATGAGATTTTGTTAAGTGAGAGAAAGGCCTCTAAGAGATGGGATTATATGTGCAAATGGAAGTGTTTCACATCCTATGTGTCTGCTAAGGGCTTTGATTCGCTCCAGGCTTCGATCCACCAAATACTGCTCTACCTTGCCTCTCTCAAGGATTTGGGTCTCTCCAACACCTCCCTTAAGGTCCACCTCGCTGTCATCTCGTCTCGCCACTCAGGCTGGGATGGCAATTCAGTTTTTGTTCATCCTGACCCTAAGCATTTTTTCAAAGGCGTTAACCTGTAGCCCCTCAGTGCAGGCTCTGGTTGAGCCTTGGAGTCTCTCACTTGTGCTGTCCACGCTTACAGAGGTCCCCTTCGAACCCCTGTTGTTGGCCTCCATGAAATTCCTGTGCCTAAAGGCTGTCTTCCTTGTGGCCATCACGTGTAAAGACGTGTAAGTGAGCTCACGGCTCTAAGGGCGGATTCCCCATATGCTAAATTTTACCCGGACAAGGTGGTCCTGTGTCTGGATCCTGCTTTTTGTCCAAAAATTGTTTCGGACTTTCATATCAATCAGGACATTGTGTTGCTTAGGTTCTTCTGTGAGCCATCTATACCTGTCGAGCGTTCTATGCACACCCTAGATGTCTGCAGGTGTCTCCTTTGCTTCCTGGATTGCACAAAGGCATTCAGGCGTTCTAACAAGATGTTCATCTCCTATGCAGGAGCTAGTAAAGGTTTCACCATTTCTATACAAGGATTGTCCAATTGGCTGGTGCAACTGATTTTGTTTTGTTATAAGAAGCTAGGCATTCAGCCGCCCTCTAAAATTCAGGCGCATTCTACTAGGTCCATAGCTACCTCAATGGCCCACATGTTGGGCACCAGTATGAAGGACATTTGCAGGGCTGCCACCTGGTCCTTGGACCTACCCTTTGTCCATCACTATGCTGTGGACTTGCGTTTTGCTTTAGAGGCTAATTTTGGTTGGGTGATCTCGAAGAAAGTACTGTAATCTCTAGCACCCACCTCCTCTTTATGGGAGCTAGTCACTCACCCAGTTCCGGGTGAGTTGTGAGGGACCATGGATCCTACAGAGATAAACAGGGTTGCTTACCTGTAACGTATGATCTCTGTGGGGATCCATGGTCACTCACAACACCCATTCCCTCTCCTAGCTTGGCACGAACTGTTTACTTACCTAGGCTGCTGTGGCTTGTCTGCTGTCTTCTCTGTCTCTCAACGTTGTCAGTCCCTTTGCAGTGACCGATTCAGGAACTGAAGAGAAAGGAGCTCTACTGCCGGCTTTGTAGGCTCTGATATCACTACGCTTTAAAGGTCTGGAGAGTGCCTATACAGAGCAATAGATTCTTCCATGGGCCTCCTGCGCAGGCGCAGAAGGCCGAGTTGTGAGGGACCATGGATCCCCACAGAGATCATAAGTTACAGGTAAGCAACCTGTTTTTAGTCTTCTGTATGTGTGTCTATCTGTAAGCAAACTGGTCAGTGGTGAAATATGGACTTTATTATGTCTCATAATGTAGTTCAATTCCAATCATATTTATATTCTACCTTTTTAGTTATTCCTGATATGAACTTGGCTGCATTGGTGAAAGACACGTGGAACAGATTATGGAGAACCAATGTTTTTTGTGATATATTGGGATAGTTGCTGTTTGTCCGCATATTATGGCTCAGTTTAATCATCTCATCATATAATGGTTTGCACTAACCATAGTTTAGAACATCAAACCATAAGGCCGGTTCAGATGTAATGGATAACTGCAGTTAAATGTGATTGAGGTTTCAATTTGTAACTCCAAATCGCTCTGCAGACTTTCACCAAAGTGTGGCTTGCAAAACTCCCAGCAAGCTCCACAGCCTGGCTGTGGGCAGAGCTTCACCACATCAGCAAAGTAGCCATGATTGGCCAAGATCTCAAAGGGGGTATGTCCTTTGCACTCCACTAGCTTCCTTGGGCAGATGACAGCTTAGCCCTTTCCTCACTCTGCCCCTAGTTATGTTATCCAAATTAATTTTCTGCAAAGTAGTGGATCGCGGGACTGATACCTGGCAGCAGAGTGGCACATCCAACAGCAGGGCCATCCCTAGGGCTCGGGAAAATCATACATGAGTCCCAGGGCTCGGGAAAATCATACATGAGTCCCGGGCTGCTGCTTTGCTGCCTTTATGAAGTGCAGAGAGGAGAAGGAATGGGGTGGTGGTGAAAAGGAGACAAACCACGGTATGTAAGGTCCCCTCCTTGATTCTCGGCAAAGCAGTTAACTTTTTCCTCTCTCCTCTTTTCCTCATGTTCTTCTGGCTGTTTTGTTTTGTTTTTTAAGGCGACAACAGCAGAGCAAGGCAGTAAACTTTTCTCTCTCCTCTTTTCCTCATTTCCTCTTGCTACCTTTCTCTATGCCTCTGTGCCTCCATGCATGCTCACTCAGCCCTTCCCTAGGAGCTCAGTCTGGGTGTGGGGAGAAGGAGGGGGGGGTGATAGCCCCAACATTGCATGAAGTGCAGGATGTAACTTCTCTCATCCTCCACGTGGTAGCAGCAGTAGACAACAAGTAGAGATAGCAAGCAAGCAACGGAGCAATCCAGGGCAGGGGGCAGGGGTGTAGCTATAACTGCTGCTGCTATGGATATTTATATACCGCTTTTCAGCAAAAGTTCCCAAAGCAGTTAACAGAGAGAAATATAAATAAATAAAGATGGCTCCCTGTCCCCAAAGGGCTCACAATCTGGAATCAAGATTGAATCTGGAATCAACCATGACTTGGTATGCGGGGGCCAAGGTTAATTTCAGCACATTAATTATTACATTTAACTTAATTATTAAGAATATTAATGAAAGGCAGAGGGTTGAGTGTGGGTAGGTGTGAGGGGAAAGAGGGAAGGTGTTAGTAGGAAGCTCCAGTCCTGGGTGGGGAATATTAGGTCTCAAGTGGCCAACTGCATTGAACCACTGCTGTTGATCAGAAGAAGAGACCAAGAGCTCTTCATAGCTCCCTCTGTTGCCTTATGTCGTGCAGGCCTGGCCTAAATGCTTGAAGTTACTGTAGGATAAATTCAGACAATACTTCATGACAGGTCTATAAATGGCTACTAATTTGGTTGCTACAGGCTACCTCTAGTCACAGAGGCTAGAGTTGCGGGGGAGCAACAGCAGGAGAGAGGTCCAGAGAGCCAGCGTGGTGTAGTGGTTAGAGTGCTGGACTAGGACCGGGGAGACCCGAGTTCAAATCCTCATTCAGCCATAAAACTAGCTGGGTGACTCTGGGCCAGTCACTTCTCTCTCAGCCTAACCTACTTCACAGGGTTGTTGTGAGGATAAACTCAAGTATGT
Source organism: Hemicordylus capensis (assembly GCF_027244095.1). Taxonomy (NCBI): domain Eukaryota; kingdom Metazoa; phylum Chordata; class Lepidosauria; order Squamata; family Cordylidae; genus Hemicordylus; species Hemicordylus capensis. The sequence goes on along the minus strand of NC_069662.1, from coordinate 139,485,996 downwards.
AGTACACCGCTCTGGGCTCCTTGGAGGAAGAGCGGGATATAAATGTAATAATAATAATAATAATAATAATAATAATCTGGTGGGCCGCTGTGTGAAAAAGGATGCTGGACTGGATAGGCCTTGGGGCTGATGCAGCAGGGCTGTTCTTATGTTCTTACGTTCTTCTTGTCAGCCAAGAATTAAAGGATTTCCTCTTCCAGGTGTGTTGTGATAAACTGAAGCAAGTCTTACTTGCCTTTTCTCAGTGTGATACCCTCTTACATGTTCATTTCAATCACAAGTACTCACCATGCCAGATAACTTTGATTTGTAAATAAGTGACTTTGTACGCATCTTAGCAAATAGTAATAGCATTAGGAGAACCTGAGTGACATCCTGGATCATTTACTTGCCTGTAATCAGAAAATCTAGTCTTTTGTAGTAGACACTCTTGCATTATAAAAGTGTGTCTACATAACTGCAGATCTAGTGTATAATCATATGTCTTTTAAGGAGTAAGATAAAAATTCTCCTACAATCTTGTTACTCTGGGCGCATCATACCTTTTGATTTCCTGATTCTATTTTAACTATGGTAAATGTCCATCATCTAATTTATATTATATAGAGGTTTTCACAGTATTCATTGAAATATTTAATAAGAAGTTTTTTCTTTTCAAGATCTTGCTCACGATTTAAAGCACAGCAACCCTTTTTTTAACCTTCAGAAAGAGTATAGAAAAGATTTGGAAGAAGTGATGAAAGGAAGAGGACTGACAGTGTTTGAAGATACGCCAGATTTGATTAGAGTGAAAAATGCAGCTCAGATACTAAATGAGGTAGGTTATGTTAGTAGAGGTTATTAATGTCATGGAAAGTGCACACTTCACAAAAGCACCCAATGGAATGTATTCTTAGTTTTTACAGTCAATGTAAAAGTATATGCTTTGAAACTTGTTCTCCTTGTGTTTTTTTCTCTCTCTTTTCTTCTATCAGAAGGAGTATAGAAAAGATCTGGAAAATGAAATAAAGGGGAAAGGAGTGAAGTTCATTTCAGAAATTCCTGATATTAAAAGAGCAAAAAGGGTGTCTGAAATCATTAGTGAGGTCAGTAAAGAAAACATTTTAAAATCTAGTTTTTTATCTTTTAGGGCTTGTTGTAATTAGCTGGTAATAATTGGTTTAACTAATAACTAATAATTATTAGTAATAATTAGTTACTAATTGGCATATCCGCTCAGAAAGAAAAATAAAGCTGAAAATAATTACTGAACTTTTCAGAAACTACATTTCTGCCCTCCTCTATATTGCAGTAATGATTAAAAAAAATTTTTTTTGGAAATGCATTGTAGAAATCTATTGCACTATAGCTTTTTTTTTTTAAAGGAGGTTGAATTTCAAAAGTGAAAATATGGATAAGAAATAGAGTTCTTGGGCATGTGTATATCCTTGGATAGAAAAGGGATGGCTAAGTACATTTATTTCAGTAAATTTGCTTCTTGATTTCACCGCTCCCCCAGTAAATTAGAGAAAACACACATTCAGAATGGAATTCTCAGTATTGCAGTGAATAAATAAATATACATTCCAGAGAGGCTTGCTTAAAACATTTTCTCACACATCTTTTTTTATATTTATATATATATATATATATATATATATATATATATATATATATATATATATATATATGACATCTTAGGGCTTGCTGGAGATAAAATATTCATTTTGTATTCATTATTTATAATGTACACAACTGTGGGAGGGGAGCTGGTCTTGGAGCACGAATTATCTCCTTTGCTAAGCCGAGTCTCTCTGGTTTGCATTTGAATAGGAGACATGTGTGAGCACTGTAAGATATTTCCCTCAGGGGATGGGGCCACTTTGGTCCGCTCATGGAACCTGCATGGTTCCAAGTTCCCTCCCTGGCATCTCCAAGATAGGGCTGAGAGAAATTCCTGCAGCCTTGAAGAAGCTGCTGTCAGTCTGTGTAGACAATATTGAGCTAAATGGACCAATGGTTTGACTTGGTATAAGGCAGCTTCCTATGTTCCTATAATCCCCAATTCATGATATGTTATATGATTCTTGTAGTTCACCACAGACTATTTAAATTAGTCAAGTATTCCTTCTTTTCTTACTGAAAAATCTTTCTCCACATCTCATTAGACTTTAAAACCATCACAATATAGGTTTTTTTAAAAAAAGTATACTATGCATTTAACATAGTTTAATGTTAATGTTAATAGTTTAACACTGTTTAAACAATATATCCATATATTGATGCCAGTACTTTACTGTATTATCTTACTGTTTATCCCAGACTTTGATTTTATTGATAGTTTGATTCACAAGAATGATATCAGAGGAGAAAGAGAAAAGTTATTTTAACTTGATGTAGTTTTTTGTTTATTTTATATTGTATCTAGATAATTTATTATTTAATTTAAAACATAGGCAATATCCCAGAACACTAGGTTTGTGAGAATTATGCTTTAAAAAGTAGCCACACTTGCATTTGCCTAAATTGTAAATTTATCTTTGAGGATAAAGGATTTGATTTTGTTTTAAACTAAAATGGATGCCTAGTGTTAACACTGCATATTGTTTCTTCCTTACATAGAAAGAATATAAAAAGGACCTGGAGACTGAAATTATAGGGAAAGGAATGCGGGTTGGCACAGATACACCTGAAATACAGCGAGCCAAGAGAGCATCTGAAATTGCAAGCCAGGTTTGTCCTATGCATACTGGAATTAAGACATGAAAAACATTAGATGGGTTTAACTATGATTGAATTCAGACATAATGCCAATCTGTAGGTAGGTGTACCTGAGGTTAAGTGCTGAAGCTGAGAATCATGCCATACATGATCCAGTAACTGAGATTTTGTTACCTTTGCCCACCGGCTAGAGTCCTCCCAGGCTTGGTTTCAGCATTCACGGTGCTGCTTGTGCTTACATTGACACACTGTCGGCATGGCGTCAGCGTGTCATTGACCCAGCAACCACTCTTGTCTTCTCATCATCCAGCAGCCATCTTTGGCAGGGCAAAGACAAATTAAGCCTTTCCTTTCCTCCCAACCATCTCATGGCTCCGCTTCAAGGCTGAAACTGTGCCCTTCAGTAGGAAGCTGGAAACTCTGTCTGAAGCCTGCCTAACCACCCCCCAAAATATTGGTTAAAGAATAGGACCCAGATAAATATGAAGAAAGTGTTGTATTCAAGGGGTGGGGGAGGAGAAATCCAGCCTCCAACTCCACAGCACTTCCAACCAACCAACCAACCAACCAGCCTTCCTTTGGTCCCTCACTCCCCCACTCCCTCAGAACCCACCCAGGCTTTGCTCACCCACTGTGTACAGTGTGATGTTTTTAGATTATTTTATTTGGGCAGGGGACAATCTTAGCTTTTATGTGCCCTGTGGGCAAGAGATGTAGTGTTGCTTTGCATGGTGGCTGGTCTCATTCAACACATACCCAATAGGTAGACAAGGTGTTAATTATTATAGGATCACTTCTGTGAGGTAATCCTACAAGATTGTGTTTGGATAAGGTGCCAAGGAAGCAAGAAGAGGCATGGTTCTTAAGACACTCCCCCCGCCCCGAGTGCCCTTATTTCTGGTTCTGTGCCTTTAAATGAGGGAAATCTAGGAACGTGGTGTGCCTGTTGCCTGCTAGAGAAAGGAGGGGTGAGGTGATGAGTTGCTAGGCTGCAGAAGGAGGAAGATTTGCTCTGAGAAACAGGCAGCAAGAGACGCAGGCTGCCTAGAGTTGACACATTTCTGAGCTGCTCTGAGCCTCCCGCTTTGTGGGTGTGGGAGGAGGTTCAGCACAAATCCCAGGTTACAGCGGGCACTAAATTCAAATGAACATGATGGCACCCATTGGTGGAGCGATGAGAATAGGGGCCCTGGTTTGTCCTTGTCCATGGTGGCTCCTCTGGGTGTGCACAGCACACACCAGTGATATCCCTTGCATGTGACATCACATGCACATGACATCACATGTGATACACATGACATCACATGCAAGGGGCGTGGCCAGAGCCCCAAGCAGGCCCTCCGTGGCTCATTCTTTTACTAAAGGGAGAGAAAAGGAAATTCATGCACCCAGCCAACAAATGCTGGCTGGGAATGAGCTACAGAGGGCTTGCACACGTGACATCATGCACAAGGGGTATGGCTAGAACCCTGGAAGGGCTGCACAAGTTGCACAACACCCCTCCCCTGCTCATTCCCAGCCAGCATTTGCTGGCTGCATGAATTTCCCTTTCTCTCTCTTGCTGGTGGGAATGAGCTGGCTTGAAATGAGCTGGGAATGAGCTGGCTTGTAATGAACTCTGGAGGGCTTATGGGCCTCTGACCAGGGGGTGATCTGAATCAGGTGGCTACCAGGAGCAGGGCGGCCCAGGTTCTTGGAACCCTTCCACCCTATTATAACCCCACCCATGATGGGACCAGTGGACCCATGGTTTCAGCAATCTAACCAATTTTAAAGTGAGAGTTCAGATCATGATTCTGAGGCACTAACAGAACTGTGGTTGGGAAGAAATCCTGCATTCGGACAGTAAGGAATGCCAACCTTGGGTATGTTTAGTGGCAATGTGGCATATTGTCTGAATTTGGCCTATGGGTCACAATTTTATTTACTTGTCAGATCTGCAATGCCCTTAACTAGGGATGTGCACGGAATGGGATTTGTGTTCCGTTTTGAGCTCAGAACAGAATGCAAATACCCAGAACATTCCCAGAACATACCCAGAACAACTGGTCGGGCCGGTTGTTCCGACAGAACAACCATGGAATGTTTTGAGTGTTCCAAGTTTAGAGGCATGTTTTCCCCTTGCTGACTTGTTTTGGCACTGTCTTCCAATTGGCTTGCAATCTCCTTGCTTCTTGGTTGGCTTGTTATCATACAAATCAATGATTTGAATGATAATAAGCCAACCAAGAAGCAAGAAGATTGCAAGCCAATCAGAAGCCAGTGCCAAAACTAATCAGCAGGGGGAAAATACGCTTCCCAAATGGTGCTTAAAACGTTCCAACCTGGAATGGAGTTGTTTCATTCCGAGCTCGAAACAGGACCTTCATTTGAAGGGTGTTCTTGATTCAAGGTTGAAACACTCAAAACGGCCCATTTCAAATCGGAATGTTTGAGCTCAAAACGTTCTGTGCATCACTACACTTAACTTATTCAACTACTAGTTTCCTTCTATATCTGTGCAGTTACAACTGTACCCAAGGTGCTAGCTACCGCAACACACCTTGACAGGTCAACCTTACCTTGATTCCAGTCATCAGATAGTAAAATAACCAGTGTTTGCTATTCACGCCACCCCTTGACCCATATGTCAAAACCCCCGGACATTGAGATCTTCTTTGGAGGCCCTTTGGAGGGTCCCTGCCAAACGAGGTGAGACAGGTGGCTACTAGGGTACGAGGAAGAGGGCCTTTTAGACACCAAATACCTTTTTGTTCACTCAGGCCTTTTAAATTTTGACTCTCAAATCTGATTTTTAACTGATTTTAAAAGAGTTTTAAAATTGCTTTGTATTGTATTTTGTATTTTTTTAATCCCCCCGCTTTGGTCTGTTATGGTTTAATATGTTGTGTGTTCCTCTTTCATGTTCTAATGCTGTGTTGTGAGCTACCCAGAGAACAGTTTGTTATGGGGTGGCTAACAAATAAAGTTTTTGTTGTTGTTGTTGTTGATGATGATGATGATCATCATCATCATGTCACTGTTGTAAGGCAGGGGAGCACAACTTTGGTCCTCCAACTGTTGTTAGATTACAACTCCCATCTTCCCTTTTGGCCACTGTGGCTAAGAATAATAAAAGTTGAAATTCAACAATAGCTGGAGGGCCAAAGTTGGGCAGTCCTGATGTAAAGTTTGCTGAGGCCATATGAACCTAGGGCCCAATGCCTCCTTGTGCCAGATCCCCTCATGCCATGAGAGATTGGTTTTTGTAGACCTCCCTCCAGACTGTTGTCTTAAGGTACTCACCTATACTGAGCAGTAAATCTCTAATACCGGATAGGAAATGTAAATACCCCATCCAGCATTCAAGTCCTTCCCAAGTCCCAGTTGGCCTTGTGACTGGCTCTATCTACCTTCTTGAGTTTCTGTCAGTATCTGCTGCCAACTGCGCTGGAACAGGTCCAACCATAGTGCAGTTATGCTCAGCATCGATTTCCTGATAAGTTCCATGTCCTATTGAGCCTGTCCTCAGATTATTCTTGTCCAAATGGATAACCAGGACTTGGGAATGCAGGCTGGTTTCAAGGTGTTGAATGAGGAAAGGCAGCAGTTGATTTAATGAAGCTGTTCAGGAAATGGATACTGAGCATAACTGCACTATGATCCAATCTCTTACAGACATCTGCCAAACCATTCCCCATACTATCCAGCTCTCCAGTGCATTACTGTGTTCCAGACCTGCATGCGATCCTGAATATCAGAAGGTGATCTGAATATCAGCACTTATTTCCCCAGCTGCCCACATCTGTCAAGGGACTTCACTGCACTTCAACATCCCCTGCAATAGGTATTCCAAATCTGCACACCAGATGCTTCTTGGTCAAGAACCTCCACCCTAACTGGGTTGGGAGCTTTTTGCAGGGATAATGCTCTGGATTTTGCTGCCTTTTTACTCTTCTCTCTGTTCTTTCTCCATGAACTTGGGGTATCTATTTTTGGGAGAGCTGAATCTGTGGCAGGTGGAGCATTCATGTTGGAGCTTGCAGGCCAGCATAAGCATCTCCCACCAGTAGTCCCTCTAATATTTTTCATCTCTGTGCGCAATGAGAGTTCTGGGTAGCAGTATCAAGGCAGAGTGTGCGCACCTGCATTCAGAGTGGGGCCTTCCTGATTCAACAGGATCTAAAATGAACTGAGTAGACATCCAAAAACTTGTGGGCGTGCACACGTGCACACGCCTTAGAGGGAACATTGTCTCCCACCACTGTCACACTCCTACCACAACAACTGGGGCTGAATCTACTGCATCACCACCATAATCTACATTTATCTCATTATTTATTTATTTATTTAAAATATTTATACCCCACCCCTCCAGTACACTACTGCTCGGGGCAGCTCACAACATTAATAAAATAGATACAATGTAAAAATGACTCCTGAGGAAGTGGACAAACTGCTTCGGACTGCGCGTTCTACAACTTGTTCCCTTGACCCTTGCCCAATTTGGCTTATCACATCTGATAATCATATTATCAGAGAGGGTCTGGTTAATATTATAAATGCTTCTCTGAGGGATGGCAGGATGCCTCCTTGTCTTAAGGAGGCTATTATTAGACCACTTTTGAAGAAAGCTATGCTGGATCCCTCAGAGTTAGCTAATTACAGACCTGTTTCTAATCTTCCATGGTTGGGCAAGGTGGTTGAGTGGGTGATGGCCTCTCAGTTCCAGGCAGTTTGGGATGAAGATTATCTAGACCCATTTCAAACTGGCTTTCGTGTGGGCTATGGGGTTGAGACTGCCTTGGTTGGCCTGATGGTCGGCCTGATCTCCAACTGGCTATCGACAGAGGGAGTGTGACTCTACTGATCCTTTTGGATCTCTCTGTGGCTTTTGATACCATTGACCATGGTATCCTTCTGGACCACCTGAGGGAGGTGGGATTGGGTGGCACTGTTTTACAGTGGTTCCGCTTCTACTTCTCTGGCAGATTCCAGATGGTGTCGTTTGGAGACTATTGTTCTGCTAAGCGAGAACTGAAGTTTGGAGTCCGACAAGGCTCCATACTGTCTCCAATGCTTTTCAACATCTACATGAAACCGCTTGGAGAAATTATCAGGAGGTTTGGTGCTGGGTGCTATCAATATGTTGATGACACCCAGATCTAGCTCTCCATGCCAACCTCATCAGGAAATGGCATATCTTCCCTAAATGCCTTCCTGGATGCAATAATGAGCTGGATGAGGGATAACAAACTGAAGTTGAATCCACATACTGACCTGAGAGATGGTTTAGATCTGTCTGTTCTGGATGGGGTTACACTCACCCTGAAAGATCAGGTATGTAGCTTGGGAATGCTCCTGGACCCAAAGCTCTCCCTGGTTTCTCAGGTTGAGGCGGTGGCCAGGAGTGCTTTTTATCAGCTTTGGCTGATATTTCAGCTACATCCATTTCTAGAGGTGAATGACCTTAAAACAGTGGTACATATGTTGGTAACCTCCAGGCTTGACTACTGCAATGTGCTATATGTGCCGCTGTCTTTGTATGTAGTCCGGAAACTACAATTGGTACAGAATGCGGCAGCCAGATTGGTCTCTGGGACCACATAAAAGAACTGCACTGGCTGCCAATATGTTTCTGGGTGAAATACAAAGTGATGGTTATTACCTATAAAGCCCTTAACGGCTTGGGTCCAGGCTATTTGAGAGAGCGCCTTCTCTGTCATAATCCCTGTCATCTGCTACGATCTTCTGTAGAAGTCCGGTTATGGTTGTCACCGGCTCGTTTGGTGGCGACCCAGGACCAGGCTTTCTCTGTGGCTGCCCCAGGGCTTTGGAATAAGCTTCCTGCTGAAATAAGAGCATCTCCTTCTCTGTTAGTTTTCAGGAAGAACCTCAAGACCCTCCTATTCTCTCAGGCTTTTAATTAGAATTAACTTTAATAATTTTAAAAACTTGTTTTAATAATTTTATTCTATTGTTTTTATTGTCATGAATTTTAATTTGTGACTTTTAAATATTTTAAATTTTGTGCACTGCCTAGAGATATGCATATCAGGCAGTATAAAAATATGATGAACAAACAAACAATTAATAAAGTTAAAAGAACAAGCTAAACCACATTTAAAATTACAATTTTTAACCAGCGTGAAGTAGTGGCTAGAGTGCTGGACTAGGACCGGGGAGACCCAAGTTCAAATCCCCATTCAGCCATGATACTTGCTGGGTGACTCTGGGCCAGTCACTTCTTTCTCAGCCTAACCTACTTCACAGGGTTGTTGTGAGGAGAAAAATAAGTATGTAGTACACCGTTCTGGGCTCCTTGGAGGAAGAGCGAGATATAAAATGTTTAAAAAATTAATTAATTAAAAGTTATTAATAAAAAACTTAAAAAACCCTACCAGCTTTAAGCAGCAGATGAAACTCTGAAAATCCTTTTTAAAAAGCTGTGTGTGTTTTTTAAAAAAACACTTAGGGAGGGAGCATGGCGAAGCTCTTTGAGGAAGGCGTTCCAAAGCCGAGGGGCCAAAACGGAAAAGGCCCTGTCTCTGGTCCCTGCCAACTGGCTCTCTGTTAGTGGTGGGGCTATGAGCAGGGCCTGAGATGCTGAGAGGAGGGATAGGTGAATGTGGTCCAACAGGTACCCCGGTACCAAGCTGTGTAGAGCTTTAAAGGTCAAGACCAGCACCTTAACTAAAGCCAGATCTGACCTGTTGCATGCGATTTGTTTTGAAAGCTCTGCAAACAGGGAAGACACAGTAGTGTATTCTTCCTTCCAGATTTTTTCTTCAGTGATGCGCAACAGGTGATCATTCAGTTGGACCAATACCTTGTTGTAAGAACACTGCAGCATGTCACCAGGTATGACAGCAGTGCCCATAAAAGACACTTGTCAACCAAGGAGAGAAAAGTCTGTAGGCCTCTGCCAGAATGGCTCACAAGAAGCATATGGGAGTATGAACCAAGCCCCGAATTACTGGCTTACTGTGTCCTGGGCATATGCAACAACTTCTAAGCTTGTGGTAGGACAAACTCCACCAAGTCTTTGTGCCCTTAGCCAAGGGCACAAAGTGGCTCATTAGCTAAAGCAGCTGCCCTTAGTCCATTTGTGCCACATCATTCACTATTTTCAGTGGGCCACATTTCTCCTCTGATGTAGGCAACCAAACTGGTGTTCCTTTCCAGCATTCTTCTGGTATCCAGGAGCGCACCTAGATCTGGTGCTAGAACACAGCTGAGCACTGGAGAGCTTCATTCTTGTCAGACATCCTTCTTGTTTTCCAGTGCTTCCCCTGCTCCCTTTTGATCTGATGGGTCCAGTTCTGGAGCTCCTTGCTTGTTCTCCCTGTTAGCCCACCTTTGGCTTCTCCAAGACCTCCAGCCCAGCCAACAGACTTCATAATTCTGACTCATTCTTGTCCAAAGCTGTAGCAGTGGAGATTTCAGGACCGGATGCACTTTCTTTTATCTATTTAGGTGCTATTGTTGCCCGCCTTGAAATACCACCAGCATGCTATGCCCAGCTTCAGTGGTGACCACCCATGTCTGCTCTAGGAGAGTAACCACTTCACTTTGTTTCAATCAGGCCTGTACAACATAAGGCCTGGGAGCCGGATTCGGCCCGCCGGGACTATTTTACTGCCCCCCCAGTATCCTGCAGCAACACAGGAGCTGGAAACTGCCTTATAGTGCCATCCTATGCATGTTTTCTCAGAAATATGTTCCGTGGTGTACCCAGTGAGGCTTACTCCCATGTAAACATGCCCAGGATTGCAGCCTGAAAGCAACGACAATTTAGGGAGAGGAGAGGACTTAGCATTTGTTTGGGGCTGGCATATACTCCAGGGGCCCCACTGATTGAGAAGGGTCCGGACCCATTTTCTGGCCACTATCTTTGGTTAAAATTATGGGTCCATTGACAGGGGGAATAGATCCACAAGTAACTAATAATATTTTAAATTTGAATGTAATAATATGCTAAAAATTGACCTCAGTCCCTGCGCGCCAAGTTGTGGATGGTTCTAGCTCACTAGGGCATTTGAGTTGTGCAGCCCTAAATTGATCTTTGAGGGCATAGTCTTGAATGTGTACAGTGTATGTACTGCCCCTTTAAACTGTTGGACTAAAGGAATTTATTTGACATGTTCTATTCAAATGGATGTCTGATCTTAAGAATACATATTGTATTCATAGAAAGAATATAAAAAAGACCTGGAGACTGAAATTAAAGGAAAAGGAATGCAGGTTGGTGCAGATACACCTGAAATACAGCGAGCCAAGAGAGCATCTGAAATTGCGAGCCAGGTTTGTTGAAATACTGTTGAAATGGAATTGTGTACTTTATAACTGGAAAGGATATCACAACGTATGAAATAGAAAATCAGCTTTACATGAAACTGAAATATTTTATGTCTGGTTTGAGTTAGGTGTTGCACATTCCAGCTTTTGTTGTGTGTAGCAACCATAATTTGTTTTCCGGTCGTATGATGGATCATAGGATAAAGTTATGTTTGTTGGAACCTAAAATAGATGCCTAAGTGCTCGATTAGGCCTTTTGGCAGCTTTTGATACCATTAATTGTGAAATGCTGATGAAGGTATTATGCTCTTGGTATGAAATGGCTCCTGAGAGGTTTCATTCATTTTAAGCACAAAAACTCCAAAGGGTAGTGACAAGTGATTTCTTTCCCTTGCCTTGAAGGCTTCTTTACGGGTCCATGAAGGATTCCATCTTGTGTCCCTCTCGGTGAATTTCAACATATGCATGAAGCTCCTTAGGTGCTTTTCAGTTTACATTGCATATAAACCTAGATTGCTGCTGCTGCAGCAGCAGGAGGAGGAAACCAATTTCTTTTTATTTTGGATTGAGTAAGCAACAGATGATAGATTATCATCCCTTTTTATCAACCACTAAAGCACAATACTTAAGCATGGATAGGAAGTGTTGTAATGTCCTTGTTTCAGCTGGCTTTAGTGAAGTAGGCTAAGAGCATTATGGGATAATTTTCAGTTTTGGTGTTTTATATTGTAATTAAGATCAACATTATCCGAGTTGTGGCAGGAAAACATGAATTACAATCTTGGTCTCCAGTAGGGATGTACATGAACTGGTTCAGCGCCTCCTCTGGGAAGTGCCAAACTGGCTTGGGTGCTAGCATTTGAGTCGGCTTTATGGGGTGGGGAGCGGTTCCCATAAGGGGCCGGTAAGGAGTTCCTTTCCTGCTCCTATCCACCCTGCTGCTTTTCTGGGCATGGTGCCTGGTCCCCAATCGGCTGCATGTGTGTCGTAAATCAGTTAGCTCAGCTAACCCAACAGGATTTACAACCCCTTCAGCTCTCTCCCTGAGTTAAACAGAAAGTAGCAGCGAAGCTGCACAAAGGAATACGAAAGACTCACAAAGAAAAATAATAGTAAACGAATAAAGTCCCCTGAACTAAACTAGGTACCCGCTTCTACAATAACTGAGTAATAACTGAAAAGAAAACAACAGAGCAGGGAATGAAAAGAACAAGGGACAACAGAGCAAGGAATTAACGGAACAAGGGACAACAGAGCAGGAAGAACAGAACAAGGGCAAACTGGAACTCGAAAGGTTGAGGAATTCTAAATAGGAACACGGTCTGCGGTAAGCGAAAGTTGCTGACAGCAATCTGTGCAACTGCTTAATATAGGGCTCCAGATAACCGGCAGCCAATCGGGCTTTCCTGAGTCAGCACTTCTACTTACTCTCCTGTGATATCCTGCGCCTGCGTGTCTCCCACTGAGCCTTCCTCTTGAGACATCTTCTCAAGATAGGCAAAATCCCCGCCTCCTCCTGATCAGCCCCCTCAGCTCTCATGTCCATGCTGGTGTAGTGTCTCAAGACTACTTTTGGGCTTGTGTGGGGAATTAGCAAGTCTATAGTGAATAGTCCATTAGAGTGTCAATTTGTGCAAAGCTTTGGTCTGGTAATAAAGGCTTGAGATGGGAATATCGTACAATCAGATTTATCCTTTGTCAAGAAGAGGAGTTTGGCTGTTCTCTTGAGAAATAGTCCTCCTCCTTAATGTGTGACTTACTCAGCTAGAATCCTTTTCTGTATTGTGAGAAAGAGAGGGGCATGGGAGATACCTTTCAGTTGCATGTCCAACTTGACCTGGGAAAAAATTGCCCCATGCTGCTTGTGCTAAGCGACTTAACTGAGAGTTTACCAAATATGGGCATGTGGAGGGCTCGTGGTCCCGCAAGTACAGGTATCCAAGATGGAGACTGCAGTCCTGCAAGACTTGGAAGAGGAGAGCTGGTCTTGTGGTAGCAAGCATGACTTGTTCCCTTAACTAAGCAGGGTCCGCCCTGGTTGCATATGAATGGGAGACTTGATGTGTGAGCACTGTGAGATATTCCCCGTAGGGGATGGAGCCACTCTGAGAAGAGCATCTAGGTTCCAAGTTCCTTCCCTAGCATCTCCAAGATAGGGCTGAGGGAGACTCCTGCCTGCAACCTTGGAGAAGCCACTGCCAGTCTGTGTAGACAGTTCTGAGCTAGATGGCCCTATGGTTTGACTCAGTATATGAGAGCTTCCTATGTTCCTAAGCCTGCAGTTCCAAATCATATAGAGGGGTGCTGCTTGTAGCCCGCCCCCCCCGAACAGGCTGTTCTCATAACAGTATTCAATATACATTTTAGTGCTGATATTGTTCCATAATACATTTGGAACAAAATACAGTTGAAATGTATATTGACCCAATATTCATTTTTAGAGCTGATATTGTTCCATAAATATTGAGCTGGTATAAATAATATTTAGTATTTTGAATTTTGTTAACTTGCCTATAATTTTAATGCTTCCTTCGCTGCATTTATCAAATAGATTCCGTGTGGTTTTAATACTCTACGGCTGTTAAAAACCTGCAAGTCCAATTTTATATCAAAAAACTGTGTACCAAAGTAATTGTACTGGCAGAGGATATTGCTTCTATAGAGGAGTGGAGCAGGTTGTGAGATCTTACATTATCTGATGGTAATAGGTTTTCTACCAGTTGTTCACTCTCCTCAGTGCATTCTGTAAGGTGTCCCAGCTTTGATCAGCTATCTAGGGAATGGTGGCAATAAACTATATTGGATAGCTTCTCTGTGGGAGAACAGAGAAGGAGCTTTTCATTCCTATTTGCATTAAAAGTCATGATCCATAGTAAGCCTTTATAAGAAGATGTTTACATTCCTGCTGGTGAGTGGATCTTGGGATAAGTGCATCTAATTCTTTCTAGATTTCACCTATTATCTGCAATGCTCAATCAAATGCACTTAATTTATTAACCTAGTATTTGTTTCAGGGCTGTGAGAAAACATGCAGCTGACATAAAATACAGAGGTGTTTTTTTTAAAAGATGTTTTTGATAAAAGATCTTTTAAAAAATGTCACATTAGTTATATCTGGGTGTCTCCTATGGAGCCAGTGGTCTGAGTACTATCTATAAAAGGACATTTTGAGCTTCAAGGGTGCTGTTTAATAAAAGCACGCAGATTAAAGCAGGATCTGTATAAAGCTTTTGCTACTATAGATCTGAGTATTGCCTGTCCTGTCCTTCACAGAAAGAATACAAGAAACATCTAGAAATGGAAATTAAAGGGAAAGGGATGCAGGTGGGCATCGATACTCCTGATATACAACGAGCCAAGAAAGCTTATGAAATTGCAAGCCAGGTTAGTGCAGAATGCAGTACTTCAATGACATTTACAATAAAATACAATGGGCCTTTAAGAATGTGTTTTGACCAAATCCTTTTGAAAGTAGAAGGTATAGAAAATAATAAAACTGAATCCTACAGAGGCACAGCCAGGCATCAGAAATCTAGTTTGTGTTGCAAGCCTAGTGTTGAAAGCAGCACACATGAATTACTCCAGCTGTATGGATATGAAAGGCTAAAGATATTGTATGTCTAAGAGTTCATTAATGTTCCAATTTTTTTGCAGAAAGAATATATGAAGGACCTGGAGACTGAAATCAAAGGGAAAGGAATGCAAGTGGGCACAGATATCCCAGAGATACAGCGAGCAAAGAAAGCTTCTGAAATAGCCAGCCAGGTGGGTTGGGAATGAGGAGTAATTAAGTGTTGTTTGTAGTTCAGTGGTGTCATCCTGCACACGGTATGTTTCATTTTGGTAAGATTTTGAATTGTTGGGTTGTTTTTTTTAACGTAAGCATACATACAATTTGTACCAATGGATCATTTAAATGTATGAATGCTAGAACTGGAATAAAAATGATTCGACCTTAATTCCTGTTTATACTAAGGCCCAATTTACTATAACCTGGGTCATTTCCAGATGGGGCTCTTAGCTCACTTCCCCTCCGGAATGGAGGGCATGCGTTCACATATCAGCCAGATTTACCCTGAAGTCTCTGTGAGCAGAGGTGCACCTAGATAATTTTGAAGCCTGGACCTAAAGGGCACAAAGCACACCACCCAGAACAGATTAAAGAGGATTTGGAGGCCCCCGGGGTATGTGGAGGCCCTGGACTTTGGCCCCAAAGTCCAGGCATAAGAGCACTCCTGCCTGTGGGCTATTGGGGAGCACTCCGCACATGAGTTGGGTTTTTAATTACACATTGGAACATAGCCCGAAATATATCTGGGGTTAAAAAATCCACTTTTTGCATCAGTTTTGAGGGGCAAATTTGAACTCTCAGTAAAGCCTGCTGTCTGGAAATGTCCTGGGCCTGGGCCTGGCAGTGTAAACTGTTTTTCATCCAGTAGCAAGTTGCCTACACACACACGTCTGAATTGATGGTAAGTGGGTATATTGAAAGAAATTGGTAACATATCTTTTTGTTGTTGCAGAAAAAGTACAAAGATGAAGCAGAGAAGATGCTGTGTACCTATTCTACAGTGGCTGATACTCCTGAAATTGAGAGAATTAAAAATACTCAGAGAAATATTAGTTCTGTAAGCAGTAGTAGTTTCAGATGAAACCTTTTAGCTATGTTCCATGTCAAATGAGTTCTTTTGTGTCTCAGGATATAATGGGATCCCAACAATAATCTACCCAAACCACTGGCATACTTGCTTTGGCAAATGTTACACTGCTCATTCCTTCAGATAGAGCAACATACATTTTTGACACTAATCACTAAACTGTTTCAGCCAAGGGTTCTCAAACTTGGGTCCCCAAATGTTGTTGGACTAAAACTCCCATCATTGCTTGCCACAATGGCCTTTCTAAAGGGCTTTATGTGTATGGATAAGTACTAAACCTTTCATATGCTAACAAAAAGAATAATTCAACACAGCATAAACAATTCCAAAATCTCTATATCTATATCTATATCTATATCAATAAAATCAGGGGGAATATTTATTTATTTTATTCTATTTACACACACACACACACACACACACACACACACACACACACACACATATATGTGTGTGTGTGTGTGTGTGTATACATACACACACACATACACACACACACACACACACACACACACACACACACACACATGAACCCACTGGGATTGTCAGTACCACCCAGGGGAACAAATGTTCATTGTGACTTTTGACAAGGTCTACACTCCCAGAGATTGAAAATATGTGATGGTACTACAATGCTTTCAGCTTTCCTTGTGTTAGCATGCTTTTATTGTCCTGATGTTTGGGCTTGCAGTGGCCAAATTTGCAATGGTGTTTTAAAAGCTTAAAAAAATAAAAACACAAAAACTACTATAGTATAAACTTTTATTAGAATGGAAATAAAAATCAGGAGGAATGTTCTCCAAAGATTGCTCCATGTAGACAGTACAACAAATTTCTTGATTCTTACCCTAACCCTTTTCTCTATTCAAAAAATGCTTGCCATTATCATTTGGTAGGGTAGGGATAAAGAAGGGTAACACAGAGAAAGCTGTAAGTTCAACAGTGCTACCACCTATTTTCCATATCTAGGGGGATAGATGTTGCTAAAAGAGTATTGTAAACATTAATCCCCTGAGATGGTACTGATGGCTGAATTTACAGACCTGGCACATGGACTATTGCAGGATATTGCTCTTTTTAGTAGCATGTTATAGTTTTTATATCCAGTCCTTCAGAAAAATCTCTCAGGACAATTTGCAAAAAAATTAATACAATGAACAGTAATAAGAAATAAATACATGAAAAACCAAAACAGTGGCTGTCATCCAGTCTACAGTGTACATGCTGACTAACAGGAGGGGATGATTTTTGCTGATCCCCTCTTCCTTCTGCCATTCATTGTGCCTCCAAAAATATGTCCCTGGGGGTTTCAGGACCCTCGGGGACATATTTCTGAGGGATGCTGAAGGAAGGGGATATTGGTGAAAATTGCTCCTCTTCTGTTGTGCAAGAGAAATGATTTTTGGTGTGCACAACATAAATCTGGATGTCAACCAATACATAAAACATAAAACACAGCAGCATAAAAACATGGAGCCAGTAAAATAAACACACACAAAAGCCTCTGCAAATAAGTTGTTTCACTTAGCACTAAAATAAATACAGACTTTGCACCAGGGTACCTCATTAGGGCGTAGGGATGTGAATGAATGGTTTGTGCACTCCCGGAAGGCAGGGGTCCTTTAAGGGGCAGGGAGAGTGCCCTTACCTACTCCACTGCTTTGCCCCGGCGGTGCACTCCCCAAAAACATTTCCGCGGGGATGCAGTGTATCTCCCTGCAGTCCTGGTCAGTGTCATACAGGAAATGGCCAAAGCGCATGCGTGCTACACTGACCGGGGCTGTAGGGAGGTAAACTGCAGCCCCGTACCAATGCTTTTTGGGAGAGTGCTGGCGGGGAGGAAGTGGTGGGGCAGGTAAGGGCACTCTCCCTGCCCCTTAAAAGACCCCTCAACCTCCGAACTGGCTCGAACACCAGCATTCCGAACTGGCTCTGCGCTCCAGAAAAGGAGCACCAAACCGATTCATGCACATCCATATTAGGGAGGGCATTCCACAAGTTGGATGTTGTTTCTGAAAAGGCCCTCTTACAGATTGCTACCTGCCACACCTCAGATGGAGTGGGAAGCTGGAGTAGGGCCTCTGAGGCAGATTGTAGTGCATTGACTTACTACTTGCTGTGGTCACTATCCAGGTGGACTGTATTATAAGCTCTTCTTTTGCAGCAGTACTGATTGTTCTTCTGAGCATTAGCTTTTGCTTTGCCAGTTTAGCTTGAAGCAATACAAAGACTGGTTTTATGAAAGAACATGGTAAGAATGAATAATAAACCACATTGTCGACAGTATTATATCTATAAAATGATCCCCTGTACACACCCCTGGACCAAAATAACATGGAAACAGTATATCTTGTGCTTTAAAAATATTTATGTATTATGAAATTAGGATGGACCAGGGGCATATGAGATGTTCTACAGTCAAGCCCCATAGAATGGTTTGTCAGGTAGGAACAGGGTGGTGAGTTGGTCTTTGAAATTCATGATGGAATTAGTTGCATAGTTCTTTGGATCCTGGTCAATGAATATTTTTATAAACCAAGCAAGAGTACTTTGGAAAGTATTGTCACAGTAAGTTCTTGAATATGAGCTTCACACCCTCCAGGCAAGGACTGCATATGTTTGCAAATTCCAAGGTGATTCAGCTCTCTTATGCTGTTTTACTTTCTAAAACATGCCAACACGACTGGGGAACTTAATAAAATGTTTAGACAGAAATTAGCTCTTACATGCTTAAGTGATAAAGGTTAGACATTAAGTTTTGAGGCAGAAATTTCCTTTCCCCCTCTTTAGCTATGTAGAAACCAAGCAATTGTAGAGAGATACAGGTTCAAATGAGCATCATGATTTATGCCCCAGAGGATACCAGAACAGACCCTGGAGTTCTAGAATAATGAAGCAAGAGGTGGGCCATCTTCTGCAACAGTGCCAACCTTCAAAGTGCCTTCAAGAAACTTACTGACACATGGACTGATGAAGTGCTTGTTTAACAAATTTACACCAGAGCAAGAAAATTGTGTAGCTGCATGGCATCATGGGGATTTTCAGAACTGAGCTCTTACACAAAACATGTTTCCCTGCAAAATGTGTTTGTGCTAGTGCAATGCGAATTTGGAAAGCATGCTCCAGACTCAGTGGTACTAGCTAGCACAACACATTTGTATCAGTGCTTTGTTAGTCTGGATCTCGGCCATTGTATCGTACATTGTGCTAGTATAGTAGTGGGTAACACAAACATGAATAATGGCTGTGAGTTTTAAATCAACAAGCAAGAAAAACAAGTTCCACCTGCAGCCATTGCATCTGGCTGCTGGAGAGAGGAGACAGTGAGGCCTCTTCTATTGGCTCAGCTTGCCAGTTGAATTTGGCTCCTCTGCTTACAGAACTGGCAGCTCCCAGAAGCCTCCCCTGCTTATGTTTGAGACTGAAGGCATATGGGTCTTACTTTTGACATGCTCAGGAGCCTCACAGCATCGTGGGCTCTTCATTCTTTGGCATATTGGGGAACAGTCACTCAGTAGGGAGTGGGACAGTTACCCTTAGATTTAGCAGCTGCAAAAGAGCCAGATTGAACGGGAGCTCACCTTGCATTTTCCCCATGCTACTCATGGCATGCCATGAGTAGACTTCCGAAATTAACTCGCAACAGTTAACTCCCCGTTGAAGGTCTCCCTGCACGATTGACCCTCCTTTGGTTTACCTCCCCTCCATAGACGTCTCAAATGAGCTAAAAGCCAATTATAGAGGAGATCTGGTCTTGTGGTAGCAAGCATGACTTGTCCCCTTAACTAAGCAGGGTCCGCCCTGGTTGCATATGAATGAGACACTTGATGTGTGAGCACTGTAAGATATTCTCCTCATGGGATGGAGCTGCTTTGGGAAGAGCAGAAGGTTCCAAGTTCCTTCCCTGGCATCTCCAAGATAGGGCTAAGAGAGACTCCTGCCTGCAACCTTGCATAAGCTGCTGCCAGTCTGTGAAGACAACACTGAGCTAGATAGACCTATGGTCTGTCTCAGTATATGGCAGCTTCCTATGTCCCTAACTATATCCCACTGTGACCCCTACCTGATCATTATGCAACTTTATTATAGAACAGTATGGAAAAGCTGGTGCCTGAATGTCCATATTTTCCTCTACCTCTCAATTGTTTTTCCCCTTTTGTATCATGTTTGTTAGATTGCAAGCCATTCTTATAAAATGTAAATGGCCTTGAGTATATTGGCACCAATGAGTGATGGAAACCTTAGTCATATGTTATGTTAAATGCACATACAATCTATGTACAGTGTAAGCACATACAGATCTGTATGCATGTACAATTAATTCACATATTTGGTTCAACACATGTATAGTAGTATACTTCCTATCTGTACCTTAACTTAGCCTGTACACAGGATCACTTTTAAAATTAATGCACATACAGTTTCACATGACAACCATGTACATATGTACAGACACCTGTACACACATATAGCTTAATGTCTCAATAAGACTAGACTCTCACATCCTTCTCATCTCATTCATATGCTGAGGTCCACTGTTCCCACCTGTGTCACTAGGTCGTGGCAATGAATTTAGGAGCACCTTGAGGTTATAGATCTGTATGAGCAGGAGAGATTGAAGCCTATGAGTTCCAGGATTTGTTCTCTCTTTGCCAACCATCACTCTCTCTGGATTCAGTTTTAATTGATTGTCAAGCATCATGATAGAAATGTGATCCACACTGAAACCTCTTTCAGTGCAGGTCAGGTAAAAAAATCCCTTAATGAAAGAGAGAGGTGATATATGAGTTTCTAGTAGACATTAGAAGAAAATGAGCTTAAAATGGTCCTGTGACAATTGAACTGATTTATAGAAAATTAAAATATCCACATCGCTGCAAACAATGTACGTAGAGAAATTTAGTACTTAGAATATTGTCAGCTGCTTCTACAACTTATTCTTTTTTCTTGCTTTTGCTTTCTTCCTTGTTGCTAGTTGTTGGGTTTTTTTTGTGCAAACTTGTGTTACCATTCCTTAGAGACTTATTTTTTTTTCCTTTTATTTAATGAAGGTGTTTTACAAAAAGGGTGTAGGTGCTGGCACAGCAGTAAAAGATACACCAGAAATGGAACGGGTAAAGAAAAACCAGCAAAATATCAGTGCAGTAAGTTTTAGTAATGCTAATTAATGTTCCTTTGCACAAATTGTTATTATCATCAGCATATTTATGATAATGATAAATATGATTTATTATCATATTTATGATACACATTTTACAGTACATTCAAATAAAAACAAAAAAGCCTGCTGTCTATATTTAGCAAGAGAGATACTTCAGAACTCAGTAGCAATAACTGGTCAAGTAAATTTTTTGTATGCATACATTTGAAACTCTAGAGGGTGATTTGGAACAGGGAACTGATTAAACACTTATCACCCTGTTTCTCTGCTCCTAATCTCCTAATTTTGAAGCTGTTTTTTAAAAGGGGTAAAAAAAAAGTCTAATACATGCATTTTGCATATAATATGTAGTTATTAAGGCCATTCACACAATCAAAAACTGTATTCTACCTGGACTTGGTTGCTGTGTGTGCTCCCAATTTTCAGTTGTGTGGAATCAAGGTAGGAGGAAAACCTGGGTAGAAGTGATTGTGTGGAAGCACATTAGGAGGAAAACCTGGGTAGCTTTTCCTCCTACCTTGCTTCCACACAGTCACGTCTACCCAGGTTTTCCTCCTACCCTGCTTCCACACAACGGAAAACACAGCTTCCAAGCCCTAGTAGAATACAGTTTTTGATTGTGTGAATGACCTTATTCTCTAGTGTAGATATCTAATGTGCTGTTTCCTCATATCTCTCACACTCCCTAGAAATGCTGCAAAATCTATTATTATTTTTTTTAATATGGTGGAAATGACTGAAGAATAGCAACATCCTTGCATTGTGGTTCCTGGGTCTATACAAAAGTCTGTTGCACTGAACCGAAGTTGCACAGCACAGCAGCAGCAGTAATTGGTGGTTTGTTAGTATATATTTGTGAGTCATTCTTCTGTATGTGCATATTTACAGATGAGATATGAAGAAAAAAGCTATCCTTATGCTATAGTGTACAGTTTTAATAAACACCTATCTAATTAGAACATCTGGAGTTTAAACACCAGGTGGTGGTTAATGCAATGCACTCTTAATCATAATTCAGATGCTATGTTATATTTTGTGTTTTGTTCTATAAATCAATAGGCTTGTTATAAAGGGCAGCCTGGTAAAGCCACTCCTGTGAGTGTCACTCTTGAAATGGAGCGAGTCAAGAAGAATCAGGAGATTATCAGCTCGGCAAGTTCTTTGACTCATTTTGTTGACTTTGTTCTGGTTTGGATTAATACATAATGTATCCTTTTGGATGCATACTTTTGCATCATACCTTTAAATTCAAATCTTTAATCTCTAAAAAAAATCTTAGAAAGGTGTATATCCATCAGGTCTAATTAAAGTAATTGGTCAAGCAGCAGGACATCTATGAGTTTTTTCCTTTTGCCTCCATTTGCTTTTTTTGATAATTGCACCAGTTTCTTAGAGTACTGTCTTACTTTTTTGTGTTGCACACTAACCTGTCAAGTATTATGAATTTTAGCTCATGTCACTGATGCTCAGGTTTTGAATGGGTGGGCCAATGCAGTGTTGTTATCCAACACCTTAATGTTGCTGTTAGTTTTAGGATGGAATAGTAAAGAGGATAATTTGTGTATGCTCTTAAGCAAAATTGTCATGGCCTCTTGTGTATTCAAAGCTTCATGTGTTTTACAGGTCAAATACAGCAGAGATCAGCAGCAGATGAAAGGTAGACCTAGCATGATTCTAGACACACCTGAGCTAAGGCATGTCAAAGAAACTCAAAACAACATCTCAATGGTAGGGTATATTCTTCACAGGCCTAGAGTGGTCTGAAGAAGAGTGTTTTGCTGTAAATTGGATTGTATCCTTTATTAATCCAGGTAACTGATAGTGACACACTGCACTAAAGTATGGTGTGCTGTTTATGCCATAGTTGAAGGAGCAGGTTTGCTAACTGCATATAAATGTGATTCATTTCAACAGTATTAATAAAATGGTTTTCCTAAAAAATTCACTGTGTGGCTTCTTAGACACTTCACATGGTTCCTCTCGATTTTAGCTCCCCAAAGTTTAACTGGAGTGGGTAACACACACACACTGCCTTGTGCTTGTGCATGTTCCTGGTTTGTGCGTGCAAGCAGAATTCTGAATTATAGTTCTGATTGTATTTGCTTGCGGGTTTATTAATGTATGAATGTCTAGTAAAAATTACAGTTCCTGTATCGGGGCGGGGGGGGGTTGTGTGTTTTTAAATTGAAATATTTATAATGCCTTGGTATTACTTACTAACCTGAGATTTGTCCTAAAATGTTGGTATGGTTTGTCCTAATATATTAGTATGAAGCATTTGTTCTTACTCCTTTTGTACGAAATGGAAGATAGTTTGGAAAGGCTTTAATGCAGTCACAGGCATGTGAATGTAACTGGTTGATACTAAATACATTAAATGCATGTGGCTTTTTAGATACAAAGGTAATTTTTCAAATTGACCTCAAAGACACCTTTAAGGAAGGTCACTGGAATACATGTATTGGGACATCTACTGGTAACAAATTATTGCATGTGTTTGATAGCTGACTGGTTGAATAAAATATAAATAAATGCCAATGTGATACAAAAATTGTGCTGGTAATGCTTCATTCATCGTTCGAAGCACTTAATATTCCTGGTAATTGGGCAATAAAATAATTTTCCTTCTTCACCAGATCAAATACCATGAAGATTTTGAGAAGACAAAAGGCAGAGGTTTCACTCCGGTAGTGGATGATCCTGTGACAGAACGAGTGAGAAGAAATACCCAGGTGGTTAGTGATGCTGCATATAAAGGGGTCCATCCACACATAGTTGAAATGGACAGGAGACCTGGAATAATTGTGGGTAAGTTTGTATTGGTGTGCTTTATTGATCCATACCTGGTGTTTCTGTTTGTGACAAAAATAATCTTGCCCAATTATTCATGTGCCAATGCAATCTGTATGTGACAATCTGTATGTCACATGCAACATCTGTATGTGATGTTAAGCACTTTTGGTTCATATGAGATTAAAACGATAGGTTAGTTTTGGGTTATCAGAGAATAATTGTCTCTAGGAAAATTGCTAAATGCTGTCTCCTCTCTGAGGTAATGAGAATATTAATAAACACAACAGATAAGGTGAAAGGAATTTTAATCAAATGTTAATTTACTCTACAAAAACTGAAAGCAAAAAAAGGAGATATAATATAAAGAATACTTAAATTGTAATATGAAGGGCCAATTATTAAACATTTTAAACTTCTTTTAAAAATGTAAGTAATCACAGACAAAATTGTCATTTGACATTTTCACCTAGATTAGCACAAAGGGAGTTCAGCTTCACATTTTCAGTGTCTGGCAAGCTAAGATTTTTATTATGGAAGAAGATATATTTTTAATATGAAAATTGTAAGAAATGAGTGGGGCATTGAAATGAGAATCAGATGCATTCATTCTTTCTCTGCATTATTGGAATTAAAATAATAATAATCCAAAAGCAGTTGTACAATGTTTGATAGTATTTAGGTCATTTGGGGGGGGGGGGAGATATTAAGTAAGAAATAGTGGGCTGAATCAAAAGGTTTCCTTCATCTGATGGAAGGACTTTTTCTTTCAACAGGGGAAGGAAACCTTTGGATCCAACTCAGTATCTCATACTTCTTAAGTGCCACTTTCAGATGATCTCTTGGAAATCCCCACAAGCCAAAAATAATGGGTCTATAGACATGTGATCTTATCAGTAGTATCTCTTGAGTATCTCCTCCCTCGCCACCCCATCTTTCATTTTAATCCCTTTGTGATGGAATTAAAATCAGCCCACTCAATGCTTATTAGCCTTAATAGTTTGTACTAGCAGCTGGCTAGCAAGATGCTCTCAGTGGCAGAATTTATTTCAACATTTACACTCTGTCTTTCCACTGAAACAGGCTCTCAGAGTGGCTTAGACACAATTTACAGTAAAATGTCATTAAATCAGAAAACTTTAAAAGGGTGACAGCAGCAATAAAATTAACTAGCATTCTCATATTAGGTCAGCAGAAGTCTGAGCAAATAAAAGCATTTCTAAAAGATAGAAGAAAGGGTGCCAGTGAATACAAATATGATGAATGCTTATATACTGCTTTTCAACACAAGTTCTCAAAGAGGTTTACATAGATAGACAGATAGATAGATAGAAAGAAGGGGAGGCATTCCACAAGCAGGGCACTATCACAAAGAAGACCTTATTGTTGGTTGCCACCTGTGATGGCAGAACCATTTGGAACAGTACTTCTGATTAAAATATTAATGCAGTGTTCCCAAACATGGGTGCCTAGATGTTGTTGGACTACAACTCTCATAATCTCTTTGGCCATTGTGGCTGGGGATGATGGGAGTTGTAGTCCAACAACATCTGGGGATCCAGGATTGGGAAACTCTATCTTAATGAATAGAAGAAAGATGAGGCCACGGGCACAACTTGGAAGGAGGAGCACATAAATAGATTCAAATGACAGGAAATACTATTATATTTATTAAAATAAAACTCCGTTGTGCAATGTGGCACCCTTGCAAGTACTGGCTTTCTGTTTGCAGCTTCTGAGTACTGCTGGTGGGGAAACAGAGAATGAAGGCATCTGACTCTGGCAGCAGGTGTTTTATGTTGCAGCTTTTGAGCTCTCATGACAGAGCAGCGTGAAATAGGAGTAGTCTGCTGGAGTGGTAAAGAACCTGAAGTTTCAGAAGCAGTATCTTCAAGAGCCCCTGGTGGCACAGTGGTAAAACTGCTGCCCTGTAACCAGAAGGTTACAAGTTCGATCCTGACCAGGGGCTCAAGGTTGACTCAGCCTTCCATCCTTCCGAGGTCGGTAAAATGAGTACCCAGAATGTTGGGGGCAATATGCTAAGTCATTGTAAACCGCTTAGAGAGCTCCGGCTATAGAGCGGTATATAAATGTAAGTGCTATTGCTAAGTGCTATTGCTATCTTTACAAATTTATCTTCAGCTTACTCCAGATTTAACCAGGTGCTCCCTATGAGGTTTAGGGTAGCCTATGTTTTATATGTTTCCTTCATATTGTTTGTACATGATCTCTCAGAAGATAGGATGGTCCTTTTCAGTTTGTATGTTACCTGGGCCTATGGACTGAGGGGACAAAAATGGTTGGCATCGGCAAAATATCACAGGAAGCAAATTACTGGAAAAATGATAAGATAGGAAAGAGCTTCAGAGTCAAAATGAAAAAAAATTCACGATCTTGCCTATAATGAAAACATGAATGTGTGACCTGAGTAATGTTAAGAAACCAATGTTTCATACAGGCAGTTTACATCTATTAGACTGAAAAATAAAATTTAATATTGGAGAAGCATTTTCTGATTTTACTTGAAAATGGTATCTGAGGTATCATAATTTGAGATGCAAAGAGTGCTGAAGATGCTATTGACCTTTGACATTTTATGGTGTGTGTGTGTGTGTGTGTGTGTGTGTGTGTGTGTGTGTGTCTATAATGGGATGCCACCCACCCTCTTGTAACAAAATATTATTTTCCCATCTCAAGTAGCGGGAATGAAAAATCAACAAAAAGTATCATAGAAGTAATTGTCATAGAAGACTAGAAGCCTACTTTTATAAGAATATAAAATGTGCATCAAAACCATAACACAGCATTTGATAAAATCTTGCTGCTTTTTCTTCAACACATTTTATTATTTATTTTTGGGAAAGACCTCAAAGTTTGGCGCACAGATCCTGGCTCCATCTTCGACATTGACCCCTTGGAAGATAATATTCAGTCTAGGAGTCTGCATATGATTTCGGGTATAGTTTACTTCATGTTTTCTGCCAAAAGCCTGACTGACTGTAGCCATGGAAAACAGAGCTGTTATAGTAGACTCTGAGACCTGATATATCAGCCACATGAGTGTGTTCAAAGATATCTTCAGTAAGAAGATAATAACATATAGGACTATTTAAAAAATACTCCTGACAATATGTAGTTTAACGTTTGGTAGAGTAAGGTTGTTCTCATGACCATGAGAGCGACGGGGAGGGATGGCGGGAGGGAAGGCAGGGATGAACCAATCTCTCCACCCCCCATCCCCCCCAGACAGGCAAGGAGCTCCTTCATGGCACATGCCCACACAATCTGCACTGCTCCCAGCCTGCAGAAATCCCATAATACACTGCGTGATGAGTGCAATGCATTGTGGATTCCCCCATAAACTGGGCACTCGAGGCACCTGACTTTGAGTGTGCTCGGGCTGCTTGCTGCCCGAGCACACATGATCCTGAACCTGGTATTGAGGGTGCTCTTGTGCCCTCTAACTACAGTTAAGGGCCAGGGTTAAAAGTTGGTCTAGTGGGGATGGATTGGGAATGATCTACATGAGTGACTTAGTTGTTGCTTTTAAAGAAGGAATGACTATGATAATTTTACCTGTGGATGGTGGTTATGTGATTACTGTATAGGTATGGAATTGTGTAGGAGGAAAGTTAGTTATTTCTAAGTCACAGTGTCTTACATACCCCGCAGCATAATGCAGGGGGTTCGGAACTGCCCACATTACGCTGTGGGATATGTCAGCCTTTGAAACTGTACAATTGCATATTGCAATGCAACTTGTGTTACTCCCAATACAAGCTACATTGCAAGGTGCAATTGTGCAATGGTAATTGAACAACCCTGTTGTTTAGAACCACCCACATTATATTGTGGGACAAGTCAGGCCATTTAAATTAATGGAACATGTGTTAGTCATGACAAACTCAATGTCTCATTGAACAATGGTGCATAGTCCCAGATGTTATTGAATACAACCCCCATAATCCATAGCCAAAGGCTACTGCAGCTGAGGATGCTGGGACTTGTAATCAACAACATCTGAGAATCCCTGTTTATAGGCAACACTGGTCATTATTTATGTTCTTTTGACAGAATGTGTATCCATACATAGAATGTATTTTAAATTCTAAATATGGATAGAATGTTCCATAGAATGTATTTTAAAGTTCTTTTGATGCGACTACTGGGTTTTCATTCCACTGTCCAGATCCCATGCTGAAATGCAAATTCTTTAATCTTATGTAGAACATTATATTTCTCCCATGAGCTACCCAATAGTTTCCTTTTATATACTTGGATAATTAAATGTGAAAACTTATTTGTGATCCCTCATTTACTCAAAGGCTTTAGCTTTGCAAAGGACCTTGCAATAAATTCCCGCACTCCACCACTTAGATTGTGAGAGGCAATTTCCTTTGAGCAGTAACATTTCCGGTGTCAGAGTTTGTAGTAACAGGATGCATGTGGCCCTAGCCATAATCCAGAGAATGTTACAGTGGGGAGGGATCTTGGAGTTCTTCTAGTCCAACCCCCCAGCTCAGTGCAGAAAACTGCTACAGCATCCATGACAGATGACTGTCCAGCCATTGTTTGAAAACCTCCAGAGAAGGAGAGCCCAGCCCAGCCCTGCATGACTGTCAAACAGCCCTTACAGTTAGGAAACTCCTCCTAATGTCTAGCCTGAATCTGCTTCCTTGGAATTTCAGCCCATTGGTTCTAGTCCTGATCTCAGGAGCAACAGAGAACAAGTACATTCTTTTTTCTATGTGGTAGCCAAATACCTGCATTTCTGTGGAAGCAGTTTCCCCTTTTTCACATTTGAGTGAACTCATGAATTCCAGTTATAAGTATCTCAGGGATGCTTTGCACAAGATAATGCTAGCATGAGGAGTGAGCATATTTTCTGCCCTACTTTTCTGTTTTTTCATACAATTAATCCTTTAAAAAAAACATATATCTCTGTCTTATAAGTTGTGTTTTTCCCTGTAGAAAAAGCAAGACGTTATAGTAAACAACATTTCTATTCAATGAATCTTTCTGGCATTGGGGATGACAAGTCAGATGGTTCTATATTTTCTTATTCCAGTGAGGTAACAAGGCCATCGAATGAAGGAGGTATCCACAGATGTCCACAGTTTCCTAGTGATTAACAGTCACAGTATGTCGTTGCACATCTCAAAATTAACCCACCAGTCCTTGTTTGCACATTGAACAAACAGCTGTGTGAGATGAATGATTTTTTACTAATGTTATAGAGTCTATGAAACATCCAACAAGCTTTTGCATGCTGTCTTTTTATATGATTCACAAGTTTTAGTGTCTCTCAAATACAGATATTAAATTGACTTACTTTGTTTTAACCAAGCTTCCCCTGTTTGAATTTGTTCTGATTTCTCCCCACTAGCTCAGGTTGAGGTAGTGGCCAGGAGTGCTTTTTATCAGCTTCGGCTAATATGTCAGCTACGTCCATTTCTTGACAGAAACAACCTTAAAACAATGGTGCATATGCTGGTAACATCCAGGCTCAACTACTGCACTGTGGTCTATCTTGGGCTGCCTTTGTATGTAGTTCAGAAACTGCAATTGGTGAAGGATGCAGCAGCCAGGTTGGTCTCTGGAGCCACCCGTAGTGACCACATTTCTTCTATTTTAATTGGTACACTGGCTGCCAATTAGTTTCCAGGCAAAAATACAAAGTGCTGGTTATTACCTATAAAGCCCGGAATGGCTTGGGCCCAGGGTATTTAAGAGAGCACCTTCTTCTTCATGAACGCTTCCACCTATTAAGATCATCAGGGGAGGTCTGGTTGCAGCCACTGGCTTGCTTGGTGGCAACCCCAAACCGGGCCGCCTCCAGGGTTACCTCAAGGCTCTGGAACACACTCCCAAATTAAAACAGAATCTCCCCATCTCTGGTTGTTTTGAAACAACTTTTGAAAACACATCCGTTTCATCAGGACATTAGTTAATGATGTTTTAAAGTTTTATTTATGGTAATTTTAATCAGTTTTATATGATGTTTAGGTTTTGCCTGCTGTTTGTTTAAATTGTAAACCATCAGCAGATTTTATATAGGGCAGTATATAAATGCATTAATTAATTACTGTGTTCAGTTCTGTTTGCCATATCTTAAGAAGGATGTTGTAGAATAGGAAAAAGTGAAGAAGAGGGCAACCAAGATGGTCAGTGGCCTGGAGCACCTTCCTTATGAGGCAAGGCTACAGCATCTGGGGCTTCTTAGTTTGGAAAAGAGGTGACTATGGAGACACATGATAGAGGTGTATAAAATTATGCATGGAGTAGAGAGAGTGGACAGAGATAAATGTTTCTCCCTTTCTCACTACACTAGAACCAGGGGTCATCCCATGAAACTGAAGGCTAGGAAATGTAGGACCAACAAAAGGAAGTACTTTTTCACACAGCACATAATTAATCTATGGAATTCTCTGCCACAGGATGTGGTGATGACCACTAGCTTGGATGGCTTTAAAAGGGGCTTAGACAAATTGATGGAGGACATGTCTATCAATGGCTACTAGTC
This sequence comes from Hemicordylus capensis, assembly GCF_027244095.1. Classification (NCBI taxonomy): domain Eukaryota; kingdom Metazoa; phylum Chordata; class Lepidosauria; order Squamata; family Cordylidae; genus Hemicordylus; species Hemicordylus capensis. The sequence goes on along the minus strand of NC_069662.1, from coordinate 139,455,887 downwards.
TGGTAGCTATAGGCCACCTCCAGCCTCAGAGGCAAGATGCCTCTAAATACCAGTTGCAGGGGAGCAACAGCAGGAGAGAGGGCATGCCCTCACCTCTTGCCTTGTGAGTTTCTCAGAGACGTCTGTCAGGCCACTCTCTGAAACAGGATGCTGAACTAGATAGGCCTTGGGCTTGATCCAGAAGGGCTGTTCTTATATTCTTAAGTGTGCTTGTTATTGTGCCTGCACTTGAAAGTGCATTTTGTATTACACTTATAATATGTCTATGAAATATTCATTGCAATCTTGTGTTCTGCTTGACTCTATTTCTGGGCCATTTAAACCGTGTCTTGTCATCCCAGTTCTTAGTCTTGAGACTGAATAATGTTGCTACTCACATTAGCATCTGAAAACAGGATACAGATGCTATTTCTCATTTGGAATGTATATCCTATTGCCAAACTCAGCCCTACAGGTTATGTATTTCTGTTAGTAATAATTAGTTATGTATTAGGCTGAAAGGCAGAACATTCTCTTTCACAATGAATTCTTTTGCTTAGGATACCTCTGTGAAGTATCAAATATCTCTCTGTAGCTATACTTCACTTTAATAGTTTGTGTAGGCTGATATTCAATAACAAATAAACTAGGATATGATCTAGCCAAAGTAAAGTCCTTTTGCAATTCAGAATTACACAGTCTGATAAGAGCCTCTGTTAGGCACAAAATGTGTATTTGATTTGGCTCTTCCCATGTTTCCCAGTATTTATCTCCCAGCTGTTCATATTTCATATATCAGCAGATAAAAAAAAAAAGCACGTCAATGCATTATGAAAACGTATTTATATAGCACCCACAATGAGACACTTTACATTTAGAAAAGCAAAACTCAAAGGACAAGCTTCTCACAAAACAGAAAGAGGGAGAACGTATCAAGGTGAGAATGGGAAAGAAACTGAGGAAAGTGATGGATTGTGTGTACTGGTAAATAATTCTAGAGGAAGGGGCAGTCTTCCACCCCTTCAGACCAGCCCTGCCAGTCCTTTCTTCACTGGTCCCCTACTTTCATAACACTAAATAATATACCTGCTAGATTTTGGCACCAAAAATGGATAAAGGTCTGGCGAACTGAAATATTACATCCCTTTATTGTTATGTGGTTGTTATTTATTATTGTTAATTATCCCCCTTCCACAAAAGTTCTCAAGGAGGTTTATAGAGCAAAAATAATGAGAAAATGGTTCCCTGCCACAAAAGGTGTCTCCGTTTAAACACACACACAACACATGACACCAGTAACACCCACTGGAACGGATGATGTGCTGGGATGAATAGGAATAGTTGCTGTTCTCCCACTAAATGAAACAAAGCAATTACTAAAAAATGTGTGGGAAGGCTGCTCTTAGTCCAGAGATCCCAGAAGCCTTCCAGATCACTTTCTAAGCAGTAGCAGGTTTGTAAATGTTCAATATACTACTTAGGACTGAAACTGTTTTGGAAAATGTCATCCTTTTATATCTGGAAAACTCCCCACAGTAATTCAAGGAGAGGCCACACTGCATTTTCATGCATAGTATATAATTAATAACAACAACAGCAGCAGCACAAATACTATGACAATATCTTTTATTTTTCTTTTGTTGATTGATTGATTGATAGATTCATTCATTCATTCATTTATTCATTCGATTTCTATACCGCCCTTCCAAAAATGGCTCAGGGCGGTTTAGACAGAGAAATAGTAAATAAATAAGCTAGATCCCTGTCCCCAAAGGGCTCACAATCTAAAATGAAACATAAGATAGACACCAGCAACAGTCACTGGAGGTACTGTGCTGGGGTTGGATAAGGGTCTGATAATTAAATTACCAAATCCAGTCAATAAAATCTGGTAGACTATGTGTAAATAGCACAATAATTAATAAATATAATAATTAAAATATAATAAATACAACTTTATATGTTAGCTGCCTCATAACAAATTGTTCTCTGAGTGGCTTACAACACCCAGCAACACCCCACCCTCTAAGGTTTGGTGAAAGGACTTCACAACTTGTGCAACACACGGATGTGGGGATCTAGCAAAAGAAAAGAGGCAAAATTTGCCATTCCCAAATTATCAAAGGGCTTCCAGAGATGCCAGCTCATATGTATGGGTAGGTCTCCTCCTAATATCTGCCTATTTTAGAGATTTTATGCATCAAATGGTCACTCTGAATAATTACTTTCCAGCTTTTAAGATCTTGCAGTAATAACCAGATTAGATTATGCATACTCCATGATTCATTTTGGTGCATATCCTATTGGTAGGCATAGTGGCAGAACAAGTAGTGAAAACAAAGTTAAGATTGCATCAGATGTTTCTAGTTGAACAGATAATTAAAACCAAACTACGTTTATTGTACTTAATGAAGCTAGAGCACTTATAATGGCAGTTTTTGTTGTTATTTTCTTATCCATCCATGTGGAAAACCTGGTAATTTGTCATTTGTTCACAAAGATGACAAAAGTTTTGCTGTACAGAAAAAGCTCAGACCTTTGAAAGTATATGAGGCTATTCACACGATGGGACGGAATCAGTCTAGCCTCTGTAATAGCAATAGCAATAGCAATAGCACTTACATTTATATACCGCTTTATAGCCGGAGCTCTCTAAGCGGTTTACAATGATTTAGCATATTGCCCCCAACATTCTGGGTACTCATTTTACCGACCTCAGAAGGATGGAAGGCTGAGTCAACCTTGAGCCCCTGGTCAGGATTGAACTTGCAACCTTCTGGTTACAGGGCGGCAGTTTTACCACTGCGCCACCAGGGGCTCTAATCGGGCTCTGTTAGCCCGATTTCGTCCCATTGTGTGAACCACTGGGCTCGCCTGCGAGCCTGGTGGTTCCTAAGTGGGTAACCCGCCTAATTACCCCTGCCCTTAAAGGCTTAAACCAAACCTTGTTTTAAGAATCATGAGTAGCTGTGGCATGGCTCTGCACCGTGGCTTCTCACGAGGAAACCCCCAGAGGGGAGGCAAAAAGCCACCTCGTGACTCTGGGGGTTTTGCCAGCATGCCCTGCGTGCTTGCTCAGGGCATGCTAGTGCTCCCCCCAGCACCCAACGGCTCCATAACAGAGCCGGCAGTCATGTGGGCAGCCACTTCGGCCACCCAGAGCAGACTGTCTGTTCGTGTGCTGGGAGAGCGGGCTAAGCCCGCTCTCCCTGCTCACCCTCCACAGGCGGGTCTCACTGATCGTGAAACCCACCTCAATGTGTGATAAAGCATCACTTCTTGGAAAAAGGGGAAAAAACTACCTTTTTTTCATTAAATAATGTAGCCTCATCCCATGTTTCAGTAGACTTTTGTCCTAATTAGCTTTGCATCTCTTCAAAAACGTATACACTCCTGCATTGTCCTTTTGGTGCTGCTTCAGAAAACTCCCAGGCTGCTCCTTGGAGTCCTGAACCAAGTCTATTCTTGTTCTATTTCACGATCTGCTTCATTTTATTAGTCTGGTTCAGATCAGTCTGAAGACACAGGATCAGCAACCATGATTAGCAATGCGTTGGTTCCTGGATGGGAAGCCTAGAATCCAAATCCACAACTTTGTTTTATCATGGAAGGAAAGCAGGATATAAGTGCATTACAAATACAATGAATATTTGTATACCGCTTTTCAACAAAAGTTCCTAATGTCGTTTACATAGAAATAAATAGGCTCCCTGTCCTCAAAGTGCTCACAATCTAAAAAAGAAACATATGATAGACACCAGCAACAGCTACTGGAGGGATGCTTTGCTGGGGATGGATAGGGTCAGTGGTTCTTCCCCTGCTAAATAAAGAGAATCACCACTTTAAAATGGTGCCTCTTTGCTCAGTTAGCTAAATATAATATACTAGCTTAACCCATGCAGAGCATCTGCACGCTAGTACTTGATTTCTCCCCTCACCCCCTGCCACAGCCTCCTTCACCTCAGAGACCTCTCCACCTTCACCTGAGCCACTCTCCTGCTCATCCTCCTCCATCCAGTTGCTTCCATCCCCCTCACCACTCTTAGTCATCCCTTCATCTCTTTATTCCACCCCCCTCACCCCTCTCAGAGCTGCTGGTGCCTATTGGCCAAGCTGCAGCCCCCTATCCCCAGAGACCTCCTCACCCAAGCCCTGTTCCTGATTCTTCTCACAGGAGCAGCAGCAGCATTGACTGGGCCCTTCCTTGCTTCCACCACTGCCATGGCTGCTCGTTCCCCTCAGGTTGCTGACAGGCCTGGGCCCATCCCTTGCCTCCCTCCCTCCTTCCACCAATAGCCTCAGTAGCCCCAAACAACAGCAGTGGTTGACTGGGGCCTTCCTTGCTGCCAACAGGTGCTGCCATGGCCGCTTATTCCCCTTACGCCTCTGACAGGCTTGGGCCCATCCCTCGCCCTTCCTTCCTTCTCCCTTCCCCTCCCTTCCCCTTTCTCTCTTTCTCTCTCCTCCACTTGCTCTCCCCTCTCTCCCTTCCTCTTCCTGAGTTAGCAGGTCTTGTTCATATTGTTTTCTCATCTAATTCACACAATGGCAGCCTTCTTCTCCTGAAGGGGCTCTTTCCTCCCTCATGACCCCTCTCTTCGCTCACTATCCTTCTACATATATCTATTATATTAATTCTCCTGGGTGTGCCTTGGAATGTGCTGATTGGCTGGGCACTGGAGGCGCTTGATTGGCAGAGGCGCACCCAGGAGAATTGGCCGGCCGGGTGGCCACGGAATCAAGGCAGTGGCGGGCCTGGCCATGGTGGCGGTTGTGGCGGGTCCAGCCGTGGAGGTGAGATGCGGCGGCAGGCCCGGCCACAGAAGCGAGGCGGCGGATGCAAGGCAGCAGCGGCCCGGCCATGGATGTGAGGTGGAGGTGGGCTTGGCTGCGGCGGCGGCACCTTGGCCTGGCAGCCTGGGCCCAGCACTCGGCCCGGCCGGAGACTGGACAGGTGGTGGTGGGGAAAGGTAGCTGTTGCTCTGTGTGGGGGTCGGCTAGTATATACATACAAGCTTAACCCTTGCAGAGCATCGGGCATTGCTCCCCCCATCACCTCAGAGATCTCTCTACCTTCACCTGAGCTGAACTCCTGTTCCTCCTCCTTCATCCCATTGCTTCCATCCCCCCTCACCCCTCTTGATCACTCCTCCATCCTTTTACTCCACCCCCCCTTAAAGAATTATATAGATAGATAGATTCTTCTCCTCAACAATCAAGAACATCTTCCAACCAGTTAACAGTTGCATTCCAACTGTCCTTAAGCATCACAGGCTCCTCCCCCCTATCTGCATATGGAATCCCCACTGCCCAATCACCATGATGCCACAGGCTCCTCCTCCCTATCTGCATATGGAACACAGGAATATAGGAAGCTGCCAAATACTGAGCCAGACCATAGGTCCATCCAGCTCAGTATTGTCTACACAGACTGGCAGTGGCTTCTCCAAGGCTGCAAGCATAAATATCTCTCAGCCCTATCTTGGAGATGCCAGGGAGGGAACTTGGAATCTTCTTCTCTTCCCAGAACGGCTCCCCACTGACCAATCACCATGGTGCTTCTGCTCTTACAGGCTCCTCCTCCCTATCTGCATATGGAATCTCCACTGCCCAATGACCATGGTGCTTCTGCTCGCGAACTCTCATGAGAGCTGCCACACACAGGGTTAACCATGAGTACACCTTAGAGAATTATCTATCTATCTATATTTAGATAATAGATGTGGATCATTCTCTTCCTTTTTTGTTTGTAGTATGGTTTTAAAAACAAGCACACAGGATAATAACTACCAGAGAAAGATAATCAGAGAGTCTAGAGTGATGAAAATAACACCAGGAGCTTTTCATAATCCACAACCTACAAATTACTGCCTACATATGAGGTAGGCTGCTGGGATGCTGCTAAATATGCACTTTCTTGTGTCAACTCCACCTACCCTCTGCAGTAACACCTTGGATACAGTATGATACATTGTACCATGTGATGCAACACCATGACATTAAGAATTTCCCCACCCATGCCAATGACTAGGAGACAAGGAAGCTCACAAAACAATGGCATTGGTTCATTAATTTCTAGAGTAATGAGAGGGAGGATTGGGCACAGAACTGTTATTTGTCTGGTAGTTGTTGAATTGTGAGCCAAAGTGCAGGTTTATTGCCGATTACAAGGGCAAAGTGCAAATGTATGGTATGTCATATTTCTCCTCATGTTAGGTCAAATTTATGACTGCCACAAGTAGTGATGCAGCTCAAATGCACCACTTTCATTTCATCTCTACACACTTATGTTGCAGCTGAATTTGACCCCATTATTTTCCAGCAAGTAAATGGAAAAGGAAATGAATTGATCTCTTGGTCCCTTAGAGTAGTAAAGGATAATCCGCAATACGACTGCATGTTCTTTTGTATTTTCTTTTTTATAGAGAGAGCACTCAAGTGAAATATTACCGTTATATATATCTTAAAGCTTTCTGTGCAATTTAGGACAGCCAGTCAGCTAAAACTTCTGCTGATTAATTTGTGGTGCGAAATTTTAATCTATGGGGTTGCAAGCAAAAGGTTTTGCCTGCTTAACTTTTTGAGTATTTTTTAGTTCTAGGGTATTGCTGTAATGGGAAATGAAAAAGCAAATATATTTTTAGAAGTCTTACCTTACGACAGCTAGTGGTAGATATTGGTAATATGTAGGTAGTTCTAGACATGATTTGCAAGTTTACCCTACACTTCCTTCAGTGGCTGAGAAAGGCACTCAATAGGTAAGTATTGCATACACTTTAAGTTTTGCAAAATATCTGGAAAATCCATTGAACTGGAGTATTTGTTCCTCCCTGGGCTGGCAGTGTGGGGCAGTATAATAATAAAGACTTAGAATGTTGCAATTATTGCCAGAGTAGACTACTGCTGTGAGGGTAGGTGTGAATGCACCTCATGTGTCCCTCAGAAAATTTGATCAGCAAGATGTAGAAAGGATTTGTGGCAGTGGTGGGGGAAAGTTGAGAAAGAAACTGCCATCATTTAGTTTTCATGCTTGAACTGGGAGGTATTAGTATTTTTTTATTTTAGAACATTCATGTCTATACATATTTCTATCACTTGCTATTCACCACAGTTTTCTAGACTGAAGCAATAAACGAGGAAGCTGTTGCTATAGGCCAATGATTCTCAAACTTGGGTCCTCAGGTGTTATTGGACTTCAACTCCCATAATCCCCAACCAAAGGCCACTGAGGCTGGGGATTATGGGAGTTGAAGTCCAATAACACCTGAGGACCCAAGTTTGAGAATCCCTGCTATAGGCAAATGAATATTGTTTCAGAGATAAAGCCTACTAAGCATAGGGGCACAGGCCCTTTGTAACGAATGGAGAATGCACAGTACTACTGTATGTGGCTGGTGTCTACCGTAACTATAAGATGTTTTCGTTTAACTAAAATAATTTATTGTTTCTTCATGTGTTTTGTATTCTTTTAGCACAAAGCCACTTGGGGTTGTAGTAGTAATTTCCAGCTCTTTACTCATGGGGTAACAAAAGAATCCCAAATAAACTGCACTTTCCCCAAGTGAGAATCCTAAATAATTATACTTTCACCTGTTCTGGACTGTGTGTGTATGCATGTGTGTGCTTTGTGGTTTTTCAAGTATAAAGCGCTTCCCCACAGTTTTTCTTTAGATTACTTTCTCCCCCTAAGTCAAGTTTATTTGTATATGTTGGCGGCATATTTTTCACATACTGCAGCTCCTATGTAATTAAATAGCTCCTCCGAATTTTCTGGTTAGAAGAACAAAACACCACTTTACCCAAAGAATGACCATGGTTCTCTTTCTGGTAGTGCTTGTAATGCCTTTTTGTTTCTTTACCATGCAGCCCCTGTGCTTCCTGGGGCATATCAACAAAGCCAGCCCCAAGGATATGGTTACATGCACCAAACTAGTGTGTCATCCATGAGATCGATGCATTCACAGCCACATTCAGTTAGCTTGGTGAGTATTAAGTTGCATGATTCATTCTTTTTGTGGCAACCTTGCTTCTGTAAATGCAGTTCTTGCTTTTAGAAATAGTGGCCCCATTTGATACAGCTTTATGAGAGTAAAGCAAGAGCTCCATCCTCACATGGAGCCCAGAATTAGCTGCACTGCTCCCAGCCCAGGATGCAGGTCAGAGGATGGGAAAGTAATTTTTGCTTTTTCCCCTCACTGCAAAAGCCCTGTTTGCTGCCAGGAATATATCCATGAGGGTCACAGAGCCCTCAGGGACATATTCCTGGCAGAGAACAGGGCTTTTGTAGGAAGAGAAACAAAAATAGCTTTCTGATCCCCCTCCGTTTGCTCAGCCCTTGTAAAACTACAGAGAATGTGGGGCAATAATTCTTATCTTCTTGTCTACTAACTTTTTAGACTAAATCTGCTGTGTATTAAAGGTGCTGAATCAAAGTAATGTTTCAACAAAGGAATGCCTTAAAACAATTAGGTGCATGGTTACTGCCCAATATCAGCAGTTGGCGCTGTTGCTTTAGGATAAGGGATTCATTGCAGAGCAGGATCTTGTATCTTTGACTCCAGATTTTAGAGCTTGGATGGGGTGCCATATGAAGTAATGTAGGGAAATTATTTTGCACAAGTCCCATTGACATCAATGAGATCTGCACTCTGTGATGCTTTTGTGCAGGTTTGATTCAGACTGGAGGTCTTGCACAGGACAACCTGGAGTTAATAGTGTCCAAAGTGAATGTTTATTGCACTTATACCTGAGCTTTCTTTTTGCTGCTTTATGTTGTTTAGTCCTAAAAAAGATTAATTAACCTGAATATATTTTAAGGGCCACATTTAAGATCTTAAAGTAGTGTTATTTTCAATTATGTGGCCCAGATTACTGCGTATAGTATTAATTGTATAGTAGTAATTAGAAATTAAATGTTAATTGAATTACAATGGTAATTTTACATAATTATATATAAAACTTCTAGTGATTTTTGTTTCTCATCAATGAGAAATAAGTTTCCTATTTCTAAGAATAAGCTTCTAAAACTTTGGACTGGGAAGCTTGTTTTCCCCTGTATGATGCAATGCAACAAAGAATAATTTTATTGTGGCTTAATATATTTGATGAATATATTCTTCTTCTTCCCTATGGTTGGAAAATGGCTGCATTCTTGTTGTTACTTGAAAATACTGTAAATGATTGGCCTAAATTCTATTGAAGATCTACCAAATAATATTTTGTATGGAATGGGATAAATCCATAAAATTATTTTTATCCCCAGGCCCCTCATTAAAGGCTTTCTCATCATCCGGAATGATTGCAACTTTGAATTATCCCCAAACAATATATCATAGTAGTACTTGGCGAGATGCTGCTTCTGTATTTGCACTGGCTCAGACTTATTCAGAATGTCTTGGTTGCTTACAGAGATATTTTGATGTATTTTATGGCCAGTAATTAAGTTTGGCTTACATATGTGACCATGTATATTTGGTGAACATTTCAAGAAATATCTAGCCATGAGTTAAAGAATGATGTATAGAAATTTTGTGTGTGTGTGTGATATGGGTGTTGGTGGATGTATTAGGCTGGTCAGCTGACCAGTCAAAAAGGATTTGGGCACCTAACCCATCAAATAAAGGTCAAGCATTAACTTAGAGTAACAAAAATATATTTAAGTACTTCAACAAGCTTAATACTTATGTTAATTGCAAAGACAACTGTTTATGTGAAACAATGAAATTTAATGCTAGAAAGATACAGTTTCTACACCTGAGTCTAATCCTTCATCAGGTGCTTTAGAAAGAAGACAGCTGGATCACATAGAGAGGATGGAAAACATATGGAGTCATGGGAAGCAGTAGGTAGAAAAGTCAAGATGGGGTCATAGGCATTCTCCAGAGAAAACTAAATGGAGTCATGGGCAGCCCTAGGCAGCAACCTTTGCCACTGATGACTGCTTGTGTTCACATTTGATGCCTGGAGTTATAGCAAGTGGCTAGTAGGAGATAGGGATGTGCATGGAACTGGCTAGCCTGGTTCGGCTTGAATTTTGACTGGATTCAAGTCAACCCAGGTGGCTTGGGCTCAATCAAGCCAGAGTCCGGTCCGTTCATCGAGCTGGCTCAATGGGGATACTTGTAAAGGGGAATCTGGCAGGGAAGAGGTGGAGGAGGTGGCGGCGGAGGCTCCTTCCACCGCCCCCGCCAGCCTCTCAAATGACTGGGCAGCCACACTATGGCCAGTATCATGCCTCTCCCTAGTAGGAGAAACTTTGTTGAATTGTAGGGATGTGCACGGAATGTTTCATCAAAACATTGGTCAGCTCGGTTGTTTCGATGGAACAAACCTCAAAATGTTTCAAGTGTTTCAGCAATAGGCAACAATGGGAAAACTCAAAAAACCTCATTGTTCCCCATGAACAGCTCCTAAGGACACCAAAGTTGGTTGTGTGGTAGGGCATGATGGGTGCTGCATGCCACCTAACCCACAAAACAAAATAGGCAAGCAGGCAATTTTAAACAGATTTTTAGCCTTTCCTCCAAATCCCCATAGGATCCTAGGATATAGTGCTGAGGGAGAGACTCCTACCTTTAACTTGGGAAACGTCTGACTTTGTGTACTGTAGACAATACAGAGCTGGATATACCAATGACAAGGTTTGACAAGAAACACTTGATTTGTATGTTAACAAGTCAACCAAGAAGCAAGGAGATCACAAGCCAGTAGGAAGCCAGTGCCAGAGAACCAATCAGCAAGGGAAAAACAGGCCTCCAAAATGGCACTCAAAATGTCAAAACATCCCTATTGTATTGTTAGTTTTGCCCCTTGCTGCTGGAAGGTCAGTCAGCAAGCAGCTCTCACTCCTGTTTTGACTAGTGAATGAAACCACAGTGAAATAAATAAACATACGTTGCCTTCTACACAGTGGCATTTTATTTGACCATGTTCCAATATTAGTTGTTCAGCTGACAGTATTTACATAGGAATCTGCCTTGTTCCGAATCAGACCATTGGTCCATCTAGCTCAGTATTGTCTACACAAACTGGAAGCAGCTTCTCCAAAGTTACAGGCATGAGTCTCTCTCAGCCCTGTCTGAGAGATTGCAGGTACAAACTTGGAACCTTCCATTCAAATGCAAACCAGGGAGGGCCCTGCTTAGCAAAGGGGACAATTAATGCTTGCTACCAGACATGTTGGCTGACATCCAGACTAACCAGCCATAGACGCACCAGGTTTTCCTGTTGCATGGAAGGAGGGGCAATTTTCAGCAGTGTCCTCTGCAGCTGCTTGTGCCTCCTGAAATGATCTTCCTGAGTGTCTCCCAACTTTCAAGGACATAGCAGCTGACACAATCTCCTCTGCTGCCAAAGGAAGAGCTTCTTCCCTGACAGGGGATGATCTCCCCCCCTAATTCTAGCTCAGCCTTCACAATGGCTGTGCTACAGGACCATCCTCCTCCCCAAAAGGTGAGCCTCCATGCAGCCATAGCAGTACAGATGTCTCGGGGAGTAGGTCTCTTGCCATCATCCACCATGACTCGCATCACCCTTCTCCATGCCTGCCACTCTGCCAGAGGAAGAGCTTCATCCCTGACTGGCTTTGGGTTGGGTGGTATGTAGCATCCACCATGTCCTACTACACAACCCACTTTGATGTTCCTAGAAGTTACCCATAGGGAACAATTGGGTGTTTCGAGTTTCCTCATTGTTTCCTATGGCTGGAACATTTGAAACATTTCACGTTTGTTCTGTTAAATCAACCGGTCAGGCCGGTTGCTTCGATGGAACATTTGGTCCATCTGTGTTTCGTTTTGAGCTTGAAACAGAACGCGAAATCTGTATCCCAAATAGGAAGTGTTGTTTTATGTGCACTGAACATAGTGTGTGAATAACAGTATATATGTTCAGAACTATACATGTGTACACTGTGCACAGATGGTATGTGTATTGAACATAATGTGTGAATAGAGCGCATGTGTTTTATGGAAACTGATACCAGAGCCACTCTTGTAATCTATGACATGTACTTAATGGGTTTTCTCCCACTCTTTCTTTTAACAGAGAACATACAGAGCGATGTATGATTATAGTGCCCAAGATGAAGATGAAGTTTCCTTCAGGGATGGCGATTACATCATCAATGTGCAACCCATTGATGATGGGTGGATGTATGGTACTGTTCAGAGAACTGGGAAAACTGGAATGCTTCCAGCAAATTACATTGAGTTTGTTAATTAATACTCACCATTAGTCCTTCTGAGCTTTATTTTGATTAATCTTTACAAAAGTACTTTTAAGGCATCTTAATTACTTCCCTGTTAATGTAACCATCTGTGACATATGCTGAAGTCAACACAGGTTCTCTAAGAAATCAAGAAGCACTGAGCTCCAATACCACGCCGCTTAATATGTATCTATAAAAACAAACCATCAGTGGAAACCTGGTGCTTCTAATCATGTAAAGGTTTCTATCAATTAGCACCTAAATAAAATTCTTCCTTTTACAGTAGGCTCTATTTCTCTTTTAAGTAACCACAGAGCAGCTGGTGTTTTTAATATGTGTGATTTTGAAATCGTAAGAGGCTATAGCTTGCTGTTAAGGGTCAAGACATTAAAAGCCCAAATGATCTGGACCACTCAAATATTTTTGTCACGATGAATGACATGCTCAAAAGTTGATTACTACTGCCTGGCAGCCTTAAACAAAATGTATCTTGTTCTTAATGGTGAAAGTTTCTTGACACACATTTGTCAGTCTGAGTCTGCTTTGTTCTTTCTTGAAGCTTTCATTTGCTCTCATCCATACTTTCAACTCATGTCAGTTTTCCCAAACTACCAGTTGTGAATGATCTCTGAGTTATGGCATAGCTGTGCCTTTTTGCACAGCTAGAGACAATTTTAGAATGCATTTGTTAATTCCTACCTTTTCTATTTTGTTAATTCCAAACCTTTTCTATTTCTCCTTGTATTAACAGTGTTTATATAGAAATGCCTGTCTTCAAAGCACTTTACAAATATTCTCAATCTCTTCTCTTTCCTTTTGTCAAGAGTCTGTCTTGGGAATCTAACAGTACAGAGCTTTATGAAAGCAAATGGCCATACCCTTTACCTTTAAAAGTGTAATGGAATGGTGTTAGGGTTACATCATGAATCAGGGCTTGGATTTGGGACCTATGTGGCAAGCACTGTGAGGCTTTTAGAGGCTAAATTGAAGAACATCAACTAGATATTTTTGCAGGAAAATATTGGTGAATTTTCAGGCTTGTGAATCTAAATCATGGAATTTTTCAATAATGGAAGCATGAGAAACTTCCATTGAGTAACTTTGTCTTCACAACTGAGAAACTTTGTCTTCACAAAAAGGTGGACAATAGAAAAATATTTTGTACTCGAGCATTATCAAAACTTAATATCCATTGGCCTAATACCATTAATTTACTTTATCACAGAAGTTTGAATTGATATTAATGGAATAACAAAAGTATTTTACGAAGTTATTAAACCTTTTGAAATCTGGTATCACATTATGGTTAAAAGAAAGAGCTACAAATCAGGAAGTTTTTGTTTAAAATCTTGCTTCTGCTGTGAATTCGCTCAGCATCAACTCTCTCATTTGTGTCTGGGGATAATATTGACCTACCTTAACAGGGCTATTGCAAATTGATACAATAACTCTGAGCTACCTTACAGGGCTCTTGTTACATGTAAATGAAACACTTAAAATCGCAATTCTAAACTGCTATATAAATACCAAGTATTACTATTAATCCACCTTATCTTCTGTTTAACTATATAAAAGAGCAGAAGCCTGGAAAATGCTTTGATTAAAGATAATACTGAGTTTAGGTTTCAGAATTTATCTCCACATCTAACACAGTTCTTCAATCCTATGTAAGCAGTAAATAGAAACTGACTTGCTGAAATACATCCTAATTGTTTATGCAAAAATTTCAGTATGAATGTCAATTACTTATGTTCTACATTTATACTATCCAAAGTATTATGAAAAAGGGGAAATGTGGAAAGAATCTATTTTTCTATGTACTTGGCTCAGATATTATGATGTTGAATATTACAAGTATTTATCATCATTTATCTCATTTTCCCCTATCCATATGAAACCAGGATTTATTTATTTTTTAAAGTTAAGGTTAGATGGGGAAATGAAACCCCAAGCAAAGTTCTTGATAGATTGATATGCAGTTACACGCATGCACATACGCAGGCAGGTGTCCAAGGGCTAGAATGTATCTTGCTGATAGTATGAATCTCTGAATTCAGGGGGACATGGGCCCATCTTTTGTACTGAAGGAGTGCTACATCCATTGCACTTATTTTACTTTTTATTATCTAAAAGAATTGTATTTAAACTGCTTTTAGAGAGTCATGTTCTTGAAAGAGCAATTATTCTTTTAGTCGATAAGGTTAGCGTGATGTTTTGGGTACATTAAAAGCCCCTTGGAAGGGCAATTGTGATTAGGGCTTGCAGGAAGTTCTTCATTTATGTTATTTAATAGAAGGAAAACAAGTCCCTGGCCCACAGGAAGGTAGCGGTTTTCTATCTCCTCTTTTTCATTCAGGGCACTATAATAGCAGGGTGAGGAAATCAAGTCAGGTATTAGTAAAAGTGACTCAAGGCTGATTCGGATGTTCACAAAATGAGGTGGAACAGCCTTGTCCATGGACCACTTCCATTTATTTGTGGGTAGTTGCCACCCTCCCTCCAGTCATGGCATGGGATCAAGATTTGTGATTATTGTTAAGAATACTATGTACAACTTTTCAACAAAACAAGTTCACAAAGCAGTTTACATAGCAAAATAAATGAGAAGATGATTCCTTGTCCCAAAGAGGCATATAATCTAAAAAGAAACACAAGGGAAACACAAACAACAAACACTGGACAAGATGCTGTGCTGACATTAATTGGGAGAGTTGCTATCCCTCTGTTAAATATAATAAGAGACCCACCAGTTTAAAAGGTGCCTTTTTGCCCAATAAGCAAAACTTGTTATGAAAAGGAGGCTTAAACTGGATTTACAAAAGCATGTTTTACCACTGCATTATGTCAAGATTTGGTTTGGCCTTCAGTGTGAATGACACATCCATTTAAAATATTCTTTGTTGGAAATGAGTAATTTCCTTGTAGCTCATGTTGGTTTTTTCTTGTAAATAAGCTGAACGATTTCTTTCAAAACCAGAAAGTAGCTCTGCTTATTTCTGACCATGCCCAAAGGATATTGGATTCATACTGTTCTTCAGAAAGAAAAAAGTGGTCTGGAATTCAGAATTGTTATGGGAAAGAAATCAAGTCATGTGATTGATCTGATAATGCTCAATCCTAAGACTTGTTGGTAAAGAGCTAAAGTAAAAGTGTGCCATCGAGTTGGTGTCAGCTCCTGGTGACCACAGAGCCCTGTGGTTGTCTGGTAGAATACAGGAGAAGTTTACCATTGCCATCTCCCGCACAGTATGAGATTATGCCTTTCCGCATTTTCCTATATTGCTGCTGCCCGATATAGGTGTTTTCCATAGTTTGTGAAACATACCAGTGGGGATTCAAACCAGCAAACTCTGGCTTGCTAATCAAGTCATTTCCCTGCTGTGCCATTAGGGGAGCTACTTTACATATAATTAATGCATGCTCTGCATAGAAAAAACTTCCATGGAGGAAAAAGCATGAAAGCAAATGTGATAAACTGGCACACTCTCCTCTTTCACTGCAGTGATGACCTATGTGTGGGTTTGACAATGCAGTAGTCATCCATTCAAGTTTATTAAACAGTCAGAGTGACCTATTATTTTCACAATGCAGTAACATTGGTTATAGTTATTGCCCAATATAGGTGTTTCCCATAGTCTGGGAAACATACCAGTAGGGATTCAAACTGGCACACCACCAGTATACCATATAAGACATAGGAAATGTTAATGTTGATTTCATCCCCCCACCCCCTACTACAGGGGTTCTTAAATTTGGGTCTCCAGTTGTTTGGCCATTATGTCTGGGAATTATGGGAGCTGAAGTCCAACAACATCTGGGCACCCAAGTTTGAGAACCCCTGCCCTACTAACATAGCAGCAGTTTTGCCCATCAGGAAAATGGAAATATCTACTGTGTACCATATGCAGAATAGAAGGGTAAGTAGAGAGCTTGAAGGATCTTTTAATTCTAATACATAGAGATACAGCTACTGTTGTGAATCAAAATATATTCAAGCTTGTCAATCCATAAATATTTCATTTTTGTGAAGAGTAAATTGGCATATCTCAGCTGTTTATTTACATAGCTTGTGTTTTTTAAAAACAAATTGTAATTTACTGTTACTGTACTTAATTTTGGCTTGGATTTTTTAAAAGTATGCTAATGTTGTCATGTTGTAAATATATTTAATAGGCAGTGTGTTGAATGTGTTAAGAGTCTTTCAATTAGTTCCCATAAAATCTTGCCTAAGCCACTATGTGCAACCAGGGATTTGAATGTATTTGTCAGCATAGGAAGCAAAGTAATGCCCAACAGAGGAATGCTAAAGAAAGGGAGAAACCCCCTCCCTGTTCTTCTGCATCACCTCTGGTCTCTGCATTATTAAAATGGATGTCTTCAAAGGGCTGCTTTGTATAAAGAGATTTTTGTACTGAGATGTGATTCCCACGTACAAAGACAGGTCATGAATGGTACATACATGTATCTGGCATGCTAGTGCATTTAAATTAACACAAGCAGTGATAATGGAAGGATTGGTCCCCTTCTCCCATATTATTTTAAAATGACAAGCACAGAAAAAAACACTCATGCTCATTTCACATTTGACATGGTGCGCACATATGCACGCACACACACACTTGTCCTTTGCTATCATATCTTTGTAGAAAAATATTTAATATAAAGCTACAATTAATAAAAAGAGAATATAAATGTTGAAGAAGCAAGTGGCTCAAGGAAGTCCATGCTCCATTTGCACCTGGTGGAATCCAAAACATCAGAAGGTTTAAAATATAAATATATAATGGCTTTTTATAGACAAGAGGCAAAGAGCCCAAATCTGGAGAGCTTCATGAGTTGAACCTGAATGCACTTGTTTTTCAACATAGAGTTTCTATGGTCCATTTTGATGATGCTTACTTGTTTTGGAAGCTTCCTCCTTCCTGATAAGGAAGGGTATAGGGGAAGCCTATATTTAATTCCTTTACTAATCTGTACCCAAAAACTGTCAGAATTTACAGCACAGATAATATGTGTATGTGGATTCTCACTGACCAAAAGGAGCCATCTGCATAGCCCTTATTTCTGTGCATTTGAAGCACATACAGTCTGTAATATCATTATGCATAATATTAATTTGCAAAGATGAGTGCCATCTTATACACTTCCTTTCTTTGTTAAAATTGAAATGATACTGGTAATCTAAGAGTGGTGTGTTCCATTGAGAAATGTTTATGGCATTGAATAAATGGGTTTCCTAGTTCCATCCTGATATAACCATGCTTCATGTAAACAAGGCTAATGGCTGCTTGGTACATCACACAGACAGTGTGATTGCTATCAAAAGCCACAAGACACTCTTATCAGATGGGGACTTTATGCAGGACTATAACATTTGCAAGTGGCTTCCCATGTGGATACCCAAAATGTCAGCACCTCTTCTCCCCCAAAATCATGGTGCCAGCCTGGATACTTTTTGTGGGATTTTGACAAATCCTGGAGCCTCTATGTGGAGCTCTGTCACACAGAAGTGGTTTTTAGTGGGAACTGCACCACTCTGTAATGTCTGAAGTGGCCCCTTGATGCCCCCTGTGATTATTCGCAATCCCAGTTCTTGAAACCAGATTAAATATGCCCATCTGAAGAGATCATATAGAACATTTGAAAGCATTACGTTCTTGGGTGTTTAACTTTCTATTGTGCAATATCTACAAATTGCTCTTCATTTTAAAATAGTCACAAACACAGAAGTACTTAGCAGAGCATAATGTAATGGATAATAAAATTTACTGGATTGTCGGTCTACTTTCACCTTCTGTTTAAATTTCAGTTAATACATAAATAGTATATTGGTCTATGACCATAATAAAGTTCTGTTCTATTCATAAATAGCATGTTGAAACCAGTCAGTGGCCCCGTTCACACAGTCATTGGAATCTAGGTTTGATGTGGGTTACCAACATTAGTGTGGTTGTGTTAAACCAAGACAGGAATCTCAACACATTCATCTTGAACCATAAGCCATTTTGGCATGGGTCCACACAATCACAATAATGTTGGAAACCCTGTTAAACCTTATTTTGAACAACTGTGGAAACCAGGCCAATGGCATTTAACAAACTCCAAGGTACAATCCAGTGTTTTCTGCTAACAAATGCAAACTTCTGCCAAAGTTTTGACAGTACAATCATCCTTTAGTTCGTAAGACTGAGATCCAAAGATGGGATGAGTACAAGGGAAAGTGGTGTGTGTGTGTGTGTGTGTGTGTGTGTGTGTGTGTGTAGCCAGGGTTTCACTTGCTGTCTTGAAGAGGCAAGCTGCTTTTCAGTATAAACAGCTGCCTTTGTCTTCTGAAGTAGGAACTGCTACCTAAGCTCTGCTGCACAATTAAGGTTTCAGGTTCAATCCTGGCATCCACAGTTGTACAGATCTGAGGTAGTAGAGCTGAAACAGACTTCTTCCTGAAGTTTTGGAGAACTGGTGCTAGTCGGAGTAGCTGGCATCAGGTTGCATACATTAACTCTCTGTCTGTGATGCAGTATAAGGCAGCTTTATACTGTTACAGTCTCCCTGTTTTCCTGCATGCTAAGAAACTCAGAGGCAGTGCTGCAGTTTCCTTTCCATTGAGTAGGAAAAAGCACTTGGAGCAGGGTTTCTCAACGTGTGGGTCCCCAGATGTTACTGGACTTCAACTCCCATAATCCCCAGCCCCAGTGGCCTTTGGTTGGGAATTATGGGAGCTGAAGTCCAATAACATCTGGGGACCCACACGTTGAGAAACACTGACTTAGAGCAAGAGTAGGCGACCTTGGCTCTCAAGTAGTTTTTGAACTACAACACCCACAGTCCCCATCTACAATACATTGTGGCTGGGAATGATGGGAGTTGTAGTTCAACAACAGTTGGAGAGGCAGTGTTGCCTCTCCCCAACTTACGAGCCTTATGGTGTCTGTAGTTTCTGTTTCTTTATAAATGTGCATTCTGAGCATATTGGAAGTAAAATACTCCCACAGTAGCTGCCAATAATATATCAGATCCCCAAAGAGCAGCTGTTGCTGCCCAGTGTTGCTAACTCCAGCAAAAAGTCTTCTGTCTCTGACTGCATCCCTTTCCAAATTTTACAGACTTGCTCTTTAAAAAAAGGCTTTACAACTTAGATAAATGTGGTGCTGATCTCCTGGATTGACCACTGGACTTGCTTTAAGCTCTGCCTAATAGGATTCTACTCCCAGGTACCAGAATTTTTTATTTCACAAGTTGGCAGTCCTCCTATTCCAAGGGGTTGTGGCCATCAAGGGACAGAGCTCTTTGCCTCTGATCACCCTTCTAGTTAGGCAAATCTATAGTGATATGCCCATTCACAATAATCTAGATAGCCAAACTCATAACCCTATATTGATATGAAAAAGAACAAGCAAGCTTGGGGTGTATGCCTAGGTCTTTCCAACACATGCATGTCCCTTCTCTTGATCTAAATGTTAGATTGCAAGAAGCCCAAACTCTGGTTCCATCTGAGTAAATAATTTGAGCTATATTTTCTTCTGGAACTGCCTACACTAGAACTGGACAAAGGGCTTTCATGTGCTTTTTGTGTCAGATATGTAGAAATTGCATATTGTATGTATGATGTAATCAAGTTGCAACTGAAACATTTTATTTTATAGAGTTCATAAGCTATCTACTGTATCATGACAATTCTGTGTACTTCAGTATTACAAAGTACAAGTTGCTAAACCATCAGAAACCAATTTTTACTCACTGTACTTGGTTAGCATGATGTGGAACTCATCTATTGGTTTCTGCAGTGTGTTTATAAAAAAAAAAATTACCCGCTGTTGTTCGATGTACATTTGCTTAAAAGTGCTTAGTCTTCTTGTTATTTTTGCAAACCTGTACTTTATTTGGAAGTATGAAAACATGAATGAAACTTTGTTTTCAAAGGGGAGGAATTTCCTGGATCATATGATGTATCAACATAATTTGGCTTTTGTTATGCAAAAAGATAACACCAGCTATTAAAATATATTTTATTAGAAATGCTCTAAATCCTGTTTTTATCCCTGTACACTGTGAATCTTAATGCCTCAGTGGACTAGATAAAAATTCTGCTGCCTAAAGTACTAACCTATGCAACCTAGTTCACATTGTGGTTGATGTCAAGTAGTTGTAACATTTACATACTCTGCATAACATACAATGGCACTGAAATAAAATATTAAAGCTGCTATTATGTATGCATTATAGTGCATATAGTGTATAGTAGTAGAACAACTTCATTTGACCATATGTGTTTGTGGGTGGGTGGTTCTCATGGTCATGTTGCTTTAAGCAAATGAGAGACTATAATGCTGGCCCTGCTAACTAGACGATGCACCTTTTAGTGGTGGCTTTATTTTATCTAGCGGGGGAGATCTCTCAGATGTACATCTCAGAAGTAAAGCCGGCCCCATCCTGGAACCAGTGGAGCAAGGAAATTTGAATTTACTTTCAATCTCTCTTTTCAGGGGTTCCAGTGTCAGGCTGTCTTCCCTCACACTTTAAAAAAACCAAAATGAAAACTTGCCAATCTGAGGTAAAAGCATAAACCAGTGGTTTCTGGTTTATTGGGATTTGGAGGTGGGATGTTCAGACCTTTCACTCTTGGACAGATAAAGGACCTGTGGGTTCTGTAGTATGTCCTTCCATTCCTCCAGCATTTCTTATAGTTGTGCTGTGTGTGCCTCTTACTGCACTGAGACCACTGAAGGTCTTGTGAAGACTTATGCTCAATCTGGGCACGGAGTGGAAACTCCTTTCCTTACTGATGGCCTTGCTGACCGATCCTGCCTGTCAACCAAGAGGAGGTACTTCCCCAAAACTAAAGCCTGCCCTACCCCTGAATTCCCAAGAATTGACACGTATGGAATGTTCCAAGTTTCCTTTTCATACATGCATATGCTTCTATCACACCTTTCTTCCATCATGAAACTCAAGGCAATGTGCAGGGGGTTTCGAGGCACTGTCTCATCTGTATGCAGACTGGACCCAGACCTCCTTAACTTCAGCATGGATACTTGCCCACACCCAGTCTAGTATTGTACAGGTGCAAGGACATAACGTAAGGAAGTTGTGTTCCAGACTAGCTCTTGTGCTAGTGAGAGTTTTTGATGCACAATGCATTACACAACCTTGTATGTGTCCTGGAGAAGGGGAGGAGAGCTGGTCTTGTGGTAGCGAGCATGAATTGTCCCTTTTGTTAGGGAGGGGTCACCTTGGCTTGCATTTGGATTCCTGCTAACTGAGCAAAGAGTGGTGATTTTATATTTAGCAGGGAGAGAGCGACTGGCCCTATCCAATCCCAGCACTGCATCCCTCCAGTGCCTGTTGCTGGTGTCTACCTTATGTTTCTTTTTAGACTGTGAGCCTTTGGAGACAGGTGACCATCTTATTTATGTATTATTTATTTTTCTTTTTAAACTCCTTTGAGAACTTTGGTTGAAGAGTGGTATATAAATATCAGTAGTAGTAGAAGAAGAAGAAGAAGAAGAAGAAGATGATGATATTCCCCTTAGGGGATGGGGCCATCGCTCAGTGTAAGAGCACCTGAATGCTTGCATGCAGAAGGTTGCAGGTTAACTCCCTGGCATCCCCAAGTAGAGCTGGGGGAGACTCTTGCCTGAAACCTTGGAGAGCTGCTTCCAGTCAGTGTACACAATGCTGAGCTAGATGGACTAATGGTCTGACTCAGTAAGACAGCTTCCTATGTTCCTAAGGACTTCAGCTAGCAGTTGCGCAACATCCCAGACCACTGCAACTTTGCAAAGCTCCCCAAACTTCTTAAGTGCACGCAACTTCTCATGATGTACTAGTGCAATACTAGCCTGGATGTCAGCTGCTGCATCCTATGCTTTCAGGCCACCTTATGGAAAGAGAGGTCTCTCCCCCCCCCCGCAGATTATTCCTCATGGTAAATCATGGGGCCCCAATCTCTTGACCAAGAAGATGCCACTGAGATGAAATGGAAGTTAACACCAAACATCCTGCTGAATGCAAACACAGCTCTCATTTATTTCAGCACAGTTTCTGTAGGAGAGATTCCAAAATCAAGAAGCTGAAGCAATATTCACAGGTGCATTGTCATTTCAGTCTTTTTACATGACCTGCCAAACACCAGGGCCTGGGCTTTACCTGTGCCCATTATGTAACAGTCGTGGTCAAGATCTAAACCCTGACCATAGGAGATGATGTTCAAGAGAACAGCAAGTGCCCAGCATCCTGCCATTAAGAGACTACAAAACCTTTTGTAGAGTATTACTGGAATAAAGAAAAAAGATGACAGATGTGAAAACAATGGTTTTTCCACCTGCAGCTGCAACTATTTATAAATGTCTTTTGAGCAAACCTAGTGTGCCTGTTTCAGAACCAGTATTTTGTTCCAGTCTATGTGTAGCACACAGCAAAGAGAAAAGTGTTAAACATTATTCAAACATCTTTTTTAAAAAAGCCAAATTTGAATGCTAATCTTGTTTGTGACTCTCAATGGCAAGGGATTCAGAATTAATTCCAAGGGGAACTGAAATGTCAATTGTGGAGGGGGGGCAAAATCCCTGATGGTTTAAATTCAGTCTGGCTTTTTAATATGAAAGGCATACAGACAAAGCAGAAAATTAAAGAAAAGTGCTTGTATTATCTGGCTTCTGAGAGACATTCTTTTCCTAAACAAAGGGTTTCGTAGAGTGCTAAAAGGGAAGAAGGAAACTGGAGACGTTATGGACCCCATCCAAATAAAATGGACTGTATTAGCAAGGAGTAAAATGGGCCTGACTAGTACCTCTACAATAAAATCAAATTAAGCAGGATTTGGGGCACAGTTTTAAAAGTATGCCTTAGACTTCTTGGCTGTATGGTCTATATAACCACTTCCATGCATGCATCTGTACATAACACAAAGAAACATCTCTGTAAGCAACAATGTGATTATTTTTCTATGCAATGCAATGCCACACCTATCAGATTCCCTTTAGCTGCCACTTAGCAGCTTGATCAGATTCTGTTTCAGCTGGAATCGTGTGTCTGAACAAGCAAGTGCAATAGCTCCATGACTTCATCCCTAGGAAGCAAAGGGCAAATATATTTCCCCTTTATGTTCTGCACTGATCTGTAGATTTACAGATCTTGTGCCTGGATGACTCCCCACCCTCCCTTTGGCTAGCGCATGGGGCAAAGCCGTGGTGTAGTGGCTAGAGTGCTGGACTAGGACCGGGGAGACCTGAGTTCAAATCCCTATTCAGCTATGATACTAGCTGGGTTACTTTGGGCCAGTCACTTCTCTCTCAGCCTAACCTACTTCACAGGGTTGTTGTGAGATGGAACTTAAGTATGTAGTACACCGCTCTGGGCTCCTTGGAGGAAGAGTGGGATATAAATGCAAAATAATAATAATAATAATAATAATAATATAATATTGCACTTGCTGTATTCAGCATCCAAATTAAGCATCTAAGTTCTTTTTCACTGAAGCATCCAGTTTCTTCACATTCCTTAGCACATGACTCTGTTATGTTGCTTTTGGGAAAGTAGTCTTGACATCTAAGGGTGAATGCGCCACAACTGTGCAAATGGTGTTCCCTAGCATTTGGTTGCTGCTGTTGAATCTTTGGAAGGCTGAAAATGAGTGTTAGGGTCCTCTAGAAGTGCTTCAGCAGTATAGTTGGGACTTTCAGTAGTTATGGGATGATTACTTGGTCAAGATCTTCTTCCTCTCCATTGTTTCATCCTATCATGGTCCATGTCTCTCTGTGTGTAGCTCAACTCGTGTTCCTGTGATGATAAAAAAGCAAAAAGAATCCAAACGCCATGAGAGTAACCAGTACTGAGGCCAAACTAGGTGCAATGTGATTAATTTTTGCTGGTATAACCGAGTGTCTATAGTCTTGTTCAGACATTGAACCTATTCTCACGGCCATAGATTCCTGGGTAGGAGAGGGTTAATCTGTGGTCATCTGGGGGCAGGTGGCAGTCCTCCCAATTCAGCAGTTCCAAACCTGGGTAGCCTAGAATCTGCTACCAAAGTTAAACGAGTATGTTAAATGGACAAAAACTGAGCCTGTCCTATATTTTGTTTTGGACTTTTGCAGCACTGGCATATTTTAAACTGTTCCTGGGCTGCTGGTGGCCATGTTAACCATAGAGTTGGGTGGAAAGCGGGGCCAGGGAGAGAGAAGCTGTTGCTGTACTAAGGGCTGCCTCTCCACTGCTCACGCAGTGCATTGTGGGATACTGGTGAACCCAGCTTGGGTTTTTCTTTTCGGAGCGTGCAGCAACTCTGATCATGTAGGGCTTGGGTAAATAAACCCAACCAAGGTCTTGGGTCATCTAGGAGACACAGGGTAGGAATGTGCCTTCCCTCCAGCCCACTCCTGTATGGTTGTGAGAACAAGCTGTATGCATATACATGTTTTGTGTCAATGACTATACTGAGAGGTATAGATGGGGTCCTCCCAAATGCAGGGAACACACAGGAAGTGGACCACTGAATATGGATTGAATGTAATGCTAATAACTGTACATAAATACAGATCTGTATGTGCATACACTGTTCACAGACTGCACATATGTTGAATATAATATGCAAATAGGGCTTATCCCTTTGATTAAAAGCAGCAGCAGGAGGTTGTGGAAGTGGAGAAGTTGGGTGAGGGCCGCAGTGCTGAGCGGGGAGGCATGGTGAAGCTTTTCACCTATGCTGTGCCCCGGATTTAATTGAGTTATTATTTATTAGTGACATTTGCAGCCTACCCTTCCTCAAAGGAGTAGTGTACATAGAGTTTCTTCCCCTTTCTTCTGTCCCCACAACAGCCCTGTAAGGTAGTTTAGACTGAAAGAGCATGACTGGTCCAAGGTCGCCCAGTGAGTTTCATGGCTGAGTGGGCTTTTGAACCTTGGTCTCCCTCGTCCCAGTCCAACACTAACCAGTAACCAAAACTATTAGCTCAGTGGGAGGGATCCCCGCCCCAGCCTTCCCCACTCATAGCAGATAGCAGCTGGGGGTGTGCATTTTAAGTTGGAAATATCATGCAGGGAAAGGGATCAACTCCTCTCCCCTAGCACTGCAACCCTGATCCAGTCAATTCTTCCATCTTCTGCTGCTTTTAACAACAACAAACCATCTTGACATGGATCTCCCTGGTTGTGCAGCCTCCTTTATTACTCCTATCCACAAGGTTTCCCCCCTCCCTATTATTTGTAATTCAATTTGATAATGCATTCCCCTGCAATGCATGTTGGCTTTCGATTTCTCCAGAAAATGTTCATTAGTAAAAAGCAGCTGAAGCAGTGAAGTGCAGTAAGTACAGGGATTTTCTTCCAAGAAAATCTCTATAGTTTTTTTCAGAAACAACTTAATTCACAACAGAATTTCCAAAGCCCTTGTCTGATGCCATTCCATGAACTAATTCACCTGGGCTGTGAGAGCTTAGCTGCAAGAGTGACTTACATTATTTTCTATTAGAAAACACATTTGTGGTGTTGTTGCAGCCCAGCAGTTTTTCTTTGTAACTTGAGATTTCGTGAGTTTATGATGAATTGAGCTTTGAAGTAAGTTCATGGCCAATTGACCGTGTTTGCAACACCACTTTCTGTGTGCAACTTCAGGTGATGACTTGCATGTGTGAAACAACCATCACAGACCAAATAGTATAGAAAGAGCTTTCATATCACCCAACATCACCCCTCTGTACAATTTTTTTTTAAAAAGAGGCAGTTCACACATGTTCCATTGCAAATCATCAAATGATGTCATTGATGTACACACCTGTGACCAGATCTAAGGTCTGGATTCTACAGGTGGGAGGCCACAGAAATATCCCGGCCTTGTGGACTCCCTGACCAAGGAGAAGACTACGTTCCTGAGGAGGTATTTAAATGAAATGTTGAATGATGGACAATAATCTTAGTCAAATGATTTAACTATATTTACCTATTTGGGCATGTTCCTGAAAGGTGGAGTACCAATATAGTAATTCAAACTTTTAAGAAAGGGAATCTCAATCTCTCACATTACAGACCAACCAGTCTTATTATCTTTGCTAAATTGTATGCAAGACACTCGATACACAAACTGAATTACTTCCCGCCATGCAGAGGTGGTCAACACCTCTTCTTCAGTTTTCTGTTAATGGATTAATACAGACTTACCTTGTCAGATGGTTGTGAGGATGCGTGGCACAAATATTGTAAATTGCATTGCACATTAAAAAATAGAAATTCCTGAATTAGCTTGTGTTTGGAAGGGAAGGTCAGTAACCACATGATTTTGCCAGGTCCCCCCCCTCCCTCCCAGTTCATTGGAAAAAATGGAAGTCAATGAACAAATTAGTTGACCATTATTTAGCCTCTAAATAATGATCAACAATTGACAGAAAAGAACAGTATAGCAGTCTATTTCCAAAAATGGTCCCAACATGTTTTGAGGGAAAGCTTCTTCTTCTTCTTCAGGGGATAATATACAAAAGCAGAATCTTCCCTCCAGCCTGGAAAACATTGGGATCTTTAAAAAATGAATGAATGAATAAATAAATAAATAAATAAACAATCTGCCATGCCGTTCCTCCTTTTCCCCCTGGTATTTCCCGTGTAGTCCCATCCTTTTTGTCCATCTCCCAACAATGGATAAAAATGTTTTACATACAGGTGAAACTCGAAAAATTAGAATATCGTGCAAAAGTTCATTAATTTCAGTAATGCAAATTAAAAGGGGCAACTGATATATGAGACAGACGCATTACATGCAAAGCGAGATAAGTCAAGCCTTAATTTGTTATAATTGTGATGATCATGGTGTACAGCTCATGAGAACCCCAAATCCACAATCCCAGAAAATTAGAATATTGTGAAAAGGTTCAACAGTCTAGGCTCCAGGTGTCCCACTCCAATCAGCTAATCAATCCATAACACCTGCAAAGGGTTCCTGAGCCTTTAAATGGTCTCTCAGTCTGGTTCATTAGGAATCACAGTCATGGGAAAGACTGCTGACTTGACAGTTGTGCAGGAAACCATCATTGACACCCTCCATAAGGAGGGAAAGCCTCAAAAGGTAATTGCAAAAGAAGCTGGATGTTTCCAAAGTGCTGTATCAAAGCACATTAATAGAAAGTTATGTGGAAGGGAAAAGTGTGGAAGAAAAAGGTGCACAAGCAGTAGGGATGACCGCAGCCTGGAGAGGATTGTCAGGAAAAGGCCATTCAAAAGTGTTGGGGACTTTCACAAGGAGTGGACTGAGGCTGGAGTTAGTGCATCAAGAGCCACCACACACAGACGGATCCTGGACATGGGCTTCAAATGTCGTATTCCTCTTGTCAAGCCGCTCCTGAACAACAAACAACATCAGAAGCATCTTACCTGGGCTCAAGAAAAAAAGAACTGGTCTGTTGCTCAGTGGTCCAAAGTCCTCTTTTCTGATGAGAGCAACTTTTGCATCTCATTTGGAAACCAAGGACCCAGAGTCTGGAGGAAGAATGGAGAGGCACACAATGCAAGATGCTTGAAGTCCAGTGTGAAGTTTCCACAGTCTGTGTTGATTTGGGGAGCCATGTCATCTGCTGGTGTTGGTCCACTGTGCTTCATTAAGTCCAGGGTCAACGCAGCCGTCTATCAGGAGATTCTGGAGCACTTCATGCTTCTTTCTGCAGACGAGCTGTATGGAGATGCTGACTTCATTTTCCAGCAGGACTTGGCACCTGCCCACACTGCCAAAAGTACCAAAACCTGGTTCAATGACCATGGGATTACTGTGCTTGATTGGCCAGCAAACTTGCCTGACCTGAACCCCATAGAGAATCTATGGGGCATTGCCAAGAGAAGGATGAGAGACATGAGACCAAACAATGCAGAAGAGCTGAAGGCCGCTATTGAAGCATCCTGGTCTTCCATAACACCTCAGCAGTGCCACAGGCTGATAGCATCCATGCCACGCCGCACTGAGGCAGTAATTGCTGCAAAAGGGGCCCAAACCAAGTACTGAATACATATGCATGCTTATACTTTTCAGAGGTCCGATATTGTTCTATTTACAAACCTTGTTTTATTGGTTTCATGTAATATTCTAATTTTCTGGAATTGTGGATTTGGGGTTCTCGTGAGCTGTACGCCATGACCATCACAATTATAATAAATTAAGGCTTGACTTATCTTGCTTTGCATGTAATGCGTCTATCTCATATATCAGTTTCACCTTTTAATTTGCATTACTGAAATTAATGAACTTTTGCACGATATTCTAATTTTTCGAGTTTCACCTGTATTTCCCTGCCTACCTCTTAGTACTATGCAATGATATAGCTCTAAGACAAGCTCAGCTGTACTGGACAGGGAGTATCTTAGTAGGCAATCTGAAATTTCATGAGGTTTGTGTACTGAACTGTATTGTTATGCTGCCTCGATTCTCCCACTTTCCCAAGCAGAGGGAAAATCCAGGGAGTTGCAGTGCATCTGGTTTCCTTTGGAAGGAGAATCATGGCAGTCTCGGGAATACTTGGTTTATTTGCACAAATATGCATTGGAAGAAGCTGAAATAGAACAGACCATTTCTAAACGTCAGCTGCAGATTTCACCAGAGCCCACACTCTCCACCTTCTTCTGTTTGCGTGCCTCATGCCTTTTCTGGGCTCTTAAAATCCTTTCTCAAACTGCCCAGTGAGGAACTACTTGCAGTTTCTTTCACTGACTCACACCCCTCCAGGGGAGGAGGAGGAGGAGGAGGGAAAGAGGGGTATGATATGGGGATCTCACCTGGTACTGTGTGCCTCTGCCTTGAGGTGGAAGAAATGTAACCCTTACAAGATTCCTAAGAGCAGCTGCCTTTGGAGGTGATAGCAGCTATGCCAGGAAGAACCTCTGAACCATCAAAACAGCAATTAACTTACTAAGGAATTGCCATCCAGGAAACAGCCCACAATTTTGTAACACTATATTTATTTCGATGTGGCCCTTAGGAGCATTAATTTAGTGTCACCTTTGCTTCTGGTTGCTAGCAGCAGTTCAGGCAGGAGCCTGCATCGCAGGATTCCAAGCAGAGGATTGGAGAGTTCAAGGCCATGGTGAGATTTTTCTTTCTCTCACTAGCTGGCACGGGAGCAGTGTTTATGGCCAGCCCCTCCAATCGAAATGGTTCCAAATGGTGTGTGGAACATCTGGTGGGTGTCCCAAATTACGTCCAAGCAGGGCTGGTTCACAGCATGTGCCATCAAGCCAGGGATGAAGTGTAGGGTGCGGGATGCTAGAGCACAATGACAGAGGACTTGTCCAGCAGCTTTTTGAGAAAGGGAGGCAACATTGGTGCCAGTAGTATGCTCTCGAAAAAATGTTTAATGTAGGATTCTAGGATCAATTATAGGGTCAAAACAAAGGCCAAAAGACAGGAGGCTTCTAAAAGGGGGCTTTCTGGATGACAAAGGTCAGGGAAATACAAAAAAGGGGGGGGTAATACCCACAATGGAGTGGAGAAGAAAGCAGAGACTAATGTATGAAGAAGATCAAGAATATATGCACAACAATGTCAGAATCTGTAATCATCTACTGAATAATACATAATTAGAGACCAAAATAGGAACTATATTATAGATAGTCATACAAAGAGTGATACAAAGTTAAGTAGAGACCATAAAGTAAGGGCTACAAATAGAAACCATCATAAAACAATGTTGAATGAAAAGCAAAATAAGGACCATATTATAGATAGTCATATAATAAGTTATACAGTGTTAAACAGAGACTATAAACATGTAGTGCTAAACATCGTTTTTGAGTTCTTCAGCAGAGTGAGTTGTACACTTACAGAGTGTCTAAGTGTACAGTAAGTTATACACTTACACTTACAGAGTAAGTTATACATCAACTGGAAAAATTCAGAGTAGACAAATCTCAAGGTAAATCATAAGAACAATCACCTTCATCCACAACTATAGATACCGATAGATACCATAGAGACCGAAACAGGTCTTACAGAAGAATAACTCTAGTAATTTCTGTCAAATTTTGCATGGATGAAACACATCTGTCAAACTTCAAAGTCACAAACATGCTCACCTCTTATGACCAGATATGACCTTACGGCTAGCATACATGGTGGGTTATTGATACAACCAAAGAACTGTAGAGTTGGAAGGGACCGTGGAAGTCTTCTATACCAGCCCCGCATCTCAGTGCAGAAATCTTATTGCAACCCTGGCATCTGCCATTGAGCCTCTGCTTGAAAACTTCTAGAGAAGGAGAGCCCAACCTTTGTGCAAAGCAGACTATTGCACTGTCAAATAGCAATAAAGGTAAAGTGTGCCATCGATGTTGACTCCTGGTGACTACAGAGCCCTGTGGTTGTCTCTAGTAGAATACAGGAAGGGTTTACCATTGCCTCCTCCCGTGCAGTATGAAATGATGAGACTCTTCTCACGATTAGTGAGAACAGCCATGCAGGGGTTAGCGGGGAGAGCGGGCTTAACCCGCTCTCCCTGCAGACAAGCAGGGCGACAGCCCTGGGTGGCAGGATCAGCCGCCCACACGACTGCTGGCTCCGTTACGGAGCTGGGAGGATTGGGGGTCGCATGAAATAACTGGCAGCAGAGTTTGCCTGGATTCTCAGCCGGCCGGGCATGGGAGGAGGGAGTTTCTTTTGGGCCCCCCCTGGAGCCTGAGCCATGCCCCCGTGCGTGTGATGTCATGCGCATGGGTGTATTTGCAGGGGGCCGCCAAGCGGGCCTGAACCCAGGCCGCCACTCGGCTGGCTCCGCACCAAGAATAGCTTCGTAGTCTTCCATTCAAATGCAAAGCAGGGTGGACCCTGCTCAGTAAAGGGGGCAATTCATGCTTGCTACCACAAGACCAGCTCTCCTCCCTGTTCTGGTCATCAGTGCCCAGCTGCATATGCCTTTGCCATCAGGCGCTCGGCAGGCAGCCCCCAGAAGCATGGCCTTTTTGAGGGGGATGCTGACATTGCAGACTGCCTTTCCACTAGAGGCCCAACTGAATCTAGAGGCCCCTGCTAGACTCATTCAGATGCCAAGCTAAAACATGCCCCCCCCCGGCATTTAGGGGTGGCCAGGGCTGTGCTGTACTGTACTGTGCTCGAGGAGGCTGTTTAGATGGCTCTGAGCTGATGGACCAGCTTTTTAATTCACAGTTGTACTGCCTAATATTTACTATTGTTTTTATGTTTTAGATGTTTTGTGATGTTTGAATTTTGATTTTGCTTTTAAAAAATGATGCCATGTGTTTATGATGTGTATGATGGGTTTTGTTTTGTTTTCTAAAGTCGATGCCTTGGATTGTCTTAACAGGAAAAGTGAGCTATGATGTTTAATAAATGTGAGATGTTAGGCTGAAAGAAAATGATTGGCCCCAAGTCCCCCAGTGAGCATCATGGTAGAAAGGAGATTTAAACCCATGACTTGGGGAATGCCTCAGGGGGTGCCTCAGTGCCTCCAGCCTCAGAGGCACGATGCCTCTAAAAACGTAAGAATAGCCCTGCTGGATCAGGCACAAGGCCCATCTTGTCCAGCCTCCGGTTTCACACAGTGGCCCACCAGATGCCTCTGGGGATCCCAGAGGCAAGAGGTATGTGCATGCCCTCTTTCCCGCTCCCCTGCAACTGGTATTGAGATTCATCGTGCCTCTGAGGCTCGCCCACAGCCATCAGACTAGTAGCCATTGATAGACCTGTCCACCATGAATTTGTCTAAACCCCTTTTAAAGCCATCCAAGCTGGTGGCCATCACCACATCCCATGGTAAAGAATTCCATAGATTAATTATGCGCTGTGTGAAAAAGTACTTCCTCTTGTCGGTCCTAAATTTCCCAGCCTTCAGTTTCATGGGGTGACAGCTAGTGATGTGAGAGAGGGAGAAATATTTCTCTCTGAGAATTTCTGAAATTTCTCTCTGAATACCATTTGCAGGGGAGCAACAGCAGGAGAGAAGGGACACCCTCACCTTTTGCCTGTGGGCTTCCTAGAGGTATCTGGTGGGCCACTGTGTGAAACAGGAGGCTGGACTGGATAGGCCTTGGGCCTGGTCCAACAGGGCTGCTCTTATGACTTGATGGTACACAAAGGTACATAGGAACATAGGAAGCTGCCATATACTGAGTCAGACCATTGGTCTATCTAGCTCAGTATTGTCTTCACAGACTGGCAGCAGCTTCTCCAAGGTTGCAGGCAGGAATCTCTCTCAGCCCTATCTTGGAGAAGCCAGGGAGGGAAATTGGAGCCTAGATACTCTTCCCAGAGCGGCTCCATCCCCTGAGGGGAATATCTTACAGTGCTCACACTTCTAGTCTCCCTTTCAAATGTAACCAGGGCAGACCCTGCTTAGCTAAGGGGACAAGTTATGCTTGCTGCAAAGGTGCAGATCCTTCCCCAAGCATCCGAAGAGCTTCTCCCCTATTTTACTGAACTCCCCCTCAAAACATAACCCATATATTCCGTTCCCCCCTAAAAGTGCCTTTCTTCTCTTCTCTCCAAGATTTAAATGAGGAGGAGTTGCTCCTCAAGCTTTCCCTCTGTCTGCACCCCTGGTAGTGCAAACCCAACTCTTCTAAATTCTTATAATGTAATCGAAAAAGATTTTTCTAGACGAAATAGATTTGCTGTTTTACTTTATTATTTTGGATAAAATTAAGCATAGCTGATATCATATGCTAAAGTTCTCTAAACATTTCCCCCTAGAATACTGGATTATTAAAATGCCTGTTAGTGTAACTTTCCCCGCTAAGCATAAAAAAGCAATTACACAAGAAAGGCACAAGGGGGCAGATATATACTGTCTATTTTATAAGGACAGTGAGAAATGCAATGATGAAACTTTACAGAAATTATAATAATTGATTCAAGACAGCAGGAGAGTCAGAATAGATGACAACCTTATCGGGCGCAAAATTGGGTTAACTATTTTTAGGTAACATTTACTGCATGCATAATGTGATTAGTCACTTTTTATATTACCTTAAAAAGTTCTTAGTGGATATTTTAAAAAAGTTTTTGTTTTATGTGCTGAGAAAGTTTGGGCATTTCCCCCCTGAAGACCAGGGGTGGGGGGAGTTGAAATCAAAGGATTTAAGAAGATGTACTGACATATTTGTTCCTGACAGATAGAACAGTTGAGTCCAGGACTCCAGTATAATTCAGTGTCTAGCAAAGCTGTTACCAAATAGATCCTTTTGCTCAACATCTAAAGAGCAAACTAAATCATAAGAAGGCTGCTGTCTCCAGGATCACAAATCTTGCCTTCAACTCTTCTGTTTCCATTGATCAGATGTTAAGTAGCAGAGGAAAGACCCAGGTGTAAAATATATCAGGAAATAATACGTCTGACTGCACCTGTTTGCTTTGGCTGTTTCCCCATCTTCTATTGTGTGGTGCAGCCCTTTAATTATGCCGCTTAGGGTTTCACCGCAACCCATGGCTTCTAGTAGCCCCAAAGTGCTGTGAATCTCTGTAGCTTCCTCACCTGGACTTAGTACAGCCCACAAAAAGAAACCCTAGAGAATGGAGAGAAAATGGGAACATTGGATCCAGTTGGAGGATGGCTGGAAAGCCTGTGAAAGCTCGGTACAATTGTTAGCCTACAAGATGCTGCCCCTTTCCCCGTGCAACAGACTAAGAGCCAAACAGCACAAGCATCAGAATAGGTAAGGTCTGGCCACAGCTCTGAGCATGAGTTACAGACTTCCGTGGTCTTCCCCTTTTGCAAGTGACATTTGCTGCACTAGATGCTCTCCTCTCATTAAAAGGTATTGTTACACATGCAGGTAAATGTTATGCGATGTCCACTGTCCTCCTGAGATGTCCTCTCATGGAATACTGTACGTCTAAAAGAGTTGGGAAAGCATGGCTTCATGTCCTGACTGTGTTGTGTCTCTGTAAAGACATCAAGCTCTTTCTCACGATCAGTGAGTAAGGTCTCAAGGGAGAGCCGGGAGGAAGGCTGCTAGCATATACCTCCCCAGAGATGATCTCTCTTTGTTGGGCGGGTGGATTGCCCATCCAGACGATTGCAGGCTGCACCTGGCAGTCCAGAGGGTTGCGTGCTGGGAAGCATTGCCCTGCCCCCGAAATGACCATAATGCACTGTGCAAGTGCACAGTGCATTGTGGGGACTGCCCCAATGCCGGCTGAGAGCCCTGCAGTCTCCCAAGCAGCTGGGGCTGGCAGACAAGCAGATGAACAGGGCGAAAGGACTGCTTGCTCTCTTAATCTCATTTTGGAGGCGGGCTCTGGAGGCGGGTTTGCCGCTGTACTGCGGCAGGAGCTGAGTGGCTTCCAGAAGTTCCCATGGGCAGGCAAAATCAGGCTGGGCTTCCTTAGCCTGGCTTTGCCTGCACGTGAGAACAGCCTCATGATCTATTTCAACCTGTAATGACTTTTAGCTTACTGGTAGCTTCAGGCCAAATTTTTGAGCCTTTGCTGTTCAGGAACTTAAAACTACAAGTATATTATTACCTGAGCAACATCTGAGTATGAATCTAACTTAAGGAAATTATGGAAATACTAGGGGCCCGGGCACAGAGCATCTGTGCCTCTAGTTGGCCCGCCCCCCCCGCCGCCTGTGCCGTGGCCGGGCCCGCTGCCTTGCCTCCGCGGCCGGGCCCGCCGCCTTGCCTCCGTGGCCGTGCCCGCCGCCGCTGCCCGGCCCGCTGTGGCCGGGCCCGCCGCCTTGCCTCCGCGGCCAGGCCCACTGCTGCCACCTGGCCCACCGCAGCCAGGCCCGCCGCCTTGCCTCCGCAGCTGCCCAGCCAGGCAATTCTCCTGGGTGCGCCAGGACCAATCAGGTGTGCCTGCAGCCCAGCCAATCAGCTGGGCTGCCGGGACGCATTTTTCCTGGGCACACCCAGGAGAATTATTATGGAAATATTTTTCCCCCTTTTATTCTGTCTTGAATAAAAATGCTACTCTAGCCAAATCCCTTCACCTTATATTTTGCACCAAACCAGAGAGGTCATTCACACAACCAAAATCTGTATTCTACCCAGGTTTGGGAGCTGTGTGTGTGCTCTCAATTTTTGGTTGTGTGGATGCAAACAGCTAGGTAGGAGGAGGGAGACGTTATTGTGTGGAAGCAAGGTAGGAGGAAAAGCTACCCAGATTTTCCTCCTACCTTGCTTTCACACACACAATCACTTCTCCCTTCTCCTACCTAGTTGTTTGCATCCATATAACTGAAAATTGGGAGCACACACAGCTCCCAAACCTGGGTAGAACATGGTTTTCATTTGTGTGGATGACCTCAGAAACTTAAGAGTGGGTTATGATTAGGGTTGTGCGTTTTGTTCTGTTTTCTGTTTTGTTTTTGGCTCGAATCTGAAACACCCCCATTTTGTTCTTTGTTCGAAATTGCAAAATCCGAATCTGAAACGTTTTGGATTTTTAAAAATGGCCCCAAGGCAAAACTAGTGGGTGGGGGTAGTAGCGCCCAATGGATGGAAGGTACCACCCACATTTCAGAGGAACTGGGCAAAGGGCTGATTTTTGGTGAATTTTTGAATTTTAAGATTTTTCCCATAGGGAATAATGGAGGTTTCAGCAAAAGTATAGCTTCACGTTGGGGGGAAAGGGGTGGCCCAGAGCAGAGTTGGGTGGGTGGTAGTGCTCAATGGGGGTAAGGAAGCTGCCAGAATTATTTCAAAGGAATTGGGCAGAGGGCTGATTTGTAAAGATTTAATGGAGTTTACGCATCTTTAAGGTTATTCCCCAGAGGGAATGATGGAGGTTTCAGCAGCCCCATAACTGCACTTGGGGGGCACCAGGGTGGCCCATAGCGAGTGGCAGTGTAGAGCATAGAGTGTGCCAACCACCCCCATGGGTTGCTAACCCATGGTGTACTGGGTTATGTTGTTTTTGAGATGTTTTGAGTGTAGATTCTCTGGTAGCATATGAGAATGGATTCATGGTTTGTTGTTGAAAATCTCATATGTTACCAGAGAATCTACACTCAGAACACCTCAGAAACAACAGAACCCAGCACCCCATGGGTTAGCAACCCATGGCGGTGGTTGGCACCCTATGTGCACTACAACACCACTCACTCCTGGCTACCCCAGTGCCCCCCCAGGTGGAGTTATGGGTCTGCTGAAACCTCCATTATTCCCAATGGGGGAAAACCTTAAAAGATGCGTAAACTCCAACAAATCCTAAGAAATTAGCCCCTTTTCCAATTCCTTTGGAATCTGGGTAGCAGCAGGCACCCATTGGGGCACTACCACCTGACCCACTCTTCTGCCCCCAAAGCCCCCTTTCTGCCCTGAATCCACCCCAAATAACATCAACATCACCCATCAACAACAGCAGAGCTTTGCAAAGAACCAGGCAGATTTCCAAAGGTCATGCACATCCACCACCCTCCCCAGAAATGCAATTGATCCACACACAACAGTGTGAAACAAAAACAATGAAATGCACACTGTCCCATGCAGTGTGCACACTGCCTCACTGGCCAATGAGGGTAAATTTTACCCTTAAATTTCCTTAAAAGGAATAACGAGCCAATTGCTAGCAGATCAGCCCATGCTTTCGCTGGCCAATCTGCAGGATGGAAGGACTGGAAATTCAAACAGATGTCAAAACTCAAAATGGAGACTGAAGAAGAAAGACTTTTCGCGATTTCAAAATGGAGTTCCGAAACAGCCGAAACAACAAAATATTTTGTATCCGAAACAGGGATGTTTTGTTTTGGCTACAAAATGTTCTGTTTTGAGCATTGAGTGTTTTGTTTTGGCTACAAAACAGCCGAAATGGCCTGTTTTGTGCACAAAACGTTTTGTATCCGAAATGAAACGCACATCCCTAGTTATGATTTAATCTGCTAAACTCCTGCCAATTGGGAAAGAAGCAGCTGTAAAAGTGATGACTTACATTTTGTAGGAAATCAAAATGTTGGTATTCAACCCAAAATAGCATAAGTCCCACAGGTGGATGCTGGTGTTTCCCTTGTGTACTTTGCTTAAAATTGTGAACCCTTTGGGAACCATATTCTTATTTATTTCGTGATGTAATATTTAAACTTCTATCGCAAAGCAATATATAAAATATAAATAATAATTTATTCTATATGAAAACAGAATTCAGTAAGTGTAAAGTCAGAATAGGTTGAAGATATTTTAGTAGGTGGCTCTGGTGTGCTTTTTATTGACATTTTTTGAAATTTGTAATTATTTTAAGTGGCATTTTAAAGCCATGTACATATATGTCTAAACTGTAAAGCAATCACATTTTTATTATTGGGGTGTGTGTGTGTGTGTGTGTGTGAATATCTTGAAGTTTGAAATGAAGGTATATTAGTCTTTCGAACTAATGGATGTTAGAAACAGTGAGGCTTAGCTCTCCCCGCACACGAGCAGTTGCTCTTTGCAGCTCCAGTGAGGTGTTCATATCTGGTGGGAGCTCCAGGGATCGGAGGAAGGGGAGCATCGCCAGATGGGCCCCCCGGCCCCCCAAACCCCAGGAAGGCACTGCACGAGTGCGTGGTTTTCAGGTGTTTTTTTGGATGGGTTTTCAGGTGTTTTTTTGAAAATTGACAGAGATGGGGAGGATCATATCTCAGCAGGGAGCGCATTCCACAGTCTCGGGGCAGCGACCAGCGTCTCTGTGTAGCCAACAAATGAGTTGGTGGTGACTGGAGGTCCTCAGATGACCTCAATGGGCTTTGGGGCTCATAGTGAAGAAGACACTCTCTTAAATACCCAGGGCCTAAGCCATTTATTTATTATTATTATTTCTTGTTTACACAGTCAGACAGGTGTTATTGACTGGTTTGTTTTATCCAGACATCGAGTCCTTCCCAAGGACCTGGGATGGCTGAATTTTATTGTCAATTGTTATAGATATCATCGCAGAATATAGGCTGTTCCCAGTAAAGCTGCTTTTTGTAATTGGCTGATGGCGATTTCTGTGGCCCCTATGGTGTTGA